>NC_056731.1:1667626393-1667926393 GCF_019279795.1 Protopterus annectens | reverse complement strand
GGGCCCTGCATGATTTGGGAAGTGGGAACTATTAAATATTCATAAAGGGGGACAAGAACTTTTAAGTGTGCATACGTAAAAGTGTATATGGCTAGGCCTCTTATGGTCTCCTGTGATCACAGCAATTAGTACTGAAAATGACATGCACCCAAAGTGAACTGGAGAAACTTCCTGTGTGGATCTCAAATGCTGATGTGTGAAAGGACATCCATTATACACAGAGAGATCATTCAATCATCCTGTGGTAGAACAACAAGACCCTGAAGGGCTATCATTTGGAAATGGACATGCTGCATGTGCTAGTCACTCAGAAATAGAGGATCAATCGACTCTAACCTTTCGGACCAAAGTAAAAAGTGAAGTAACTGGCCTATCTTCATTCAGAACATGGAATAACCTATTTGACCCCTTACTGGAAAACTTTCTAGGGTTGTTCCTAGGGAGGCATCAAATCAGACTGCCCTGTTTGTAAATTTGTGGGGGAAGGACCCATGAGATCTAGGATGTGATCAAGAATGACTATGTTTAGAAGTCATCTCGCTTCTGTGATGGTTCTCCAAGCTACTTCGAGAACCAGTAGTCCAAATGTAACTTAAGATGAGATTCAGGAATGGTGTGGTGCAAAGGGTGGAATCATCCTCTTTTGCTCAGAAGGCAATTAACACTGTGACATATGAACACCTTCCGCAGGTGGAAAGGAGACTTGAGTTGACAAATCTAAAAAAAAAAAAAAAAAAAGATAGAAGTGGTTTGAGAAAGGGGTCATGGTAGCAAGCTGCAGCTCATTTAGTCCACCACAGGTCATCAACCAGGATGTCCTTCTATATCACTGTTGCAGTATTCCTTAAAGAAGGAATCCCAAGCAGCCCACTGCTCAGCCAGTATGGATAAGCTTGGAAAAGATATTGTTTGCATTGTACATCACATTTATGCTCCTCGTACAGAACATAGGGCATTAACAGGATGTACGAACACAAGTACCCAGAACTTCTTTTGCCGCCAGTTTGAACACTGTTGTTGCTAGTTGGTTTGGACATTTTGTTGCGGTTCTGAATTTTAGCAACAGGTAGCCCCATTGGGGTTATTTTTTCTTTTTAAAATTTACTTTCTTGGTCTTGTATTTTTTTTATCACTACCTAGAGTTCATGTCATCCAAGAGTGGAAAATGTCAGTGTGGGTGGCAGATTGCCCATAAGGATTGTCATGAAAAGTGTGTTTTTTAGTTTGGGTGCTTCCCATGACTATACCTCTTGTAGTATCTGTAAGGCATTTGTGCCCAAGACACTCAGAAGCCGCTTGTCTTTCCTGACCATTTACCTTGAAAAGAGCTTAGACAGTTAGCCTAGGGTTCCATGGCAGAATTCTTTAACCCTGAGATACTCCCTCCCACCTGGTAAGAAGGTGGCCAAAAAGTCTCAACTGGATTCTTTAGCTGTCCAGCCTCCACTAGACGTCCCTCTAGAAGCAGGTAATAGCTTTAAAGGTTGTTTGGAGTTTACATCGGATTTCTCTGCTGTAACAGTGCAGAAGGCCAGCATGGATCAGTCTTTTTGCACGTCCTCTGAGGCTTTTGCAGGCATCTGCTCTGTATGTCTAGGGGGAACCAAGGTTGATTAACTTGGAGGGTCCTAGAAGGATTCCACAGATACTGGTCAGTTAGAAGTTCAGGGTACTCTCTTCTTGAATCTCACCAAGGGTCAGAACCTTCAGTACTGGCTAGGGCTGATGTCTCTTCTAAGAAAAGACAAAAACTGAAGCATGTATTAGCCTGTCCTACATATCCTCAAAGGGAATGGCAGTTTACTCAGGGCTTGTTCTCTGATTTAATGGCCCCAAAAGCGTCCTCAAAGAGTTTCAGTACACACTCCTTGTTGGACCTCTACCCCTTCTAAATGGTTTAGGGAACCAGATTCCTTGGAAGAGGATTCTGTGTCTGGTGAGTGGTCTTTGTCCTATTCTTCACAGATGCGTTCACCTTTGGCTTATGGTTCTGATGAAGAGAAGTCTGTTAACCCTGAGTCTGTTTTTGAGGAACTGTCCCTTGGGGGCACAATTGCTAGGATGATGAAATTCTTTGTGGGATTCTTCTCAGGTGTTGAATATTCAGAGAGGATTATTATGAGTTACTTCAGGTGGATACTCCTAAACCATCAGCAGTTCTTCCTGTGGTGGCTGCCTTGTTAGATACTTTCATTGCTGCTTCCAAGTTTCCTATCTTTCAGCCTCCTGCTCCAAAGAAACTTGACATGTTCCATAAGGTTCGCGAGGATTGCCTATTTTTATTTAAATGTCCTTCTGCTGATCCTGCTGTGGTGTCACTTTCTTCTGGCAAACCTAAACTTTTGCCCTCTTCCAAACATTTTCCTTCTGATAAGGATAGCAGGGAGATGGATAGGATTGGAAAAAAAGTCTACACTGCTTCTACTTTGTCCTTTAGGGCTATTAATTACCAGACCTACATGACCAGGTATGCTCTGGCCTTGAATGCTCAGGCTTGTTAGGTTATCTCTCTGCCCTCCCTGACTCTGATGGCAGTTCTCTAATTTATCTTTTTTAGGTTCTGCTTCTCAAGTGACTCACCACTCTATTAAGTGTAGCTATGATGTTGCTGATGCCTCTTCTAGAGCTGCAGCCTTTGGGTCCCTCATGAGGCATCATTCTTGACTGTCTCCAGTTTCTTCCTAAGGATATTAACGCAGATTTGTTGAATGGTCCTTTAGATAGTACTCATCTTTTTGGGACTACTGCTGCTGACTTGTTTAAGCCTTGCAAGACCTTAAACTTATTTTTGTCTCTCCTATCCCCAAGTTCCAGAGGAATTATCCTTCCAGAACTGCTGTTTGCAGGCAACCCCTCCAGGCCTCTAAGGGCAGGAAGGGTGGTAGGCAGTCCCCTTTGCTAAGGCTTCTCAGATTGCTGTGGCCCAGCAGCCTCCTTTACCTGATCAGCCAGCTTCTTTTTGACAACTGCTCCCCCCACCTTTAGACCAGGTTCCTTTGTCCCTTTGTCTTCCAAACTGGCGACTTGTCACTTCAGACTATTTTTTCCATCAGAGTTATTGCATAGTACGGAAACCTCTCCCTTCTTTTTTCTGGGATTCTTCACTCTTCTCTATAGCAGCTTCCTCATTTCCTGGAGGTTCTAGGGTCCCTGTTGAACCGAGGGACCATTTGACCTGTCCCCCCTTCCCAAGTGGGACGGGGTTTTTAATCCAGGATGTTCCTGGTTCCCTCGAAAAGAGGGCACTTCGGAGACCTATTTTTGGATATGACCTGACTCATCACCTTTTTCAAGATCCCTTCTTTTCAGATGCTTACTCTTTAAATTCTGTTTCCTCTTTTATTACCCCAGGCTTTTCTGGTGTCTTTAGATCTGAAAGTTGCTCAACTTCAATATCCCTATTCAGCCTCTCTTCAGGAAGTTTTTACATTTCTTTGTGTCTTCCTCCCATTTTCAGTTCTCTGCTTTATCTTTTGGCCTCTCTACTGCCCTAAGGGTATTCACAAAATGCCTTACTCCTGTGATTGCCTTCTGCAGGCTCCAAGACATTCAGATTTTTCCTTGTCTGGACAATCTGTTGCTTCACTCACCTTCTCCTGGTTGACAGATGCAGGATCCGCAGTTCACCATCTCTCTTCTTCAAAGTCTGGGGTTTGCTATCAACTTTCAAAATTCCATCCTGACTCCCTCTCAGGATCATGTGTATCTGGGTTGCAGGATTCAAACGGTGCCAATGCTGGCCTCTCTTCCTCCTCCAAAGTTATTGCTGCTGACAACCTTCTTTCAGTCCCTTCTTCCCCTGATTGTCATGCTAGCCATGGAGTTTTTTGGGATTCATAGCCTCTTCTGTTCTGATGCTTCCTCTTGCCAGACTGCATATTCGGCAACTTTAACGGTACTTCGGTTTGGCTGCAGCACTGTCACCCTCTGACTTTCCATATAACTTTCCTTCCTTGTCTCAAGAATGGAATTCAAGGGGTGGATTCGACAGGTCGGCCCTTTCAGCCTCCAGTCCCTTCTCCAGAGCTGATCATCAATGCCTCTGATATGGGATGGGTGCATCTCTTGGTCATCTGAAAGTTCAGGGTCTTTGGCCTCCCCACCAGAAATGAGACCGTATCAACATCAATGGGATGAGGGCTCCGAATCTAGCCCTTCAGGCTTTTCACCACATGTTGTCTCTCCGGGTGTACACAGACAACCACTACACTGATGTGGCATGTCAACAAGCAGGTGGCACGAACTCTTACCACCTCTGCAGGATGGCACTTCAGGCTTGGGAAGTGGCATTCAGTTATCAATCAACTCTTCATGAAACACATACTTCAGAGCACAATTTTGTGGCAGACCCTCTGAGAAGGTGCAAAACACGGGCTCACGAATGGATGCATCACGGAGATGTGTTTCTGGA
Organism: Protopterus annectens; assembly: GCF_019279795.1. Lineage (NCBI taxonomy): Eukaryota > Metazoa > Chordata > Ceratodontiformes > Protopteridae > Protopterus > Protopterus annectens. The sequence continues at coordinate 1,667,921,982 of NC_056731.1, read as the reverse complement.
CATTGTCCGTTGGTGGGATATTCCTCACGTAGATCTTTTTGCCTCCACTCTACACAGGCAACTTCCTCTCTTCTGTTCCACAGTGCCATATCACCTGGCCTGGAAGATGGATGCCCTATCCTTTCCATGGAAGGGAAGGTTTCTTTATGCTTTCCCTCCTCTTCCTCTACTTCTAAAAGTCCTGCAGAAGACTCAGCTGGACTCACCAAAAATCCTGCTAGTGATCTGACTCCCTTTTGGCCGAGACAGCACTTGTTCCTCCTCTTAACGCATCTGGCCAGGGGCAATCATCACAAGTTACCGCACCAGTTAGATCTCCTCACACAGGACAAGGGGTCTCTCATCCACCCCCACTTGTCCACTCTGCAACTGATATTGTGGGCGATAAGGTTTTGATCCCTTTCAGGCACCTCTTTTCTGAGGACATGCTCAGGGTTTTTACAGTAGGTAAGGAAACCCTCAATTAGGAAGTCCTGTATGTACAAATGGAAAAACTTTTGGTATGCTGTCATGCTTGTAACCAGGACCCTTTTTCAATGGGGGAGGGGTCCCCTCTGGACCTCTCTTATTTGTGTGAGTTGCTCCAGTCTGACTTGGCCTATTCTTCTGTGAAAGCCCATTTGTCAGACATTTTTAGCTGCCTGCCCTTGACGCCTTCTTTGACTTCTCGTTTTGAGTTCAAATAATTTCTTAAAAGTATGCTGCATATTAGGCCTCCAAGGAAACCTATTCTTCGTCCTTAGGACCTTAATTTTGTTTTGGAAGAAATTGACTCGGGCTCCTTTTGGGCCTGCTGCTTCTCCTTCTTTGCAACATTGTACCTGGAATACTTTTTTGTTGCTGGCTCTTACTTCAGCTCAGAGGGTTTCTAAGCTCTACACCCTTATGGCCAATTCCTCCTTTTTTGTTTTTTTTCACAGGGACAGGGTGTCCCTTTGTACTAATCCTCCTTTTAAGGCCAAGGTTGTAAATGAGTTGCCCTTAAATCAAGTTGGTTCAGCTCCCTTTCCTTTTTCCCTTCTCCTCAGTCTGCTAGTCAAAAGGTCCTGCATACCTTGGATTTTGCACAGACAGCTCAGGTACTATTTGGATAAAACTAGGACTATTCATAAGTTTGATTACCTTTTTGTTTCCTTTCATGCCAGGTCTTTTGGTTTGGCTGTTTCTAAGCAAACCATCTCCTCCTAGCTATCTAAGGCCATTTCATTTTGTTACTCTTTTCATGGCAAGTCTCAGTCTGCTTCTGCAAGAGCTAGTTCTACTACGGCTGTTGCCTCTTCTGGTGCCTGTTCAAGGGGTTGGACACTAATTCCATCCTTGAAATGGCTACTTGGTCTTCAGTGCATACCTTTACAGAGCATTGTAAGCTAGATATAGTTCTAGGGCCTAGAGCAGTTTTTGCTGAAACCATTTTATGTGGCTCTGCTGAGGGTTCTTCTCAGCCTTCCACCTCCCATTCTGTTTCTTAAGCTTGTTTACTCTCCCTTCTTTAAGGAATACTGCAACAGTGATACAGAAGGACATAGTACAGTTCTGTAAAATCTTACCATGACAGTAGATGTCCTACTCACTGTTGCAGTATTCTCTCCCTCCCTCCAACCCCCTCTTGTTTGTTCTGCATTTTTTCCTTTTGGATGTGCATTGACTTATTTGGCGTATGACAACTGTTCTCTTCTGAAGCAATTCAGTTCTGGGTAGTTTCATCTGTATGTCCCTTTTATGCCTTATGTTCTGCACGAGGAGTGTAAATGTGAAGTATGGAGCAAACAAGATCTTTTCGAAGCTTAACCATACTGGTCAAGCGATGGGCTGCCTGGGGCAGGACAACCCTTCTTTAAGGACTACTGCAACAGTAAAGAGAAGGACATCTATTGTTATAAGATTTTAGAAAACTGTACTTTCTCTGCAAGCACATTATCAGCAAAGTCAAAGTTGCAGCAAGCTAAGTGGAAGATCAGCTCAGAAGCCACCATCAGAGTCTCAAGCAAGATACCCGTTAAGGTAAATGTCTTTCAGGTTTTTAAGAGACTGTACCAATGTGTAGGCCTGGAACATGGAGAAAGAAGTTGATGACTGCAAGCTGCAGTATGGAAGAAAAGTACACTCACCTCCTATACGTACCTATCCAAAGCTTAAGACTGCTTGCCTGTTTGCAAGATGGTAAGCCTTTGTGGTATCAGAGACCTATGCTGGGCTAAAGAGATTACAAAAATGTCAGCTTTGAGGATGCTTGGTTAAGGACTAGAGCCATTCAGTCAGGGGCATGTTCACTATGGCTGTCTCCTTGAGGAGAGAAAAGGCATATTCAGTGCACTTCCACAGTGGGATCCATGATGACTAAGTGTGTGTTTTTTTGGGAGGGGGTAAATAACTACGTGTTCCTTCACCAGTAGATGGAATTTAGATGTGAGGGGTCCCGGGAGGACCCTAATGTCCTTTTCCTTGTCATAAAATGTGCTTCTAAATATTCAAACTGCTCAATGGAGTCTGAAAAGTACCACATTCCCCATTAATCTAAGGAGCAAGCAGTCATGAAGCCTTGTGAGATGGCAAGAAATGAAGTACAGATGGGCAGGGGTAGTCCATGCCTGTGCATGGGCACATGCCAGTTGATGGCTGCATGCAAGCCTTCACAGGCCATGAAAAGTACAGTTGTGTACACTTACCATAAATGTAGATGTTTGAGTGTATTCACTGTTGCAGTCACTACATTTGGGTAATCCTGCTGGGAGGTTGCCCTCAGCCCGCCTGAATTCCAAAGTCTTGGGTCCTGCGTTGGCTGCTGTCACCCCTTCCCTGACGTCAGATCGTCAGGGGTATAAAAGAAGCAGCCAACACCATTTTCTTAAGTTTTTCTTGCCCCAGATGTCAGGTGTCCCCAAAAGGGGTTGTCAAAATTTATAAATGTATAATTACATGCACCAATATAAAATTTATCTTCATCTACAAGCAAATACACCACATAGGTTGTATAAATCAGAGAAGGAAAGAAATTCCATCAGAAGAAAAAGGGGGAAGGTGGGTGGGTAACCCGGACTGCAACAGTGAATACACTCGAACATCTAAATTTATGGGTAAGTGTACACAACTGTACTATGTTCTTCGTGTTTCACTGTTGCAATCATTACATTTGGTAGAGTCCCAAAGCTAAGGTTGGGAGGCTGGAGCTAAACAGCATTAGGAGTGGCTATGAGGCCCTGCAGAACTGCAGTAGCAAAGCCTGCCCTGGATTTAGAGTAGAATGGCAGATGATAGTGCTTTGTAAAGGTGTGCACTGAACTCCCAAGTAGCAGCCTCTAAAATGTCCTTGGTAGGTACTCCCCTGAGAAAGGCTGCTGAAGTGGCTGCAGCTCTGGTAGTGTGGCCTAATGTCCTTAGGTACTGGCTTGCCATGGTGTACATAGCAAAAATGAATGCAGTGGCCTATCCACTTTGAAATAGTCTGCTTTGAGATAGCCTTTCCTTGTGATCCTGCAGCATATGCCACTAGTAATTGCTCTGTCTTTCTAAAAACTTTGGTTCTGTCCAAGTAGAATCTAAGCTGTCTGTGCACGTCCAAAGAATGCAGAATTCTCTCCCCCTTGTTCTGTGGATTTGGGTAAAAGGTTGGCAGGTGAATAGTTTGGTTGAGAGCCACACTGGACACCACCTTAGGCATAAATGTTGGGTTTGTCCTTGGGTTTGTCCTCAGAGAGACCCTGTCTGGATAAAAAATGATAAAAGGTTCCACAGCCATGAGTGCCTGTAGCTCAAACTCGTCTTGCAGAAGTTATTGCTAGGAGCAGAGCTGTTTTCCAAGATAAAAACTTTATATCAGCACTAGCAGCTGGCTCAAAAGGAGGCAGGGTGCGTTTTTCCAAGACATAGTTGAGGTCCCATGCAGGCATTGGTGATCTCCTTGGAGGTCTTAAATTTTTGGCTCCTCTGAGGTACGGCTTTAATAAGGGATGAGAAAAGATTGGTGGCTCTACATTGTAATGAGCCGAAATGGCAGAGGCATGAATTTTAATAGATAAAGATAGGCCTTTGTCCAGCATCTCAGTTAAGTATTGCAAAATCTGAGGAATATTTGGTACAGCTGTATCAGTTCCTTGTTCCTGGTTCCAAGCACAGAATCTCTTCCATTTTCCAGCATAAGATTTTCTAGTACTAGGCCTTCTGGCTTCCAAAATGACATCCATCACAGCTTTATTGAGAGGTGTGTTTTGTATGACTACATTATTCGCCATGCTGTCAGGTTTAAAGGTTTGAGTTGGCTGTGCAGGATCTGACTGTTTTGCTGGGGCAGTAGCTGAGGTATTTGAGGTAAGGTCCAAGCTGGGCACTGAGACAAGCTCCTTAGTATTGGATATCAGTACTGGCAGGACCAGTCTGGGGCAATCAGTATCATCTTTGGCTTCTCCTGTCTGACCTTTAGGAGTACCTTGGGGAGGAGAGTCAGAGAGGGAAATGCATATATTGATAGGTTTTTCCAGCTGAAAGATAGGGCGTCCACTTTCCATGCTTGTCTGTGATAAATCCTTGTGCAGAATCATTTTAGTTGGTAATTGTGAGGGGAGGCAAATAGATCTATGTTCGCGCATCCCCATTTTCTTGTTATCATGCTGAAGACTTGTGGGTCCAGGTGTCACTCATGGGGATCCATCAGGTTTCTGCTTAGTTCGTCTGCCAGAGTATTTTTCCTTCCTGGCAGGAATTGTGCCTGCAGATGTACTCGGTAAGTCAATGCTGTGTTCCACAAAGTCATGGCTAGTCTGCAAAGGGGGTAAAAATGTGTGCCCCCCCCTGCTTGTTTATATACCACATGACCGTGGTGTTGTCTGTTTTTATCAGTAGTTGTCCTGGATGAAGTAGGTCCTTGAAGGCTGTCAGGGCATTTTGAACTGCTAGCATCTCTTTTTGATCGATATGTAGATGCATTTGGTTTGAGGTCAGTGTGTCCTGAATGCATCTTCCTGCCATGTGGGTCCCCCCAGGCATAATCTGATGCATCCATTGTTAGTGTCTGCCTGGCTGGGGGTAATGTGAATGGCTGTCCTTTCTTGTGGTGACAAGCCTTTGCCCACCATTGAAACTCCTGTTGCAGGCAGGGAATGAGAGTAATCATAGTTTCCAGGCTGTGGCAATGTCGAGTCCAAACACCTTTTAGGTACCATTGAAGTTTCCTCATATGCAGTCTTGCATATGGAATTAGTAGGATGCAGGATGCCATGAAGCCCAAAGCCTGCAGAATTTTTCTTGCAGATAATGGGCCTTTGTTGCCAACATTTTGAAATAGGTAGTCAGTTGCCTTTGTTTGTCTGGCGTGAGATAAGCCATCTGGGCAGTTGCATTTAAGCTTGCACCCAGGAATATTATCTCTTGAGAGGGTACTAGTTTTGATTTCTTTCCATTGACTGTGTACCCTAGGCATGTTAGAAGTCTTTTCACAAATGCCAGATGCTGTAGAAGAATGTCCTTGTTCTCTGCTTGAATTAGACAGTCGTCCAAGTAAGGATATATTTGCATTCCTCTTTGTCTGCAGAATGCAATTACTGGTGCCAGGCACTTTGTAAAGACCCTGGGCGCAGTAGATAAGCCAAAGGGCAGTGCAGAGAATTGGCAATGCATTGAGCCAGCCTTGAATCTGAGGTATCTTCTGCATATCTGTCTGATTGGGACATGCAGGTATGCCTCTTTTAGGTCTAAAGTCACAAGCCAAGCATTCTTGCCCAGCATGGGCAGACGCTGCTGCAAAGTCAACATCTTGAATTTTGGTATATCCAGGAATGTGTTCAAAATAGATAGGTCCAGTATTGGCCTCCAGGCCTTGACCTTTCTGGGCACCAAGAGCAGTCGAGTAAAATCCTTGTCCCTGCTCTTGCTCTGGTACTTGTTGAATGGCCCCCATGTCCATGAGGGTTTTTGTGCCTCTGCCCACGGATGTTTTTGGCAGATCTGGCCAGCCGTTTGCCTTTGGCAGGGTATGGAAATGGAACTTGTAAGCCTTGTGACACGATATTTAGGACCCATTTGCCATGGGTTATAATGTGCTAATTTTGCCTCTAAGGGTGCTGCCAGGAGATGTGCTTGGTGCAGGCAGGGGGAAGTCATTGAGACCGTTTCCTGTATGGTTGTGATTTGTCTTCTCCAACTTTGGAGGTAGAAGCCCCCCACTGCTTTGAGCAGTAAGAACCTTGAGCCTGGGATCTGCCTCTAGGGTGTCTGGATCTGCCCCTTTGAGGTCCGTCTGACACAGGAAAGGACCAATTATTTGTTGGCCAGTGTCTATTAAACCTAGGTGGCTGAACTTGTAAAAAATCTTTGACCGTTTGCATAGATTTAGCTTTGTCCTCCATTTTCTTTAACACTTCTTCTGCCTTAACACCAAACAAAGTATCATGCTGTAAAGGTGCATCTAATAATTTAACTTTAACATGATCAGGCAGATTTTGTTCCTTTAACCAAGCATGCCTCCTAATTACAGAACCTGTAACTGCGGCCCTGCAGGAGGCCTCTAATGAATCAAACCCACATTGCAAAGTATGCTTTCCAACTTGTTCAGCTGCATGCAATAAATCCTGCATTTCCTTGTTTTCTGCACATTCAGAGTTTAACAACATTTTCTGTTTAAGCAATGCCATGACAGGTTGCTGATATTTGACAATATGAAACTGACAATTAAAGGCCCTTATAGCCAAGGTCGCAGAAGTGTAAACTTTTTTCCCCATCTATCCAGTGCCCTAGAATCTCTGCCAGAGGGGGTAGGGTTTTTTGCTGCAGAAGCCTTAACTCCTTTGGGACCCTGAGAAATAGTTTCTGGGTCAGCAGCAGGGTTTTTAAAAAGGAATTTATGAGAGTCAGGAACCTTGTAATATCGGTCAGGCTTAACAGGAGCTGGAGGTAAGGAGTCAGGGGTAAGACTAGACTCCGAAAACACATAATCTACAATGTCTAACACAGGAGGGATGGTTAGTGGCTTGTGTTGAGGTAGTAAAAGGAAATCCCTGAGCCTCTTTTTAGATTCTGAAAAATCTTGGCCCTCCCAGTGGAAATGCTCCCTCATGGTATATAAGGTTTCCCCAAAAGAATAGTCCTCTGGAGGAGAAGCTGAAGATACGGATTCTTCAGCATTAGAATCCTCATGGGGGGGGGGGATATTCCTGATTAGAAGAGGAATCAGAAGAAATGGAAATCTGATCTGAAGATTCATAGTCAGTCTCTTGCCTAGGCCTGTTATCAGGAGGGGCATGGGAACCCCTGATTAAGGTAATCAAGTCTTCGGCCATTTTAAGCATCTGTTTTTTGGGCATAGAGGCCTGTCCACGTGGCTCTTGAGTTTGTTTCTTTGCTTTGGAAGGTGCTTTAGTCTTTGCCTTTGAAGCTGAAGTTGGTTTGATGTAAAGATGTTTAGGTCTGAATACACCCACAGAAGCCGGTGCCTGCTCAGCGGCTCTGGACCCATCTGAAGGGATAATATCCGAGGCTCCAATACCTTGAGTTTCCAGCGGCATGGTCTACTCCACGTGGGAGTTGGTAGCGGCCTGCGACTCAAAAGTAGCGGGCGTCAGGGGCTGCGAAAGCACCTCACTGCGGACCGGCGAATGGCTTAGGAGAAGCTTTGCCATCGGTTTTGGGCCTCGGTTGTCTATCTCTTTCCTTTTCTTTGCATTTTTTTGTGAAGTCCGGTAGTCGAATGGCTATCCGATGACATTTCTGGATAATTAAACCGGCGTCCAAAATAGTTTAAAGCAAAATCATAACAACGCTTAATAGTGTGTTGGTTAAATCTAGCACAAAAAAGACAACCAGAAACATTGTGATCAGGGCCTAGGCAAGGAATACAGTAAGAATGAAAATCCTTATGAGGTATTTGCTTCCCACAAGAAATACAATTATTAACTTTTTCTGACATCGGTCTGGAGCAAGAAAAAAGTTTCCCCAATGGGGTACTTAGATCTGAAACTAGAACACGAAAATCTCAGGAGTCGGCCGACCGGCACTTGCAAACTACTTCTGCTTCGGGCACCGCGCGGTAAGAAAGACTGAAGAAAACGGTGTTGGCTGCTTCTTTTATACCCCTGATGACCTGACGTCAGGGAAGGGGCAATAGCAGCCGACGCAGGACCCAAGACTTTGGAATTCAGGCCGGCTGAGGGCAACCTGCCAGCAGGATTACCCAAATGTAATGACTGCAACAGTGAAACACGAAGAACATCCATATTCCCTAGGGGTGCTATACTGCACTTGCAACCTGAACTGCCATCAGACATCAAAAATCTGTCTGGTGATCAGGCCTTTTATTCATTAGCCTCAGTAAGGACAAATCAATTGGTGCCCCCCAACAGGGACTAGCTAACCCTACTGAGCCCAAGTGGACAATCCTAGGAGGGAAGCAGCCACAAATTTCTAAATCCTTAACTAGGTGACACAAGAGGATGCCCCCCCTTGGATCAGGCTGAAAGATCGGAGGCTCCACCTGATCAATCAGGAGTATGTGCTGCCAATACACTAAGATACAACCCTCCCCCCACCTCAAGATGGTAGCTAGAGACATACTTACACATGTCCCCAGTTCCTCAGTAATGCAAAGGCTCAAATCTTCTAAGGCAAAGACAAACTTAGTACATTTTTAAAATTAATTTCACCTTTGCAAAGTCTAAAGCCTAACTACACTCTCAGTTTCTAACATTCTAAGGATGTGCTGACTGATTACTGTATGAAATACTGCCTGAATGATCCTTGATCAAGATGCTCCCAAACACTGCCATGTTTTCAATCAAGACTCATGCCAACAGCTTTCTCTCTTTCACTACTGGGTGACAGACAAGGCTGAATCACTGGTGCCTAACTGTCATGCTCTTATACACAAGTACAGGGACTGCAGTTGCATATCTTCACTGATAATCTGATAGTTACACATATACCACGTTGTTCAGACATGCAAAAGTAAGAATTTCACCTGAAGACACCTAGGACTGCAATCCAAACTGTGCGAGATGCTAGTCACTCAAGATGAGTGTTTTTATACTTGGTAGGTGACATCATGCCATGCATTAGAATGAGCATATACACATTCATAAAAAATGGGATCTTCTAGAAATTTATCAACTTCTGATTGTTGGACAGAATGAACACAACTTAGCATCCATCAAGTACAGTTCCTCATTTTTCCCCAAGGACTTGAATTAAAGAAAACACCCAGGGCCATAGAACAGTATGTACAAACAATACATAGCAGGAACTAAGTGACAATCAAGCACAATGTAATCAACAGGCCTGAACAATATGGAAAAAAATTCAGGAGTAATAAGCACTTTATACTCTAGTCTATACTACGTAAATATATTCCCAAGGTCTAATTCACATCTGTCTTATAAAGGACAACCTCAAAAGCTTATACTGTTTTGCTTCCTTGGCTTATAACCTATTCTTCGGCTAACCTCTCAACCTTAGTATCACATTACATCCTTCTCCCTTCTCAATACATTTTAATGTTACTGTACATACTACTATATCTTTGGTACGTTAGTTTAAATTTTTGTAATACATTAAGTTGCAACTACACCTACTTCTATATCAGTGATGTCTTTGCGCGTATCGTTTGTATTTGTTTTATATTTTTGTATTATTTTGTGTGGAGCTTTTCTCCCCGGGCCTCTGCTGAAAATGGGCTCCAGCCCAGCCAGACACTTCCGGTAAACAAATGTTAAATAAAAAACAAATAAAATAATTAAAGAGTCTGTATCTGAGTAAATATTACCGGTTTCGGAAAGTAAATGACTACATTCAGGAATGCACACAAACCTAGACACATGTTGAGAGAGAAAACAGAAATCAAAAACATCGTGAGCCTAAATGTTAATGAATGAAAAGAATTATTATCCTGATCGTCTTAATACTTGCAACTAAAACAAAACATATGTATTTTACTCTTCAAATCCTGAGGGGGAAGCAAATCTGTGAGGTGCAGTGTAAACCTCCTTGGTCTGAACCAAAAAAGGTTTTCCTCAACAGCAAAATAGTAGTTTCCGAGTACAGGCAGAAGAGTAAGAAAGAAAAGTTGTGTAAAATCTTACCATAACCATAGATATCCTTCTCTTCCATGTTGCAGTATTCTGCACATGGGTTTACCCATCAGTCTTGTATATGTACGGCCAGTATCCAAAAGCTTTCAGTCCCTTTGTGGTGCGTGAGATGTCTGACGTGGACGAGAGTTTGCGGGCCTTAAAGGTGACGTCTACACACAGCAGCCCCTGTCGGAGCAAGTCATGTAAGGGCAATGCCATATCACTGCCATTCAGAAAGGGAAGTAATTAGCTGACAAGAGGGGAAGGAAGGTGGGAAGGAATACTGCTACATGGAAAAGGACATCTATGGTTATGGTAAGATTTTACACAACTTTGCTATGTCCCTCTATTCCCATGTTGCAGTATTCTGCATATGGGTGAGTGCCAAAGCTCACTGAGGATGGGGTGGTGGTCTAGAGGCAGACTCCAGGAATCCATGAAGGATAGCCCTGGGGAACTCTGCTCTGGATCTGGAGATGAAGACCTGTTTGGAGTGTTTGGTGAAGGTGTGGATCGAGGACCAAGTACCAGCTTCCAGGATAGCAGAGGTATCCAGACCCTTGAAGAAGGCTCCTGAAGATGCCACTGCTCTTGTGGAATGAGCTTTAACTGTACCCTGCAGGGATTTACCACGGAATTGGTAGCAGAAGGTAATGGTTTGGATACCCAAGTAGAAATAGTCTGCTAAGTATACAAAAAGCTGGTCAGCCTGTCTGATAGACTTGGTGTTGTACAAGTAGAATCTGACTTGCCTGTGGACATCCAGGGAATGCAGCACTCTGTCTCTTTGTGGGTTTGGGAAAAAACAGGTAACTTTATGGCCTAATTGAGAGGTCACTGACTACCTTGGGCATGAAAGACGGGTTTGTCCTGAGGGCAACCCTGTCCTTGTGGAAAACTAGGAAGGGAGGAGTAGTTTGGACATTCTCCTGGCTGAGGTGAGGGCCACTAATAGAACAGTTTTCCAGGTACAGTGCTTTAATGAGGCTTTGTCTGCTGGCTCAAAGAGAGGTAGAGTAAGCTTCTCTAGCACATAGTTGAGGTCCCAAGGTGGGGGAATTGGTTTCCTGGGGGGGCCTAAGGTGCAATACTCCTTTGAGGAAGAGATTGCAAGGGATTCTGGATGCTAATGGGGATCCAAAAGCAGGCAAGCTGAAATAGCAGACAGATGGGTTTCGATGGATGAGTATGCCAGTCCAGTCTGCAGTAGCTCACACAAATAAGACAGCACTAGAGGGGGTTTGTTGAGAAGCGGATCCAACTGTCTTTTAAGACACCAAATAGTGAATCGTTTCCACTTGGAGAGATATGATTTTCTAGTATTTGGTTTCCTGGCCTCCTGCAGGACACTGAGCATGTCCCTCATTGTAAAGGTGCCTAAATGGGATCAGAATCAACCACAGGGTAAGGTGCAGAATCTGCCACTGTGGATGGATTTGTGGCCCCTTGTTCTGTGTGAGAAGGGTTCACTCTGGGGGGTAACTTGTGGTGATTGCCCTTGGACAAGTGTAGGAGTAAGGGGAACCAGTGCTGTCTGGGTCAGCAGGGAGTCACCAGCAAGATTTTTTGGGTTGTCCTGTTGAATTTTCAGCAGGACCTTCTGAATGCGTGGGAATGCATATAGCTATTTCGCCTTCCGTGAAATTGAGAAGGCATCTGCTGCCAGTGCCTGTGGTTCGGGTGTCCTGGTGCAAAAGCCAGGTAGTTGCCTGTTGATGGTGGAGGCAAACCGGTCTACTTGAGGTATACCCCCACCTGTGGACCAGATCCAGGAAGACATCTCTGTGCAGCATTCATTCGTGGTTGTTTGTGTTGGTTCTGCTCAAATAATTTGCCTGTTTGTTGTGGAGAGAGGGAGTGAAGGTCACCTGCTGGGAGATTCCCTGTGAATTAGCCAATTTCCAGACCAAAAAGGCTAGCCTGCAGAGCAGGTAGGACTTGGGCCCTCCCTGCTTGTTGATATATCACAGAACGGTGGTGTTGTCTTTTGGCATTGATGTGTTCTGATTTGAGGATTTGTCCACAGGACCTGCATCTGTTGCAGTCAACCCCATACAGTGAAGCACCAGGAGAAGATGTTCTGTCAAGGAGCTCAGGTTTTGAGGCCTCCATGAGATCGAACAATGTCTTGTGTTGGTTGAAGATGGGATTGTGGAAGGTTTATCTGAAATCCTAGTGACTGTAGTAGGGTCACCACAAACCAGGTGCTCTGGGTGAGGTGGAACCAAGAATCTTAAATATTTCCTGTGGGAGGGCCTGATTGGGATGTGGAGATAGGCATCCTTTATATCTAATGTAGCCAGGAATCCTTGTGGAATAATAAGAGGAAAAAGGGCTGGCAGGGTCATCATTTTGAAGGTAGGGACCTTTAGGAAGAGGTTGAGACAGGAGAGATCTAGAATGTCTGCAGAGAAAGGGACTCTTTATATTACCACAGAAGGAGGGGGTCAAGACTTGGCTTCTAATAAACTGAGTTTTGGAAGGATAGTTTCTATGAAACTTGGGAAATGGTGAGACCAGTAAATGTTTAAGGTCCTGCATTTCTTTACCTTTCTGTTGTAGAGATTTAAAGAAGTCTGCCACCTTAGAGCCAAAAATTGCAGCATTGTCCAGAGGGGCATCAGTGAGCTTTGCCCTGAAACCACCTGGCACGGGTTGTAAGTGAAGCCAAGAGTATCTGCGTAAGGCAAATGCTGATGCTGCTGACCTGGTAGAGGAGTCAGCAGCATCGTAACTACGCTTGATAAGAGTGTCTAATGACCTGGGATCAGAGATCCAGGAGAGAGGGCAGCGCTGCTTTGGCAGAAGAGTCTGGAATATCTACCATATGTTTGTTAGCAGATTGTAAGAGGGACAATGTACACTTGGCCATGTGGGTCTGATAGTTTGTGGCTCTAAAAGCCAAGGTAGCAGAAGTATAAATCTTTTTGCCCAACCTTTCCATGGTCTTGCTGTCTTTGTCAGCAGGAAGAATGGTAGTAGTGGGCAGGAGCTCGGAAGCTTTGTCAGTGGCAACAGATACAGTGGCAGGATTAGCTTGTGGGCACTTCATCAGATGTTTGGCAGTGTCAGGTACTTTGTAAAGCCTGTCAGGTCTGCGTGGGGCAGGAAACTGTGAATCCGGGTTCAAAGATGCAGAATAAAAGGAATCTAGAAAGGCAGGCAGGATGGGGGGGAACAGCAGATGGGCTAGGGGTTTCCATTTCCATACCTCGTTTGTACCTCAGACATTTCTGTGGATTCCCATTTAAAGTGTTCTTCATCCTGCTGATTGTTTCAGTGAAGGTCAATTCTTCAGCTGGGGAACCAGGGTCCAGTGACTCTTCCACTGGAGAACCATACCTCAATGCAGAGTAAAGTTGAGAACTGTAGAAAAGAGATTCCTGATACCTCAATGCAGAGTAAAGTTGAGAACTGTAGAAAAGAGATTCCTGAGAGGAATCTGAAAGGACCTCCTCTTTCCTAGAAGCTGGATCAGTAGGCAGAGGCCTAGGGCTCAGGAGAAGAGAAGTGGAGGCAGTAACAGCTATGGTAGGCCTCAGTGCCATGAAGGCACTGAAGAGGCATGCTTTCTGTAGAGGGAGATGCATTTCCTCTGTTCCCTTGTTTTAAGAGGGCCTGTGGACGTCTGTCTAGAAACTGGCGACTGCAAGGGATCGTAAGGGACAGACGGCTCCTCAGTAAATGCAGGTTCCCCCAGCATTGGTTAGCAGCACTGAAATAGTCTCTGCAGATGTGGTCACGCCTAAGGATGGTGCAGCGTCCTTAGAGGTACCTGCGACCTCCGAAGTGGCAGATCTGGAACCCGATCTTGGAACCAGGCCTACGTCGACCAAGGGTTGGGAATAGGCCGGAAGAGGCTCAGCAGCAGACGAAGGCCGTAAGGTCTTGGCATTCCTTTTAGGCGGTTCTGAGGAGGCGTCCAAAGAGCCCTCCATCCAAAGCGTTAGCCGTTTCAGACATTGGTTTCAAGGTACAGATTTAGCGCACTGAAGCGACTACACAAAGTTTTCAGTACGAACACCTGGCAGATCGGGCAGGCCTTATCGTTTTGCGACTGCCCTAAACAAAAAAGGCACTTGTGTGCGTCCTTATGAGGGATATGGCAACTGCACTGACACTTGTCCTTTCTGGATGACATGAACAAGCAAAATTTAAATATGAAGGACTGAAAAGGTCCTCAATGGGGGTACTTATCTGAAAAAACGAATTTGACGTCAGTGGTAACACCACCTGGCATACGACTGGCGGCTGAAAAGTTCTGAAGGCTGGTGCGTGCCGACGTCAACTTTATGGCATACAAACTCTCGTCCACATCAGACGTCTCACACACCACAGAGGGACTGAAAGCTTTTGAACACAGGCCGCACATATGTGAGACTGAAGGGTAAACCCATATGAAGAATACTGCAACATGGGAATAGAAGGACATCAGGGTTGACCAGTCTGAAAGGCCTGAAGGGTTGAGAAAAGGCCTTGGGCAAAGATAAATCAGTCATGTTTACTTGACTTCTGACTGGATAATGGAATAGAGGGGGGAGATATACATTTTGTATTGGGTACACTTATGGGGAAAAACAAGATGCATGATCCTAGAGGTGGAAGCGGAATACCTAACTTCCATTAGACAGCCCTGAACATTCTCATGAACAACGGGCTGATGAATACCACTTCCACTCTCAGTGAAAAGTAAAACATGTTCAGAACAAGAATTCAAATGGGAATCCTTGTAAGGAATCAGACACCCAGAGCCACACTTAGCTCTTCCCTGACAGATGCAAGAAAATTTCTCACAAAAAATTATTGAATAAAGGAAGGGTCTCCAATGGAGTACTTTATTTGTCTGAGTCACTGTACTGAAGACGACTGAAAAAGATGACTACATGTGTAGCTGACAGAAGTCTGCATGCATGGACTAGCTGCAATAAAGTTCTGAGTTTCAAGCATATCTATATGTCTTAACACATCAGCTTCAGTTTAGGGTGGACATACAGCATATGAGGAAGGAGACTGAGCTTTGTAGACTGGTAAGACATGCAGGTATGTTAGAAGATGAGTCCCATTTATGAGTACTGCAACAGTGATTTTGCAAAGAACATGTATTGTGACTTTTCCTTCTTGAATACCCAAATATCTGATATCTCTTCAGATTTAAAAGTACTTCAAGTAATACACAGAATCAGACAATTGGCTTGTTTGAGCTATTCTAGTTTCACTAGCAACACAGTGGCACTTTAAAATAACACTTCTATGGTAACAAAGAAAAACATGAGAAAATGTTAAAATGTTTTGTGACAAAATAAGAAAATATATCACAACAACTTTCAGAAGAAATACGTATCAAAATGCACAGCAAAGCTTCTGATGCAATTTTACAGTTAGCTACTTAATTTTGCAAAATCTAAGTAGATGAAGTCATCAATTTAATGGCAATAGATCCAAGACTAGTATGGCAAGAATAAATCCTTGACAATTACTTAAAATGAGCTGGAAAATACAATAATTAATTCTGCTCAACTTGATGGTTCCTCACTATTCCTGTAGTGCAACTGCTGAGCATCTTCTCAGACACAACTTACCTGCCCATCACTGTCTTTAATTGCCATTAAAACTGGGGTCTCTTGCTCCACCATTGAACGGTACAGAGTTTTTATACTCATGCCATGTCTTGAAGTGCTGTAGATGAGTGTCCATGGGTACCCAACTGTCCTTGGTGGGAGGTGCTTTGCAAGCTGAAAAAGGAATACAACACGATAACAGACTTCACCAATACATCAATCATCAATAAGTAAATTACATAATTCCGCAGAATAAGCAGTATTTTAATTCACATGACAATACTCAGATAAGTATCTATTTCATTGGGCAGATAAAATATACCTGAATAAGTGGCAGTCAGGTGAGCTATTCAACTACTCAAAGTAATGGTTGATCTACAAAGGCTATGGGTGAATAACCAGTCTCCCTTACCCTGGTGATAGTGAAGGCAGGTAAACCACCTGTAAGTATATACAAGCTGAATGTTTGATGTTTTACTCGAATAAAACAAAGCGCTCATCCATCTCCACAATAAAGGATTTTTAACTGAGTGAGAGTTCAGCACATTCTTTGCTAAACAGTGCTCTAACATGGATTTTTACACAGTGGCACTCTATTTTAGCTTCCATCAGCATATTTACCTGCCTTCACTCTCCCCAGGGTAGGGGAGACTAGTTAAAGCTTAGGTTACAAAAGGCTACAACCTTAAGTCCACCTCAGGACTAGCTTCTTATCTAGTGTTTTGCTTTAATTTGTCCCTTCCGAAGTGAAGGTAGGGCAGTGCACATTTTTCCTCCTGTTTGGGTGGCTCCCAGATCTTGCTTTGAAACAAGCTGTAAATGTCAAGATGCCTATCAGTGACTGGAGATTTCAGAGTACTAAACAACCCTTACCCAACCAGATAAAGGCTGTCAGCTCCTCCCCCCAAGGAGTGCTGCAATCCATACCTCTTGACTGTTGAGCACAAGAAATCTGGACAAAGCCAAAAATAATGCAGTACCAAAAGGTCTAAAATCAGGGACAGATGCTAATACTGTCTTTACAAGCTTACAAAGTAGATAGTATAACAGGTTTTGCATTATCATGCATTTTCTGAAGGATATAAAGTCTGAAACTCAAATAGCCATCATTATTTAGTGACTTCAGTCCTCAATGATTTTCCAGAACTCCAGACATTTTAGGAGGAACAGACTAAAAATAAAAGTCAAAAATCTGGACAGTCGAGAGGTATGATGCATTCCATTAGAATGCTCCAACAGAACACATTAATCGGTTCTTGCTGTGAAGAAATCCAGAACAATAACAATAAAATGTTAAGAACTAAAATGCATAAAAGACTCATAAGTTCTGACCCAAAATACAAAGGACAGAAAACCTAAAAATGTAATTGTGCCTATTTTATTTTTACAATATAATAGAAACGTAAATTATTCCCAATATGGTCTAGAGAAAATCCAAAACATATGCATACAATAACCACTGTAACAGGAGGAAGCCACTCAGTGGCAGATCTCAACATTAGTCAAGGATACACAAGACATACCAACAGGATGATGTTAGCACATTTATTTATTTATTTACATTTGTTGACCGGGAGTGTCCGACTGGACGTACGTCCATTTTCAGCAGAAGTCCAGGGAGAAAAGCTCCACAGTTAAAATAAACAGACAGTAGTTACATTGGATTACATAGCGATTAACAATTTAACATAGCAGTTACTTACAACATATTTACAGATGAAGAACATAGTACATCAGTAGACAACTAGAAACTTTATCTGTGAAGTACATAACAGACATTAACAAATGTTACAATAACAAGTTCCTACTGTATAATAAGTACTAGGCTTATGAGCATCTGAGCTTGCTATAACCAAGGTAGTTAGTGGAGTGGAAAGAAAGGTAGTGGTTGGATGGGGTGGGTGATATTAGAGTGGGAGTTGCAAGGGCATAGCCAGCATGTTTTTAGGTGCGCTTTTAGTAAAGTTTTGAAGTGGGTGCATGATGGTATGGAGGTAATTGTGGGTGGGAGGGAGTTCCATAATTTGGCTATGGTGCAAGAGAATAGTGCTTCACCAGCAGAGTTATTGGCTTTAGTGATCTGCAAGTGATTTTTGTTGCTGAATCTTAGTGGTCTGGTGGTGCGATAGGGTTGGAGTAGATTCTGGAGGGATGGGACATTTAGTGGATGGTTTACTAGTTTGTGGGCGAGTGAGAGTTGATACCATTGAAGGAGGTGAAGGAGTTCAAGCCAGCCCAGTTCAGCAAGTGAGAGACAGTGGTGACTACGGTAGGATGCCCCTGTGGCGAATTTGGTGATTTTGTTGTAGCAGGTCTCTAGCTTGTTTAGATCGCATTGCCTTAGGTTGGTATATATTGGAGAGGCATAAAGTAGGGTGGAGATAAGGTGGGAATTTGCTACTGAAATCTTTGCTGCTTTGGTGAGAAGTTGCTTATTTCTGTATAATGCTCCTAGTTTTTTGTGGACTTTTTTTACGGTCATGGATATGTGAATGTCAAATTTTAGTTTATTGTCTATTTCCACTCCTAGCAATTTGGTGTGTTCAGTTGGGTATATAATGGTGTTGTCTTTTGCTGTGATGTTAAAGTGAGAATTGTTTTGTGCATGTTTGGTGGGTTGGAAGAGGAGTAGTTTAGTTTTGTTTGGGTTGAGTATTAATTGGGCATCGGATAACCAAGTTTCAACAGAGGAAAAGGCTTCCTGTGTGACTTTTTGCGGTTTGGGTAGGGACTGGGCTGAGCAGATGATGGTTGAGTCATCTGCGTATTGTGAGTGTGCCATGTTTGGTGGCAGAGGCTAGATTATTGGTGAAAACAGAGAATAGTAGGGGTCCAAGGATGGATCCTTGGGGAACCCCTATGGAGACAGGTAGTTGGGGAGATATGTCATTCTGCCATACAACGGATTGTTGGCGGTCAGACAGGTAACTCTGAAACCAGTTGGTGACTGATTGAGAGAAGGATAGGTTATTGAGGACAGAGATAAGTTGTTTGTGTGGGACCATGTCAAATGCTTTAGATAGGTCTAGGAATGTAGCAGAGGAGAGATGGCCATTGTTTTTATGCTGAAGGATAGTGTTAGTAAAAGAGAGTAAGGCAGTGGTGGTGCTATGGTTTGGTTGGAAACCATGCTGAGTATTGGAAAGGAGGTTGTTAGTAAGGACGTAGTCCGAGACCTGAGAGTGTATGCATTTCTCTAGTATTTTGGAGAGTGGAGAAAGAATAGCTATGGGGCGGTAACTGGTTAGTTCTGTGGAGGGTCCACCTTTGTGGAGGGGAATTATATGTGATACTTTCCACAGTGTGGGAATGTAACTTTCTGACAGAGATTGGTTAATCAAGATGGATACTGGGTAGGCCAGAGCATCAGCTGCGATTTGGAGGTATTCACTTGGGAGGTTGTCTGCTGCTAATTTGGTGGGCTTAAGTTTAGTTGAGCTTTTTTATGCTGGAGGTAGGTACAGGAAAAAAAGAGAAGGCAGTGGGGAGATTACTAGTTGAAGGTGTGGGTTGGAGGGAAGGGGGGTTGTGTTGTTTAGCTAGCGATAGTATGGTTTGTGTGAAGTGTGTGTTGAATGAGGTAGCAATATTTTCTGAGGAGTGAGGGATGTTAGGAGGAGGGGTACTGACTTTACCTGGGTGGAGGATGGAGTTTATGGAGGACCAGAATTGTTTGGGGCTGTGTTGTGAGGAGTCTAGGGCAGACTGGTAGTATTGGAATTTGTCCTGTTTTATTAGCTTTTTGACTCTATTGCGTAGTTCTAGGAATTTCTGTCTAGTTGAGGGGTTTTGGTTTTGCGCCAGTGCTCCCTGGCTTTATCCCTGTTTTTCATTTCTGACTTAGTGGTTTTCTGTAGCCATGGGGAGGGTTGTGCTTTGGTTCTGGAAAGTCTTATGGGGACATGGTAATTAAGGATGCTCAGGAAGGTAGTATTAAAAAATTCAACTGCGTCATCAAGACTGAGGTACTTTAGAGAATGCCAGTTACATTCTTTGAGGGATGAGATGAATGTGAGTGGGTTAAAGTTTAGTTTTTTACGTATTTGACGGTAGATGACAGGTTTAGCTTGGTATAGGTATTTTTTGAGTAGGAATGTTGGGGAGTGATCACTGAGGCTATCTGATAAGCAGCCTGTTATATATGACTGGGGGCTCTTACTGACTAGTATCCAATCCAGGGTAGTGTGCTTGCTGGAGTTTTTATTTATCCTGGCTGGCGACTGGACTAGTTGGGTGAAGCCATGAAGGTTTACATGATGGGTTGGATAGTTGCCAGAACAGGATTGCCAGTCAATACTGAAATCACCTAAAATTATAGTTTCTTGGGGGAGATGGTGGGTAAGACCAGGTGAGGAGGTTTTCTAGTGGAGGGATGTTTTGGCCAGGTGGGAAGTAGCATCCAATTATGTTGATGGTTTTGTTTTGGTTTATTTTGAGGTTGATATATATTATTTCCTCATTGCCTATTTGTGGAGCTGATGATTTTAAGATCTGGATGTTTAGATGCTGTTTAAATATTATAGCTAAACACCCTCCTTTCTTGTTTAGCCGGTCTACTCTTAGTTTGCCGTAACCTGTAGGGAGTATTTCCTCACTGGTAATGTGAGGTTTTAGCCAGGTTTCTGTCAGGATGACTATATCTGGGGAGTACAAAGTCTATGGTGGCATGGAGTTCATGGACTTTGTTGGATACACTTCTAATATTTAGGTAGTAGAATTAAGTCACTTGGCTTTCTATTGGCTGAAATATGGGAGAAGTTGTGGTTTCTAGTCTGATTATGAGGATTGGAGTTGGAAATGGTAGGGCCAGGGTTGGGGTGGATGTCTCCACTTAGGACTAGTTTTGATATGCATGAGGTTATTAGTTTTCTCAGTTTCTGAATGTGTTTGTTTATAAGGGAAACTTTATGATTGTGCTCTGTGGGTAATAGGTATGGTGGGAGAGTTACTATGTTAAGCTGCAGGGATGCTTTGAGTAATACAGTTGGTAGAATATGTGGGGGGTGCATAGGGATGGTTCTTGAGTTGGTGGGAGGGGAGCTGAATGAGGGTGAGACATGAGTGGTGGTGTGAGTAGTAGTGATGGAGCTTTGTTAGGATGTAAGATATGCAAGGAGAGTGCATGCAGTGAGCATAGGTAAGGTATGCTTGTACATGTTAGTTGAGGAGGTGTGACAGTAGTGGGAAGATGGAGGAGGTAGTGTTGGGTTAGCGCTGTGGTTGGCTATTGGAAAGATGGGAGGGGTTTGTGAGTGTAATAAAGGTGGGACCACTGGGGGCGGGAGGGAATAGGGGGCAGGGTGGGGAGTGAAGCAGGTAGAGGCCCTGTTAGCTGCTCTTATGAGGGGGCTGGAAACAATCAGGTAACAGAGTTAACTGATAAATGAACATATGATAGTGACAAGGGTGGTTGTAGTTTTAAAAATGGTGCCTGCCACAGGTAATATTTATTAACTTTGGGATTGTCTTAAGGTAATAAACAGGGAAACAAGGGTGTGAGCAGGCAGTTCTTTGTACTGCTGCTAATGAGCCAAAGCAAAGACAAGTTTGTGTTTAAGAAACAATCACAATTGACAAAGGACTGCTCTGAAACTGTAAGTCATTTCTTAACCATTTCTCAGGTGGAAAAACAGGATAACCTTGTATCAGTAGGCTACTGTGGTCTCAGTTTAAATTAACAAACACACAGTATTGATCAGATATGGATACTATTTGCTAACAGAAGGGAATAAGAGAGAAAGTGGAAGATAAGTGTGCGTGTGTGGGCGGGGGGCTGCTTACAAGCCAAACCAGAGTGCTCTCCAGGGGAAAATGAATATTGGCTCAAACAGGTAGACACATACTCAAAGTTACTTTAGCTGTTTGCAGACAGTTCAGACCCGGACTGCACTTTTCTTATAAGAATGATAAAGGTGGTACCGCAGTTGAATACTTAAGAGTGGTGTTAGGTCTAGAAAAAGATAGTAAAGGTATATTAGAACACATTATAGTACATCAAGAATCTACTGCATCTGGGCTACCTCACAGAATGAGCACATATCCAGTACATCCAAGTTCAAAGCCTCACTGTATGATTAAATGTTGGAATGAATTTTAAGCCATGAAAATTAAACCTCCTGGAAGGACTTCTAGTATGGCATGGAATGAGTTGCAGCAACAGCTTTGTGGCTCCCTGTAACAGGAGAGTTTTGTAAGCAACTTAAGTATAGTTATGTAAAATCTTACCATAATGGTAGATGTCCTTCACTTCACTGCTGCAGTATTCCTAACGTAAAGGATCTCTTGCCAAGAATAGTCCATTGTCTGGCCAGTATACAAAAGCCTTTAGTTTCTACAGGTGCTGTACGTCACGCGTATGCTTCCCAAGCAAAATGTAGGGCATAAAGGTCACGTATGGATGCACACACTTCAGAACTGAAAAGCACAAGGATGAACAGAATGCCTCTAAAGATCAGGAGGAAAATGTGCATCCAGAAGCAGAAAAGAGAAAAGAAGAACTCTTGGCCAGGAGGGCAAGGAGAACAGGCAAGAAAAGGGGATGCAATAGGGAGGGAACAAATACTGCAACAGTAAAGAGAAGGACATCTACTGTCATGGTAAGATTTTACCCAACTGCACTATATCCTTCAATACCACTGTTGCAGTATTGCTAACATAAGGGAGATTATAAAAGCTCAAGAGAAAACCTGGGAAGAGGATGGCAATGAAGAACCCTCAAGAAACCATGTATGATAGCCCTGGCAAAGCCAGCTCTACCCCAAGAGATAATACCCAACTTATAATGCTTAGTGAAGGTATGGACAGAAGACCAAGGAGCAGCCTCAAGAATGGATTTGGTATCCAGCCCCTTGAAAAAAGCACTAGATGAAGTAACAACTCTGGTAGAGTGAGCCTTTACTGAAGAGGAAAGGCATTTGCCACGAAAGGAATAACAAAAGGAAATGGCTTTAGAAATCCAGGAAAATATGGTCTGCTTAGAAACAGCTAAACCCAAAGACCTGGGTTGAAAAGAAACAAAAAAACTGCTCAGATGTGCGAATATCCGGAGTTTTATCCAAATATCTGAGCTGTCTAAGCAAATCCAAGGTGTGAAGAACCTTCTCACTGGCAGACTCCGGAGAAGGAAAAAAAGGAAGGCAAATGAATAAATTGATTACGAGACAACTCACTGACCTCCTTGGGGATAAAAGGATTAGTACGAAGAGACACCCTGTCCCTGTGAAAAACTGAGAAAGGAGGAACAACCATGAGAGCCTTAAATTCAGAAATCCTCCTGGCCAAAGAAAGAGCCAAAAGAAAAACAGTCTTCCAAGTACAATGTTGTAAAAGGAAGCTGAAGCAGCATGCTGAAAAGGGACCAAAGTAAATTTTTCAAGAACAAAACTGAGATCTCAGGAAGGTGCAATAGTCTTCTTGGGAGCCTAATAAAAAGGATGCCTTTTAGTAACTGTTTGATCTCAAATCTGGAGGGCAGAGGAGGATTCAAGGGCAGACAAGCAGAACTCGCTGATACGTGACCTTTAACTAAAGAATATGCCAACCCAGCATGGAGCAGATCACACAAGTAACAGAAGGTGAGAGCAACTTCTGCAGATAGAGACCATGATGGTGAGAGAGGCACCAAACAAAAAAATCTCTTCCATTTGGACCAACATGATTTACTGGCAGTGGGCTTCCTGGCCTCCTGCAAGACCTTAAGCACATGCTCAGAAAAAAGTGCTTAAAAGGAATCAAAACCCTATCACCCACAGCATCAGTTCAAGAGTGGACAAGTGAGGCTGGATAACAGACCCCTTGTTTTGTAAGGTCCACCTGGTAAACTAACTTGTAGTGACTGCCTCCGGCCAATTTGAGAAAGAAGGGGGAATTCAATGCTGTCTGGGTCAAAAGTGCGTCACCAGCAAACTTTTGGGAGAGTCCTGCCATATGCAATACTCTCAGAAGCAGTGGAAGGGGGAGGGAAAGCACACATAAACATCCCCTTCCAAGGAAAAGACAGGGCATCCACTTTCAAAGCCAGAGGACTAGAGACTGTGGAATAGAAAAGAGGCAGTTGTCTGTTCAGAGGGGAGGCGAAAAGGTCTGATGAATACCCCACTGGTGGGCTATGTCCAGTAAAGCATCTCTATGAAGCATCCATTTGCGAGCTTGCATGCTGGACCTGCTCAGAGAGTCTGTCACTAGATTGAGCTCTGAGGGAATGTAGACAGCCTGAACAGTCATTTGATACTTGACAGCTAGATCCCACACCTGAACAGCTAGCCTGCAAAGAAGGTAAGATCTTATACCCGACAGCTTGCTGGCATACCAAATCACTGTGGCATCGTCTGTGAAAACTCTGAAGTGCCCGGGATGAAAGACGACATGAAAAGCCTGAAGAGAAAGAAGCTGAGCCCTTACTTCTTTGATGATGTTCCCTGACCTCTGATGAAGAGGCCAGAGACCCAGAACCTTCAGAGAGCCGAAGGCAACTTCCCTATCTGAGGCATTTGTAAAGACCTCTTGAGTCGGGATTGGAGACTGGAAAGGAAGCCCTTGGTTGAGAAAAAGTTGTTGAGTCCACCACTGAAGCTCGAGCTTGAGACAGGGAAAGAAGAGAATGAAGAAGTCCAGGGAGTGGCAATGTTGAAGCCATAGTGAGTTGAGGAACCACTGAAGTTTTCTCATATGGATCCTAGCCAGAGGTAGCATGGGAATGGTGTTGGCCACAAACAGAGGACCTGGAGAAAGTTCCTGGCCATGTCCAAATTCAGAGGAAGAAGAGACTGGAAAAAGGTAATCAGAGATAGGGCCTTGAGGGCAGGCAAAGATGCCAGCATGGGAGATGGTCTGGATCTCACAACTAAGGAAAACATGATCCTTAGAAGAAGTCAAGACTGATTTTTTTAAAGTTTATGGTGAACCCAGGACTCTACAGAAGGGAAATTGTAAACTGAAGACCCTAAAGCACAGCCTCCGAAGATGAGGCCTGAATGAGCAGATCATCCAGATGAGTAAAGATCTGCATTCCTCTCATCCTGCAAAAAGCAATTACAGAAGTGAGACATTCGGTGAATACTCTTGGGGCAGCAGAGAAACCAAAGGGCAAAGCACAGAACTGAAAATGCAAAGCAGAAAAATACAGTTTTGTACCTACCATAAATGTAGATGTTTGAGTGCTCATACAGCTGCAGTCATTACAGATGGGTTATCCTGCCATCAGGTGGGTCCTCGGTCGGCCGAATTCCAAAGTCTAGGTCCAGCGTCGGTTGTCGTCGCTTCTTCCCTGACGTCAGTGCGACAGGGGTATAAAAGAGGCAGCCAACGCCATTTTCTTCAGTTTTTCTTGCCCCAGATGTCAGGTGCCCCCAGAAGGAAGGCAAAACAGTAGTTGCAAGCAAATACACCATAAAAGAATACCCCAAATAGGTTATATGATAAAGGTGTTTGTCATAAGGCCTGTCCTAAGAGGGGACGGAGGGGGAGTAACCTGGACTGCAGCTGTATGAGCACTCGAACATCTACATTTATGGTAGGTACAAAACTGTACTATGTTCATCGTGCATACAGCTGCAGTCATTACAGATGGGTAGAATCCCAAAGCTAAGTAAGGGTGGCAGGCACTAAGTGGAACTAGGAGGAGCGAGGATGCCCTGCAGGACTGCTGTGGCAAAGCCCACTCTAGATTTTGAGTATATTGGTAGGTGGTAGTGCTTGGAGAAAGTGTGCACTGAACTCCAAGTGGCTGCTTCCAAAATGTCCTTGGTAGGGACCCCCCTGAGGAAAGCTGCAGAGGTAGCTGTGGCCCTGGTGGAGTGGGATCGGATGTATGCAGGCACAGATTTTCCATTAAATGAACAACAAAAGCGTATGCAGTGGGCTATCCATTTTGAAATTGTCTGTTTGGAAATAGCCTTTCCTTGAGCACCTGTAGCATAGGACACAAGGTGTTGCTCAGATTTCCTGAATGGCTTTGTACTGTCCAAGTAATAACAAAGTTGTCTGTGAATGTCCAAGGAATGTAGTAGTCTCTCCCCTTTGTTCTGTGGATTTGGATAAAAGGTAGGCAAGTGGATAGTCTGAGTCAAAGCTACACTGGATACTACCTTTGGCATGAAGGTAGGGTTGGTTCATAAGGAAACTCTGTCCTGATGGAAAATGGTGAATGGTTGCACAGCCATGAGGGCCTGCAGTTCCGAAACCCTGCGTGCATAGGTGATAGCCAGAAGGAAGGCTGTTTTCCATGACAAGTATTGCAGCTCTGCTGAAGAAGCCGGCTCAAAAGGAGGCAGGGTCAGCTTTTCCAATACGAAGTTGAGGTCCCAAGCTGGAACTGGTCCAACTGAAAGAGAGGGCGTCCACTTTCCAGGCCTGTGGATGATAGGTCCTTGAACAAATTTTTTTCAACTGGTAATTTCTGTGGGTAGCAAATAGATCTATGTCTGGCTGTCCCCATGCCTGAGTTATCTTTGAGAAAACTTGAGGATGCAACTTCCATTCGTGTGGATCTGTCATATTTCTGCTTTAGGTTGTCTGCCAGTTTGTTTTCCTTCCCTGGCAAGAATTGTGCCTGTAGTTGAATTTGCAATTCCAGTGCTGTGTTCCAAAGGGTCATAGCTTGCCTACACAGAGGGTATGAATGAGTTCCCCCTTCTTTGTTTATGTACCACATGACTGTGGTGTTGTCTGTCCTTATCAATAGCTGGCCTGGATGCAGTAGGTCTTTGAAGGTCATAAGAGCATTTTGCACGGCTAGCATCTCCTTTTGGTTGATGTGTAGGTGCTTCTCTTTTTGGGACCATTTTCCCCTGAATGCACTGATCTGCCATGTGTGCTCCCCAGGCGTAGTCTGAGGCGTCCGTTGTGATGATCTGAGTTGCTTGAGGTACACAGAAAGGGAGACCTGTGTTTCTTTGGCATGCTTGAGCCCACCACAAAAATTCCTTTTGAAGGCATGGAATGAGTGGTATAATTGTTTCCAAGCTGTGGCTGTGTTGAGACCATAAGTTTTTTAGGTACCATTGTAGTTTCCTCATATGCAGCTTTGCACATGGGATTAGCAGGGTGCAAGATGCCATGAATCCCAGAGCCTGCAGGACTTTCCTTGCAGTTAGTCTGGTGAAAGTTGCCATTTTGCTGAAGTATTGAGACAGTTGCCCTTGTTTGTCTGGTGTGAGGTAGGCCATCTGGGTGGTTGTATTTAAGCTGGCACCCAGGAAAATTATCTGTTGAGAAGGTATTAGTTTTGATTTCTTTTTGTTCACTGTGTATCCCAGGAAGTTTAACAGTTTTATTACAAACGCCAGATGCTGCAATAGAATGTCCTTGCTGTCCGCTTGGATCAGGCAGTCGTCCAGATATGGGTAGATTTGTATTCCTTGTAGTCTGCAGAAGGCAATTACTGATGCCAGGCATTTCGTAAACACTCTGGGCAGTAGATAAGCCAAAGGGCAATGCAGAGAATTGGTAATGGGTTGAACCTGCAAGAAATCTGAGGTATCTTCTGCAATCTTGTCTGATAGGGACATGCAGGTATGCCTCCTTGAGGTCCAATGTTACCAGCCAAGACTCCTTGCCCAGCATGGGAAGTAGCTGCTGTAATGTGAGCATCTTGAATTTTGGCACCTGTAGATATGTGTTTAGGATGGATAGGTCTAAGATAGGTCTCCAATCTTTGTCTTTCCTTGGTACCAGGAAGTCTGGAATAAAAACCTTGACCTTGTTCTTTTGCAGGTACCTCTTGAATCGCTTTCATATCCATGAGAGCGGAAATTTGTCTTTGTGCCTCTGCCCTTTGATTTTGTGGCAGGTTTGGCATGCCTCTCATTTTTGGAAGGGTGTGAAAGTGGAACCTGTAGCCTCTGTCTATAATGTCCAGAATCCATTTGTCTTTGTAACAATATGCCAGTTTTTTGAAAATAATGCCAGTTTTCCGCCCAAAGGTGCTGCCATTAAAGCTTTGCTTGGCAGGCATAGGGGGAAGTCACTGTGTCCATTTTCTAAATGACTGTGATCTATCTTCTCCACCTCTTGGGGTTGGTGCTTGCCACTGTCTTGCTCTATAAGATCCTTGAGGTTGTCCTCTACCCCTTGGGCGTCTGTATCTGCCCCTTTGATGTCTGTCCGTGGCTGGAAAGGACCAATTTTTTGAAGGCCAGTTTCTGCTGAAGCGTGGAGGTTGTACCTGCAGGAAATCTTTCACTGTTTGCATAGATTTCGCTTTTTCCTCCATTTTCTTTAGTACCTCCTCAGCTTTAACACCAAACAACACATGTTTTTGAAGCAGTGCATCTAATAACTTTACTTTGACATGATCTGGTAAGGTTTGTTCTTTGAGCCAAGCATGTCTTCGTATAACAGACCCCATGACAGCAGCTCTACATGAGGCCTCTAAAGCATCAAAACCACACTGCAAAGTATGTTTACCCACTTGCTCTGCACCATGCAACAAATCCTGCAACTCTTTCAAATCTGGTTGTTCAGTTTGTGTCATTTTGCTTTTTAACTGGGATAACAAAAACTGTTGGTACTTTAACATATGGAATTGACAGTTTAATGCCCTCATGGTTAAAGAGGCAGATGTATACACCTTTTCCCCCACCTGTCTAATGCTCTAGAATCTCTCTCTGAAGGTAAAGGGTTTTTAGCAGTAGAGGCCTTTATTCCCTTGGGACCCTGTGAAATAGTTTCTGGGTCAGCAGTATGGCTTTTATAAAGGAACTGGTGAGAATCAGGGACCCGGTAATACCGGTCTGGTTTAACAGGGGCTGGAGGTAAAGAATCTGGATTAAGGCTGGCTTCTGCGTACACATCCTCCAAAATATCTAAAACAGGAGGGATAGCCAGGGGCCTATGCTGGGGGAGCAGTAAAAATTCCCTGAGCCTTTTCTTGGAATCTGAGTAATCTTGGCCTTCCCAGTGAAAGTGTTCCCTCAATGTATGCAGGGTTTCCCCAAAAGAGTAGTCCTCAGGGGGGGGGAGACCGAGGGAATAGACTCCTCAGCATCAGAGTCTTTGAAAGGGGAATAAGCATAATCCTGGTCCTCAGAATGTTCTGAGGTAATAGAAGCCTGGTCTGAGGAAGGGTAGTCTTCCTCCAATCTGGGTCTTTTGTCAGAGGGGGGCTGGGAACCCCTGATGAGAGTTATCAAATCCTCAGCCATTTTAAGCATCTGCTTCTTAGGCATGGGGCCTTGAGAGGAGGTCTGAGGACCCTGTTTTTTAGTTTTCATGGCTGCTTTAGATTTAGTGAAGGATTTAATAGAGAAGGTGAAAGGCCTGAAGACGCCTTCAGAAATGGCAGGCCTGACTAAATTTTGAGTTTCCCCTCCAAGAGTGGCGTCGGTATCTGCAGTAGGAATGGAGACCGGGGAGCCTGCGACCTCGGGTACTGAAGTCACCGGTAAAATAGTTTCATCGGTATTCAGGGGCTGCGTAGGCACCTCGCTGAGAACCGGTAGTCGGCCTAAGCGTGGTCTCAGTACTCGGTGCGGACCTCGGATGTCGGTCCTTATCTTTGCGTCTTTTGCTTAAAACTGGTGTCGGTGTATCCAACGACATGATATAATTAAATTTTTTGCCAAAATAATGATGGGTGAACACCGCCCGGCGCTTAATAGTGCGCTTGTTGAACCTAGCACAAAAACGGCAGGCCGAGACGTCGTGGTCTGGGCCTAAGCAAGGTATACAGAAAGAGTGGAAATCCTTATGCGGTATTTGCTTCCCACAAGAAATGCAATTATTAACTTTGTCTGACATCGGTCTGAGGCAAGAAAAGTTTCCCCAACGGGGTACTTAGCTTTAAAGAAGACTTCGGCTGAAATACTTTCGTAAATCTCAGGAGCTGGCCGACTGGCACTTGCAAACTGCTTCTGCTTCGGGCACCGCGTGGCAAGAAAGACTAAAGAAAATGGCATTGGCTGCCTCTTTTATACCCCTGTCGCACTGACGTCAGGGAAGAAGCGACGACAACCGACGCCGGACCTAGACTTTGGAATTCGGCCGACCGAGGACCCGCCTGACAGCAGGATAACCCATCTGTAATGACTGCAGCTGTATGCACAATGAACATCAGAGAAACACAAAAATTTCCTGAAAATGGGATGGATGGGGCATCCTTGAGATCTAGAGAGGCCAGAAAGGCCTGGAGAAGAAGAGGAGGAAATAAAGTTTGAAGAAAACATCCAAAAGGAGGGGACCTTGAGAAAGGTGTTGAGCAGAGAAATATACAGAATTGGTCTCTGGGTGCCTTCCTTCCTGGGAACCAGAAACATTCTAGAATAAAAACCCCTCCCTCCCTGGGAAGGAAGAACAGCCTAAATAGTGTCTTGGGTCAAAAGAAAATGAAGCACCTGTGGGAAGAGAAAAAGAAGTTATGTACCTACCATAACGTTCCATGTTAGTTGTCCTTCATCTCGCCATCCTTCTTGCTGTTTGAGTTCCGACTCGGCCTACTTCTACAGCTCGAGAGCTATTTACTGGCTCGAGGCTAACCCTTATCCCAGAATACCCAGTGTCAGCTAACCAGATCTCGTTTGTGATAGAGCACACTAGACATATAAAGTAACCAGTAACATAAAACTGATTTACTAAAATAACAGATCAGAGTAAACTATCATAAAACTACCTGGCATGTGAACCAAGAAAAAGGAAATCAGCCAGTGAAACCATAGTGAACTCCTCTCAATCCTCCAGGAAGGGGGAAGGAGGGGTACGCAAGGAAGGAAGGCGAGATGAAGGACAACTAACATGGAACGTTATGGTAGGTACATAACTTCTTTATGTTGCTGTCCCATCTCGCCTTCGTTCTTGCTGTTTGGGACAGCGTCCCTAGCACCTAAAGACCCCGGGGTGGCTCATTGGAACAGACTCTTCAGAACAATGGAACCAAAGGAAGCCCTGCTCTGGGAGACCACATCCACTTTGTAATGAGAGATAAAAGTATGAGGGTTTGCCCAAGTGGCAGCTGCACAAATTGAGTCTATGGGCAATTTAGATTGAAAGGCTACAGACGTGGCTAATGCTCTAGTAGAATGACCTTTCGGCTAGTAGAATGACCTTTTGGTTTTGCTGGCAGATGTTGATGCCTTAACTGATAAAGGCAATGGTGTCAGATAACCATTTGGATAAGGTCACCTTAGAAACTGGAAGGCCTTACTTAATGCAAGCATAGGAGAGAAATAATTGGTCTGACTTTCTTAGCTCTTTGGTCTTATGGAGGTAAAAATGTAATTGTCTATGCACATCCAGTTGGTGAAGACTGTATTCTGCCTTGTTGCTATAACTGGGAAAGAAGACGGGGAGATCGATGGATTAATTTAAATTGTTTTCTGAACAGACTTTTGGCATGAAGGATAGGTTGGTTCTCAGAGAAACTGTCTTTGTGAAACACAATATATGGAGGAGGAACACAGAGTGCTTGGAGTTCTGAAACACGTCTAGTTGAGGTAATAGCAACCAGAAAAAGTGTTTTCCAAGAAAGAAATTTTAAGGGACATGAAGCTGCTGGTTCAAAGGGAGGCAGAATCAAAGAAGTCAAAACTAAACTGATATCCCAAGGAGGAGGTGGATCCCTCACTGGGAGTCTAAAAAGAGATGTTCCTCTCATTAAGGCTTTGCAGAGCTTATAAGACATTATGCTAGAATTAAGAATTCCAATATGAAAATTACATATGGCTGCCAGTTGTACCCTGATGGTAGCAGCAGCCGCATCTGACTAAAAAAGCTCTGCTAGAAATTCTAGAATTTGATGGACTGGGGCAGAAAAGGGGTCTAAGTTTCTAGATTCTGCCCAGTAAGAAAATCTTTTCCATTTACTAGTATAAGTCTTTCTCGTAGTTGACTTATGGGAGGATACAATAATATCGCAAACTGCTGGGGAGATACTTGGAAGCCTGGCTAAGGTAGGAAGTGGAGAAAACCAAGCTGCGAGCTTGAGAGTCTGAAGGGATTGGTATAACCCACCTGACTAATGAATCAAGAGATCTGGCACTGGGTCCAGAACCCAAGGCTGGTCTAGAAGGTGAAGGTGCAGGAACAGAAACCATATCTGTCGAGGCCAAGAGGGGGCAATGAGGATCATTTTGCAACCCAACGATTTTGCTTTCTGTATGAGTCTTGGAATTAGGGGAAAAGGGGGAAATGCATAAAGGAGTCCCTGAGGCCAATCGTGGACTAGAGCGTCCCTGGGAGTTTGACCTGGAGGAGGAAGTAGGGAGAAGTAGCTGCTGCATTTGTTGTTGAGGGGGGTGGCAAATAGATCGCAGCAAGGCTGGCCCCATTTGTGGAAGATAAGGTCAGCAACTTCCTGATTCAGAGACCACTTGTGAGGCATGAGGATAGCCCTGCTGAGCCTGTCCGCTATTACGTTGGATTTTCCAGGGATGTGCATTGCTGTCAGAAAACGTTGGGAGGAAATCGCCCATTGCCATAGCCTGAGGGCTTCTCGAAACAAGGGGTAGGACCTGGTCTCGCCCTGCTTGTTGATGTACCACACAACTGACATGTTGTCTGTTTGGATCTCAATAGTCCAGGAAGGAAGAGTGTCTCTTGAAGAGCTTGCAATGCTAGGAGCACCGCTCATCTCTAGGACACTGATATGCAGATGGTACTCGTGAGGCTGCCAACATGCCTTGGACTGTCCTGCCTAGATAATGCCTCCCCCACCCTATCAGGGAGGCATCCGTGGTCACTGTGGCTACTGGAGGGAGTTGAATGAAAGGTCTGCCCTGAGTCACCAGTGGGGAGACCATCCATCAAGGGAAGTGTCTTTTGCATGTTTCTGTAATCAGGATCATGTGAGACGTAGGTAGTTCCCGGAAGGACCACTGCGTGAAGAGAAGCCACTGAAGGACTCTCATGTGGTAACGCGCTAATGGTACAAGAAGAATGGCAGCTGCCATGGAGCCTAGAACTTGCAGGACATGTCTGACTTGGACCTTTCTGCTCTGCATTAGAAATGACACTTGTTGGCGAATAGAGAAAACTCTTTCCTGAGGTAACCTTGCAAACATCTGTTTTGTGTTTAATTCTGCTCCTATATATGTAACAGACTGACAGAGCAACAAGGCAGATTTTTCGAAATTTACTGTAATGCCTAGTTGGGTGCAGGTTGATATTGTATAATCCCGTGCCTCTAACAGTTGATGCCTAGTGGTAGCAGTCAGGAGCCAGTCGTCTGGATAGGGAAACACCTGGAATCCTTGACATCTCAGGTGAGCCGTGAATACTGCCATACATTTGGTGAACACCCCGGGGGCTGTGGTGAGACCAAAGGGCAGAGCTTTGAACTGATAATGACTGGCCCCTACCTGGAAGTGAAGAAATCTCCTGGAGCATCTGTCCATTTTGATATGGTAGTACACATCCTGAAGATCTATGGAGCACATCCAGTTGTCCTGACCCAGAGAGGGGAGAATGGACTGCAGTGTTACCATACAGAACTTTTTTTTTTTTGTACAGATTTGTTCAATCTGCTGAGATCCAGTATTGGTCTCCAGTCCCCTGTCTTTTTTGGTACTAAAAAGAATCTTGAGTAAGTTCCGGATCCTAGTTGTTCGGCAGGGACTTCCTGAATGGCTCTTTTTTTCTAGCAGTTTTGAAACTTGAATAACTGCTTGATCCCTTAGATTGGGTGGGACATCTGGGATGGACTTTTTTTACTTTAGAGGGGGTTTATGAAAAGGGATATTGTAACCTCCGGATAAGACAGATAGTACCCATTTGTCTCTTGTTGTGTTTTGCCAGGCTTTTGGGTACAGGGAAAGTCTTCCCCCAACTGCCTCTAGAGGTGAGCAGTCGGGCAACCCGTCAGGGGGAAGGGTTTGTCAGAGAAAGCTTCTCTGTCATCCTGATTTTGCGGTTCCCCTCTGCCACGAGGGCGGCGTCTGCCATTGTTGCTTCCCCCTCTGCCCCTGGGGGAAAAATCACCACGTACATACTACTCAGAGACAGCTCCACGTGGTCCTGCAGAGTGGTCCTAGCTACAGAGAACTGAGAAAAGCGACTACTTTCCAGATTTAAGTATTTTTTTCTGTTTTTTACTTGGAATACCTTCTCTTGCTTATTTTAAACAAGCTTATACTGTTTTTTCAACTGTTTGCTGCATTTTATAGTATCTGCACTTAAAATTTTACCTGGTCGAAAATTAATCGAAAATCTGTTGTTTGTTTGTTTAATTTAACTATTGAGGCTGCCCACTAAAGTGTGCTAGCCTGTGTAACTGATTTATTGCTGCCTTCTGTATTTCTGGGTGTTTTCTATCTAAAAACAAAAAAAAATCCTTGTTTTCCCGCCTCTCCTCGACTAGTTTAGACCAGTTTACAGGCTTTGCTGTATTCTGGGCTGTGGTGTAGGTCCTGTGTTGTCCATTACCTTACTTGGATAAGAAGGAAGTTTCTTTGCTCACCAGTGAGAGTGGGGAGCCTTGAGCAGCCTATCTGTCCCTGAAGGAGTGACCTCAGCACAAGAGCTGTAGTAATTGGTAGTTTTGGACCATTTCTACCTCTTTTGAAGTTCCCTGTTTAAAATCCGCATTAGCGTGGCTTTGTGCGATTGTGTGCATAGCCGGTTAAACTTTTTCTGGCTCCGCCAAGTCTGCTCTTCAAATTTTCCCTTAGAAAGCTCTACTCTTAGAATAACCAGTCTACTCGTTATATTATAAGCATAGCACTTGTTCTCAAAGCTTCTCTTCTAAGCAAGCTCAAACTCACTCTCAAACTCAAGTAGCACTACATCCACCTACCACCCCAACCACTTTCCTTAAAGGCACAGCACTCTCTTATAATATTCTAGCATGTTGAGTGGTAGATTACTAGCATCTTCTCCTGCTCAGCTGGTTAATCTGGGAATCTTGAGACAATGCTATAATTGTCTCATGTACACAGACAACCCTCTCCTCCTCCCAACAAACACAAACACATATGAGAGATGCAAACTGGAGGCTGAACTCTCTCAACTCAGAGGCAAGACCAGACAGGAGGAGAAGGTAACCACACACACAACAAACCCAGTCACACATAGACCTACCCCAACTGCAAATCAAGCACATAACACAAAAACATACTCGGAGGCTCTATTAAAAAACTTACCAAAACAACAGAGGCTCCCAAAGCAGAAACCCAAAAATCCACCACCTCAAAACATAACACATGCAACACATACTTCAATAAATCGGTGTCAATAAATCACAGCCCTTAAGGCCAAACACTATGCCTGATACACTAATGATAGGTGACTCTATAGTCAGACACACTGACGTCCCACTTACCAGGCTGAGCAAGGAGAGGGTAATGGTAAGCTGCCTATCGGTGGCTAGGATCCGCCATATAACACACGCACTCAGGTCACTCAAAAGCACATATAAATATGACTCAGTCATTGTCCATGCCGGCGTGAATGACCTGAGACGTACCTCCTTGGACTACATGAAAAGAGACATAGAGGAGCTCTCTGATTATGTAGCCCAGGCTGGTATGACCCTGACCCTGAGCAGCATCCTGCCCTCACCAAGAATGATGCCACAATACAAAGATAAAATGATCAGCTTTAATAATTGGCTCAATTACTGGTGTCATTCTAGGGGGATCCAATGTCTGTCTGCTTGGGATGACATGCTGGACAAGCCACGCTGCTTCGCAAAGGACGGCTTGCACCTGTCACCACTGGGCTTCTGGATATTGGCTAAGGCTCTTGCCACCCCCATAGTGCCTTTTTTAGGCAAGGCTCAAAAGACGAACCCACCTCCTTAGAAAACAAAAATGGAAAAAAATTAAGGGTAATGCT
Source organism: Protopterus annectens (assembly GCF_019279795.1). NCBI lineage: Eukaryota > Metazoa > Chordata > Ceratodontiformes > Protopteridae > Protopterus > Protopterus annectens. The sequence continues at coordinate 1,667,886,614 of NC_056731.1, read as the reverse complement.
GCTCAACGCCAGAAGTCTAAATCTCAAGATGCAGGCTCTCAAAGCACTCCTCAGTATGGAGAACATTGATGTCCGCGCTGTAACCGAGACCTGGTTCAAGGCTCCTGAGAGCACCCCAGCGCTACCAGGCTTTACCTCGTATCATGCTTTTCAGTCCCAAAATCCGGGCCGAACCACAAAGGGAGGGGGAGTGTCCATATTCATCAAGGATACCCACACCTTCAGGTTAGTGGCAACTCATGAAGCATCGGAGACCATCCAGGTGCAGCTAACCGTAGGCAAAACTGCTATACAACTGGTTGCATGTTACAGACCACCCTCCCAATCTCAAGAACCCCACTCAGCCTTCCTGAAGACATTGGAAGATATGAACGTCTCACCAAATGCCATCATATTGGGAGACTTCAACTACCCTAACATAGACTGGGTGCACTATTCTAGCCCTAACACCCTAGCCCAAAGGTTCCTGGAATTCATAAACTCAAATGCAATGGAACAGCTAGTCACCTCTCCCACAAGGGGGGATGATATACTAGACCTGATCATCACAAACATGGGGACAAAATGCTCCACACCGGAAGTATTGCCCTCACTGGTGAGATCTGACCACAAACTAATCACTCTGGATATACATTTACCACCTCCACCCCCAGCACATAAGACTACAGTGAGAAACTTCTCAAAAGCCGACTTTACACTTCTCAAGACTGAGAATCATTTAAGCCCACAGGGCCAATGGAAACCACATCCCACAATGCTGAATCCTACACAAATGCTTTCTACGGACATCTCCAAGAATGCATGGATCGTGCAATCCCAAATAAAACCAAGACCCTCTCCACCAAAGGAAAGCGTCCTGTCTGGTGGACCCCAGCCATAAACAAATTGTATAACAAAAGAAGGAAGCTACTGCAATACAGAGCAAAATCCCAATAAAGGGAAGGCATCTCTGATCAGCACTAGTAGAAAGCTACGTTCTCTCATAAAAATATCCAAGGCCAACTTTGAGAGAAAAATCGCCAAGGACACTAAAGATAACCACAAGGCATTCTTCAGTTATGTTAGAAACCTGGGCGGAAACACTCAGATATGCTCAGAGTTAGTACACAACGACAAAAAATTTACAGAACCCACAGATATTGCCAACATTCTGGCAGACAGGTTCAGTGCAAATTTCTCTCCTCCCTCACCTCCAAAAGAAGAAATACTCATCCCAGCTGAATGTAACCTCCCTGTCATCTCTGATGTCTGGGTGAGAACCGCCCTCAGCAAAGCAAAAAACACAGCATCTATGGGACCTGATGGTATCCCCGGCTGCGTGATACGCGAATTCCAAGAGGAGCTAAACCCGCATATAAAAATGTTATTTAACCTTAGCCTTATTATAGGATATGTACCTGAACACTGGCGTACAGCAACAGTGGTCCCACTCCACAAGGGAGGCTCCACTACAGACCCTGGGAACTAACGCCCCATAAGCTTGACCAGCCTGGTTTGCAAAGCTATGGAAAGAATTATTATGGAACTCAAACAACGACATTGGGGACCTACAGACACTTGATCCCACCCAGTTCGGCTTTGTAAAGGGCAGATCCTGCCTTTTGAACCTGGTTGACTTTTTCGAAACAGTCACTAGAGCCATTGAGGAGGGCAAGGCAGTCCATACAGCCTACCTGGACTTGGCTAAAGCCTTCGACACAATACCCCACTCGGGGATCATAGATAAGCTAAACAGCTTAAATGTAAATCCATATGTCACAAGATGGGTTGCAAACTGGCTAAAGAACAGAACCCATAAAGTCAAGATTGCGGGAGCCATGTCAGACTCAAAGCCAGTCACAAGTGGTGTCCCACAGGGCTCTGTTCTGGGACCCCTATTGTTCGGCATTTACTTCTCAGATGTGAAAACAAACATGGGAGGGTTGTGGCTGACAAAGTTCGCAGATGACTGCAAACTAGGAGCCATAGTCGATACACCAGCTGACACACACATCCTACAGAAAGGCCTCAACGAAACGGACAACTGGTGCCGGAATCATGGCCTTAAACTGAATGCCAAAAAATGTATAGTCATCCCCTTTGGGAAAAACAAAGTACCCACAAATTATCACATAGACAGTAACCCACTGAGTACCGAAAAAGTAATCAGAGACCTGGGGACCCAAGTTGATAGTGACCTCTCATTTGACACCCACGTTGCCAAAGTGGTTAGAAAGACTTTCTACCTTGCTCACCTTATCATGAAGGGGTTCACATCCAGATCAAAGGAGGTCATCGTGCCCCTGTACTCCTCCCTTATCAGGCCCATGATTGAGTACAATGCCCCATTTGGTATGTACCTCACCCGGCACTTACAACAGCTGGAGAGACCCCAGAAGTACCTCACCAAGGGGATTAAGGGTCTCCAACATATGTCATATGCTGCCAGGCTAAAGAAACTCCAGCTCTATTCAGTAGCATACCGCCTGCTCAGAGGTGATCTGTGCCTGACGTACAAGGCCATGTCCAATCAGGAATTGATGGACATGCTCCACCTCAAAAAATCAAAATCCATAAGAACCATGAGAGCCAAAGATTTAAACCTCAGTACAAACATGAATAGAACATGCTGGAGGGACAGATTCATAACTCAGAGGCTTCCCATACTCTGGAACAAAATCCCAGTCCATGTTAGGCAGAGCCCCTCACTGACTCTCTTCAAGAGAAATCTTGACGAGTGGATGGGAGATCGTAGGTTTACCCCGGGGGTCACCCCTGTGTCACTACTTAACAGAGGCACAGTAAACTAATTTTAATAAGTCTTTCTTGGCGGCTGCTGCTGCCACCATGGCATCAACTGGCACAGGGTCTTCAATGTGCCACTACTAGACAAAGGCACAGTATTCTAAATTTATTCTATACACCTTAGTACCACTACATGGGGTGGCGAAAGCCACATCTCTAGGGCTAGGCTTGCAAATGCCCCAGGGCAGATAGCCTAGTACTAAACTATGAAACGTGTGTCAGACAAGGGTCCCTGAGACTTCCGAAACCACATCTTTCCTCCCTTCTGACCTTTGGGATAAGGTCTGTTAAGAGTGGAAAAACGGACTCCCACAGTAGAGAGAGTCTTGCCTTCCTGCTCGCACCTGGTAAGCGTGTCTTTCACCTGAGGCCCAAAAAGCGAGGAGCCATCAAAGGGAGTATTTGTGAAGGACGCCCGAAAGGGTTCCGCAAATTGACACAGCCGCAGCCAAGCACGTCTCCTGAGAGCTACTCCTGTACGTGCAGCTCTGCTTGCTCCATCTGCTGCATAGGAAATCAGCCTCATGGAGGAGTTGACTATAGAAGTAAGAGTTGCAAGCTGGGAAGCTATTTTGGCTGTTGCTCCCTCAGCTGTAGGATCTTGTAGGGTATCTCCAAGCTCATTTAGGAGATCCCTTTGAAGTTGTGTAAAATGAGAGAGAATTCAGGGACCTCATTGAGAAGTTCACGGAGGAAAACATTTGCTTCCCATATCTGTCCATCGTCCTAGACTCTTTGTTTGGTGGATGGACAGATGAAGAGGTTTCTGCTAACTCTTTCTTGGTGGCTGCTGCTGCCACCATGGCATCAACTGGCACATCTTTGGACAGAAATTGTTTGTCCTGGGGGACTGTTATGAACTTATTTGGTCTCCTCGGAGTAGGTGCCAAAGAATCCGGAGCTGACCAAGCCTTTCATGTCACTACAGGCATGAGTGGATCGAAAGGTGGAGACACCCAGGAGGTGGAGGGTCGGGAACCGAATGCCTCCAGGTATACAGACTTGTTCACGGTAGGGGCAACGGAAGACCAGCCACCCCTCTGCCTAAGCATTTCAAGGATGTCCAAAAAGGAAACATCTTCAGAGGGGGACCTGGGGGACCCTTTCGATTCATCCAGGTCTGTATCTGAGGTGACAGACTCAGGGGAGTCTAGGTGCTTCCTCTTGCACTTCTTCTCCCGAGGAGGCTCCTCTGAGTGATCAGGGGAGGCCTCGGAAGAAGAGGGGTCACCCAATGGGGTGGCCTGGGGCATAGGTTCTCTACGCTTCTGGGCCGGAGGAGGAGCAGAGGTTGGCACAGGCACCACAAGAGAAGGAGCTGATGGGGCTGATAGTAGGGCTGCTTCAGGGGACAACACACTCCGCATGACCTCAAAGGCATCACAATCCCGAGGCAAAGAAAGCTCTGGATCCGAAGAAACCGGAGTCCTTCTCCGCGTCAAGGGCGATGACTCTGAGGCCGATGTGGGAGCAGAGCTCACCTGCGCCGAAGCTCCGAGAGGGAGAGCGGGGTCGGACAAGGGACCGATGCCACTTCCCCCCTCGGAGCCGATGAGAGAGCTTTGGCGCCCAGATCCCTCGATGGACAGAACAATCGAGGTGATCAGAGCCAATGTCGGAACTGAACAGGAGGCGATCGGCGCAGTCGGTTCTACTATCAGAGCATCCATGGTCTCCTGCTCCGAACTAAGTGTAGTCGGAGGAGGAATGGAGATGGAAGCGGATGGAGCTGCAACCTGCTGAGGTGGGCTGGAAAGTAATTTCGTAATGGCCTGTGATTTAAGCAAAGTGCTGCCTACTCTCTCCACGTCTTGATCCGATAACTTGGAGGATCGAGAAGAGTGGGATGAAGAGCGATGACTGTGTTCACTTCCTAATAAGGGTGACTGTGGCACTGAGTGGATCGGCTCCAATGAAGGAGACCTTGCTCGCTTGTGGTTCCGAGACAGCTCTGAGGTGGCAGTTGGAGCAGAGGGAGGAGATGACTTGTCGATGCTAGTCGGCACAGACAAACTTGGTTCTTCAAGCCCAGGAGTCGGTTCAGAGGATGGAGCCGACGGCTTGACCGACTTAGAGGATTTCACTGGCTGAGAACCTTTAGCCGGGGAATTGTGTGGTTTCAATAATCCTCGAAGGATTAATTTGTTTTTGCACTCCTGCAGGACCCTTGGACTAAATGCATGATAGAGCAGGAGTCCTGCAGGTGCACAGCCCCTAAACAATAAACACAGCTAGTGTGCCCATCTGTCAGAGACAATTTCTGACAGCATGAGTCACACTTTTTGAAGCCAGAAACTTTGGCCTCTTTAGACATGTTACACTACTATACTAAAAAAGTTTTTTTTTTTTTTTTTTACAGTTAAGGAACAGGACAGCCTCTAATTTAAACGGCTGTCCTAAGGGGGGTGGAGAACTCTCTAATTAAACGAGTTCAGGGGAAACAGAAGGCCTGCGAGATATGGAGCAATGGCCAACAAAGCTACAACACACACAAGAAAGGCGATAAGGGATAAAGAACTATATCTAGACAAAAAATTGACAAATTTTAATAAACAATTATAATCATAGAAAAATCTATACTAAGCCTGAGCCAGTAACAAAGCAACCTCGCAGCTGTAGTGGCAAATGAGATCTGGGTAACTGACGCTGGGCATTCTGGGATAAGGGTTAGCCTCGAGCCAGTAAATAGCTCTTGAGCTATAGAAGTAGGCAGAGTCGGAGCCGAGGATTGGCTCCAAACCCAAGCAGCAAGAACGAAGGCGAGATGGGACAACGTAACATGAACCTGTTCTCCAGGAGGTTGATAGATGCCCAGAAAGGGAGGAAGAAAATTCCAAACCATGAAATACCCCCTGGCAGATGGAGAATGGACAGAACCCGAGTCTCTTTCGTGATCCTTAACCAATCTGAAAGGGACAGAGAAGGGAGAAGGGAGCCTGGTTTAGAGAAAAGGGAAGCAAATTGTCCAATGTAACCTGGCTTGTCCTACAAAGGGGGTATGGGTTTCTGAGAAATAAGGGTCTATGTAGATTTAGGAGGAATACAATACTAGAACCCTTTTTACCCTTGGGCAGAGGGTGAAACTGTTTGTGAACAAAAGTTGATTTGGAAGGGTAATGCCTCAAACTGGGGATTGGGGGAAGGACAAAAATATGTTTCAACTCCTGCAAGGCTTTGCCCTTATCCTGGGAGATTTAAAAAGTTCAGCAGCAGCAATATCAAAAAGGTTATTATCCAAAGGAGCATCTAATAATTTGGCCATAATATCATCATGTAAAGCCTGAAGATGAAGCCATGAGTAACGCCTCATAACAGAACCAAATGCAGCAGCCCCTAGAAGCATCATCAGCTGCATCATAACTGCACTTAACTCATTACAGCCGAGTGACATCTCCAGGCATTTCTGCACTTACCTCCTACTGCTCCTCTAGATGTAAAATATTACCGGTTCATATTTGCATTAATAACGCCAAAACCATGCTGCATACAAGATATCAGAATATTTCATCTTGAAGCATACATGATGGCAAACACAACTGTATTAATATATGATCTCTGTCAATTAGTATTTGTTAGAACTGCAAGGTGATAACTTCATTTTTTAAAGGCTGAAGCCACACCCACTGAGAGTTAAAGGTGCACACTCAAAAGAGCTCTACTGGAGGGAATGAGTTAAGAGTGGCGGGCAACTTGAAAGAAAGAACCCAAACAGGAAAGGGATGAAGCCTTCCCCCTCAGAATCAGGAAGGTAAGAAACCACCTGAGAAAGGAAGGTTAAAACGTACCTGGTCATACGAGTCTGATAATTAATTGCCTAAAGGACAAAGTGACAACAGTACAGACCTTTTTGCCCAGCCTACCCATGATACTACTCTTCTTGCCTGAAGGTAGCAATTTGGTACAGGACAACACCATGGAAGGTCTGACAAAGGAGACAGACTCCAAAGAAGGATTAGCAGAAGGGCACTTAATCAGGCACCTTGTAAAATGTGTCAGGTTTCTTAGGAGCTGGGGGCTGAGAATCAGGGGATATGGAAGCTGCTGAAAAGGTATCCAGAAGAGCAGCCAAAAATGAAACAGTAAAAGGGCTGGGAGACTCCCATCTGAAGGAGCTCACAATACCTCTTCTGGATATCAGTAAACTGAGAAAAATCCCACTTAAGGAATTCCATGATATGGGAAAAGTGTTCTAAAAGAGTTCCTCTAAAATAGAATCTGGACTAATAAAATCCTCTTTCTCTGAACCACAATCTAAGGGGGAAGAGATCTGGGAAGAGTGGGCTAATGACTTTTCCCTTGAATCTTGATCTTCAGAGGAATCCTGCAACCTAGGTCTCAGGAGAAGTGGAAGACCATGGGGGAAAGGCATAGAGAGACCCCTTTAGAAGGCTTTAAAGCCATTAAAAGCATTAAACAATCTCTGAGTAAAATGTTGTCATTCTCGTTGGGGATCCTTAACTGCTGGAGAAATTTATTTGTTTTTGGTTTCTTTTTCTGCAGGACATCCACATGAAAAATCATGGGAGGGTAGGACCCTTGACACACTCAATAAGAATAGTAGGGAATCCCTCATTAAGATCTGTGGAATCCCCCACAGTCCCTCAGATATAATCAGCCAAGGTTCCCCCTCAACATCTGAAACAGGCATTTGCGAAGCCTCAGATGAGGTGCAAAGAGTCATATCCATGCCAACCTCCAATGGAGTTGCAGCATTGGAATCCGAGGCAATAACTATATGATTCTCTGGGATTTCACTAGACTTGAGAAAGATGTCCTGGAGAGGCTGGACAGCAGCCGTAACAGACCCAAGTTTTTTGGCCTTTTTCTTGACCAATGGCTAACCTTTTGGATGGGAAGACTCTGCTATAGCACCATCAGCCAACAACTTAAGAAGCTGATTTTCAAGGTAAATAGACAAAGAGGAAAGGTGACTATATAGGGTTTTGGGGACAAATGCTTGGCAGACAGAACACTATGTACAGTCGTGGGAAGCACCCGAATGAAAAGGCACTGGTTGTGATGATCTTTTTGGGGAATATGCCTCTCACACTGACATTTTCCCTTTCTGGATGACACAAAACCATCAACTCAAAAAATAAGAGAGACAGATAAGGAAGAAATTCTTGGCTAGGCTTAAAAGGGCCTCCAGGCCAATAACCTAGTATCGTCCTATGACCCTATGAAGAACCCCAGCGAGGCACTTATTTGAAAAATGTCTCAGTAACCAGCACAGAAGAAAAATACTCAGACTGATGTTCAATGAAGGCATTCAGACTGGCGGCAAAAGTTCTGAAGTGTGTGCTTCCGTACTTCATTTTTATGCCCTACACACCTTGCACTGGGAGCATAAGTGTGCTGCACACAAAAGACTCTAAAAACTGAGATAGAAGCAATACACATCTTCTAAAATGGCTCCAAAGTAAAAAAAGAAAATAAACAGGAGAGAGGCACGCAGGAATAGAAGCTCACAAACTTAACCAAGTTGATCTAAACCAAGAGGACAGAGAAACCACTATAGAAGATGTACTTTTGGAATGCAAAAAAATGAACTGAAATTTTAAATTACATTACAGAAGATCACAAGATGGTTGTGGAAATCAGAGAAGCAGTAAACAAGTACATGGATGTGGCAAGGGCAGATACAGCAGATGCAAGAATGGAACTAGTAGAATCCATGCTCTGACAAAAAGGACTGAGCCAGAAGAAGAAAAAAAAAAAAAAACTTAGAATAGCAGGCATACCACAGGATGTGGAAGGACATGACTAAGTTTTGTTTAGAAAACAACTGGTAGAATGGACAAAGATACACGAGAATGAACTACAACTAGAAAATGTGCTCTGGAAGAGCTCTGCACGGTAGACCCAGACAGACAACATAGAAAGATTAAGCAATTACTCATTTAAGAAGAAAGTGTTAACACTACTATGGAAGCCCAGTGTACAATTATTCTATGGCAGTGCTCCAATCTACATAGATGAAGACTTTTCTGCGGACAGGAGGTGGAAAAGTGAGGCTTACACACCTGTGCAGAGACAAGAAAAATAATAAGAAGTTATGTTCTTACCATAACGTTTCATGTTAGTTGTCTTCTTCTCGCCTTCTTTCTTGCTGGATGGGTTTGGAGCCGATCCTTGGCTCCGACTCGGCCTATATTATAGCTCAAGAGCTATTTTTACTGGCTCGAGGCAGCCCTATAACCCACAATACCATGCGCTAACTCCCCAGATCTCGTTTGGAAGCTAAGACATAGTATAAATATATTATTATAATCCTCATTTGCAAGTATGGACTCCCTGCTAGTAACACTAAGGATACGGGGAAACCGTAACATGTTGTATCTCCAGAAATGGAAGGACTCAGAGACCTCAAGTCTGTCCAGGCTAGGGGGCAGGAGGGAGGGACACAAGAAAGAAGGCGAGAAAAAGACAACTAACATGGAACATTATGGTAACAACATAACTTCTTAATGTTAAGTTGTCATTCTTGCCTTCATTCTTGCTGGATGGGACAGCGTCCCTAGCACCTTAGTCCTGGGTGGCTCAATGGAACAGACTCCTGAGTACAGTGGAACCAAAGTCAGCTCTATTTCTGGAGGCTATATCAAGTTTGTAATGGGCAATAAAGGTATGTTGGGAAGCCCATGTAGCTGCTGCACATATGGCATCTAATGGTAACCTTGCTTGAAAGGCCGTTGATGTTGATAGTGCCCTGGTTGAATGAGCCTTAGGCCTAGATGGAAGTTGCCTGTGTCTCAACTCATAGACAAAGGTAATAATAGATGTCAACCATCTGGAAAGAGTAACCTTTGATACTGGAAGCCCTTTCTTTCCTGCAGCATAAGAGAGAAAGAGCTGGTCTGACTTTCTGAGTTGTTTTGTCCTGTCTAGATAATACCGTAGTTGGCGATGAACATCCAATGAATGTAATTTCTGTTCAGCCCTGTTGGAATAGTCTGGGAAGAAGACAGGCAAGTCAATGGAGTGGTTTAGATTTGCTTCAGAGGACACTTTCGGTAGGAAGGAAGGGTTTGTTCTGAGAGTTACCCTGTCTTTGTGAAAGACCAAATAAGGGGGATGGACAGACAAGGCTTGAAGTTCCGATACCCTTCTGGCAGATGTTATGGCTACTAAAAACAGAGTTTTCCATGAAAGAAGCTTGAGGGAGCAAGAAGCTGCAGGTTCGAAAGGAGGAAGAATCACTGAGGTTAGAACTAAATTCAAATCCCATTGTGAGGGCGGATCCTTAACTGGAGGTCTAAGCAAAAAGATGCCCTTGAGAAAGGCTTCACAGAGTTTGTGGGACATCATATTTGCTTCTGAGAGCTCCACATGAAAATTAGCAATGGCCGCTAATTGTACCCTGATAGTGGCTGACGATGACCCTGAATGAAAGAATTCTGCCAGAAAGTCTAGACCTTATGAATGGGTGCATGGAAAGGATCTAAGGACCTAGCTTGTGCCCAGAGCGAAAAACGCTTCCATTTACTCACATACGTCTTCCTAGTATTGGACTTATGGGAAGCCAGAATGATATCATGAACAGGAGGAGAAATAAGGGGAAGCCTGGCTATGGCTGGAAGTGGAGCAACCAAGCTGTGAGATTGAGGGAATGAAGAGACTGATGCAGCTTGCCCGTGAGATGGGTCAACAAATCCGGAAGGGGTTCCAGATGCCAAGGCTGTTCCAGTAGGTAACTCTGCAGGAACGGAAACCATACTTGTCGAGGCCAAAACGGAGCAATGAGGATCATTTTGGATCTCAACGCGGTTGCTTTCTGAATTAATTGCGGGATGAATGGTAAGGGAGGAAAGGCATACAGAAGACCCTGGGGCCAATCGTGAACAAGAGCGTCTCTGGGGGGATGGCCTGGTAGAGGAAAGAGTGTGAAGAAGTCAAGGCACTTGCTGTTTTGAGGAGTTGCAAAAAGATCGCAGCAAGGCTGGCCCCACTTCTGAAATATTCTGTCTGCTACTGCTTGATTTAGAGACCACTCGTGAGGCATAAGGATAGTTCTGCTCAATCTGTCCGCTATGACGTTGGACTTCCCGGGGATGTGCGTTGCTATCAGAAACCGTTGAGAGGAAATCGCCCATTGCCAAAGTCTGAGTGCTTCTCGACATAGGGGGCAGGACTTTGTTCCGCCCTGCTTGTTTATGTACCACACCACAGACATATTGTCCGTTTGAATTGCTATCGTCCCTGTGGGAAGAGAGCTCTGAAGGGCTTGCAACGTTAAAAGCACCGCCCTCATCTCCAGGACATTTATGTGCAGGTGGCGTTCTAATTGTTGCCATGTGCCCTGGACCGTCCTGCCCTGATAATGCCCCCCCCCCCACCCGATCAGGGAGGCATCCGTTGTCACCGTGGCAACTGGGGGGGGGGGGGACAAAGGGTCTGCCCTGAAAAAGCTGAGGGGAAACCATCCACCAGGAGAGATGATTCTTGCATGATGGGGTTATCAAGATGTTGTGAGTCATTGGGAGCTGGTGAAAGGACCACTGAGAAAACAGCATCCACTGGAGGAGCCTCATGTGGAAGTGGGCTAATGGGAGTAGAAGAATCGACGCTGCCATGAGGCCTAACACTTTCAATACTAGCTTGACTTGAACTCTGTTGGGCTGAAACAGGGACTGAACATTCGGCCTTATGTCTGTCACTCTCTGAGGTGGTAATGTTGCAGACATTTCTGTGGTGTTTAATACAGCGCCTATAAAGTTTATACATTGACAAGGTGACAAGGAGGATTTTGCAAAATTTATAGAAATACCTAGATTGTTGCAAAGTTGAATAGTGTAATCCCTGGCCATTATAAGATGCTGCTTGGTGGAAGCGGAAATGAGCCAGTCGTCTAGATATGGAAACACTTGGAATCCTTTTTGTCTCAGGTGAGCCATGACCACTGCCAAGCATTTGGTGAACACCCGGGGGGCTGTGGTGAGACCAAAGGGCAGGGTTCTGAATTGATAATGACTGGCTCCCAGCCGGAAGCGGAGAAACCTCCTGGAGCGCCTGTGTATCTTTATATGATAGTACGCATCCTGGAGGTCTAACGAGCACATCCAGTTGTCTCTGCCCAAAAAGGGTAGAATGGACTGCAGTGTTACCATCCGAAATTTTGTCTTTTGTACACAGTTGTTCAATCTGCTGAGGTCCAAAATGGGTCTCCAGTCTTTTTTGGTACCAAAAAGAATCTGGAATAGATTCCGGATCCTAGCTGATCTGCTGGGACTGCCTGGATGACTCTTTTTTCTAACAGCTTTTTTATTTCTAGCTGTGCCTGACCCCTTTGTGCGGGTGGTACGTCTGGTAGGGGTCTTGGCGGTTGTACCGGAGGGGAAGTGAAGGGAATTTTGTAACCTTCGGATATGATCTCCTGTACCCATGTGTCTTGGGAGAGGGATTGCCAGGCTTCCGGGTACAGGGATAATCTTCCCCCGACTGCCTCCGAAGGTGGACAGTCGGGCAGCTTCTCAGGGATGCTGAAAGGGTTGGTCAGGGAAAGATTCCCTGGAACCCTGGTTCTGTGGACCCCCTCTGCCCCTGGGCGGCATCTGTTATTATTCCCCTCTGCCTCTGGGGGGAAATTCACCACGTGCGGCAGGCGCGACTCCCTGTGGTTTGCGGAACCACATCTTTCCACCCCTCTGTCCCTTAGGATAATGTCTAGAAGGTGTGGAAAAATGGACTCCCACGGCAGAGAGAGTCTTACCATCTTGCTCGCATTTGGTGAGGGTATTCTTCACCTGAAGTCCAAACAATTCTGAACCATCAAAGGGGGTGTTGGTGAAGGACGCCTTGAAGGGATCGGCAAAGTTACACAGTCGCATCCAAGCATGACGTCTCAACGCAACACCTGTGCCTGCGGCCCTACTCGCTCCATTGGCTGCGTAGGAGATAAGCCGCATGGAGGAGTTAACAATGACATAAATAGTTCAGCGACCGCATAGTAAAGGTCACTGAAGCAAATGTCCGCTTGCCGTACCTGTCCATGGTCCTGGACTCTTTGTTAGGAGGATGAACAGGTACAGAAGGATCAGCCAATTCCTTCTTAGTGGCGGCAGCTACCACCATAGCATCAACTGAAACACCTTTGGTGAGAAAGGATTTGTCCTCTGATGCGGAAATAAATTTAGAGGGCCTCTTAGGGGTAGGTTCCATTGAATCAGGAGATGCCCACGCCTTTCTAGCCACTACCTCCATTAGTGGATCGAAAGGGGGAGACACTCAGGAAGTGGAAGGGCGAGATCCAAAAGCATCAAGGTAAACCGACTCGTCCTGGGAGTGTTTGAGAGTGGACCAATTTCCCCTCTGTTTTAGGATCTCTAGGATGTCTGAAAAGGAGACATCCTCAGAGGGGGATCTGGGGGAACCCTCCGACTCATCCAAGTCGGTGTCCGATGTGACAGACTTGGGGGAGTCTATGTGCTTCCTCTTGCACTTTCTTTTCCTAGGAGGTTCCCCTGAAACTTCAGGGGAACCCTTGGAAGAGGAGGAGACACCCAAAGTGGGTACCCTACGCTTTGGATCTCTGCTGTCAGATGTAGGAGGATGGCCAGAGACCGTAACAGGCACTGTAGAGGGAGGAGCTGCAGAACTTAACCTTGGAGTGGACACTGGGTCCAGCACACTCTGAATGATGTTGGGGCCGAACTAACCAGAGCCGAAGCTCCGAGAGGGAGAGCGGGGTCGGACAAGGGTCCGATGCCACTCGCCCCCTCGGAGCCGACAATGGAGTCCCGGCGCCCGGATCTCTCCACGGACGGAACCAATGAAGAGGTCGGAGCCGAAGGTGGGAGTATCGGCTCCGACGTGGGCAAGGTTATGGTTCCAACAAACTCCGGCTCCAAACTCGAGAGGTGAGTCGGAGGAGGAATCGATAGCGGTACCAAAGGAGCCACAGTCTGGTGAGATGGGCTCTGGAGCATTTGGGCTAGTGCCTGAGATTTTATGAGCCTACTGACCACCCTCTCGATGTTGTGGTCGGAGAGCTTGGATGACCAAGATGAGTGAGTCCTATGACTCCGCTCCGATAGGAGAGGGGATCTCGGAGCCGATCGGATGGATTCTAGTGAGGGGGATCTAGAGCGCTTGCGTGCTGGGGTCGGCTCCGATGCTGGTTTCGGAGCGGATACCACTTTGCCCGCCTCGGATCCGAATGGAACCGATGTCGGAGCCATCTCGATAACGCCAGCCCTCGACTCAGAAGCTGGAGCCGAGGGTTTGGCGGTTTTTGAAGACTTCCCAGAGCCAGACTTGGACGGGGACTCATCAGGCTTTAACAAGCCCCTTAAAATGAGCTTATTACGCCTCACCTGCAGGACTCTTGAACTAAACCCGTGACAGACGGAACAAGAGTCCTGCAGGTGTAAAGGCCCTAAACTATAGACACAAGAAGTGTGACCGTCTGTCAGAGACATTTTCTGACAGCACGAGTCACACTTCTTGAATCCCGAGACCTTAGTGTCTTTGGACATAGTCCTAACAACAGAAAACACAGTCAGTCCACACACACACACTCAACTTAAAATTAGAAAAGTTAAGGGAACTGACTAAACCCACACACAGACACACTGTAAGGGATGGGGAAAACTAAGGAAAAGCCCGTAGGCCCAAAGATAAAAATTAACTAAAGAAGGGTAGAAGGGCTACAAAAAGGGTTGTATGAATGAAACAATTAGTAGGGACCTAACCAAGGGTAACTAACTGGAAAAACTACCTGAAAATTAGTTTAATAGAAGAATTCTCTTTACTGACCTGAGCCGGTAAAAAAAAAGACAACCTTGCAGCGAAGCGGCAAACGAGATCTGGGGAGTTAGCGCATGGTATTGTGGGTTATAGGGCTGCCTCGAGCCGGTAAAAATAGCTCTCAAGCTATAGTATAGGCCGAGTCGGAGCCGAGGATCGGCTCCGAACCCATCCAGCAAGAATGAAGGCGAGAATGACAACTTAACATACAGCATTAAATTAAAAATGTTGTAACCAGCAAGTAAAAGACTGATGTGACAAGGAGGATCCAGAACGTACAATAACCTTGAAGACGCCAAAAAAAAAAAGACTTAGAAAGCATGAATATAAACTCAGAGTAGTGTAACATGAATCCAGAGAAGGAATGCAATTAAAAGAGCATTATGTATGGAGTCAGGAGAGAGAGGCATTTTGCCCATGTTCAGAAAATGTCAGGCTCTCAGAGAAAAAGCAGACTCGAAGCAATTACAGGAGCAGTGACAAATTGCAGATTATGGGCCATGGCCCCCAAAAGGGACTTCTTATGATATAGTAAAAAAAATAGGTCATATGTATGCAAATATGTTTAGCTAAGCATTTGCAAATGTCTATATTAAGGACATCTGAGGCAAAGTTTAAAAGAAATGGTAGACACTGTATGGGGATAGAATACACTGAGCAGATATCAACACTCAATGTTATAACCCAGACATATGCATCAGAGTTTGTTACACAAAAACATGTTAAACAGGCAGGAAACACCCTGTAAACAAAAGTTCTGTATTCACCATATCGATGTATCTTGTGTCGTCTGTTTTCACCATTCCTCAACCACTGGGTAACAGATCTGACTTCAGCCACTTCTCAGACTTTGGATCTGTAGCTCAACCTATTCCTCTTACCTATAATCCACTTCAAACTCTACAGATCGAGCTTGCCCCCTTGACACCAATAACGGACCTGTAGATAGAAACTCTAGAAACATAAAAGCAAAGGTATCTGGAGCTCAGTCAGGAAAAAGACCAAGAGGGTACGCCTACAGGTCATACCAGGAATTCAAAGCAGTATCTTCGACCAAATTAAGAGGGAAATGGAGGGAGGGTAGTTTGAGGAAGGATGAAAACGGACAACACAGATGCACTGTTATGGTGGGTACATAAAAAGAAGTTATGTACTCACCATAATGTTCCATGTTTGTAGTCCATCTCGCCCTTCATTCTTACATATGGGTTCGGAGCCAATCCTCAGCTCCGACTCGGCCGATTACAAAGCTCAAAGTCTCTTAGTTGGCTCGTGGGAAGGTAGATATCCCATAGTGCACTAGTAAGAATCCCCAGATCTTGTTTTCTGCTGACTATAAAAGTGATAGAAAAGTTATCCACAAGGAACAACAAAGATGAAAGGTCTCCACCGTACCAAAAGCAATACTATCCTGTCTCCAGATCCCCCAAGGATACATGGACAGGGGTAGGTGGGTGGGTTCGTAAGAATGAAGGGCAAGATGAACTACAAACATGAAACATTATGGTGAGTACATAACTTCTTTAAGTTCTGTAGTCCTATCTAGTCTTCATTCTTACATATGGGACAGCGTCCCTAGCACCATTTCCTCGGGTGGCTCACGGGAATATACTCCTTAGAACTGTGGAACCAAAGGAGGCTCTACCCCTTGAGGTCAAATCCAATTTGTAATGAGTAATAAAGGAATAAGGGGTAGCCCAAGTTGCTGCTGCACAAATATTGTCATTTGGAACTCTGGTTTGAAAGGCAGCAGATGTGGATAGGGGATCTTGTGGAATGAGCCTTAATTTTAAATGGAAGGTTCTTTCCATTGGAAGAGTAGATAAGAGATACAGTTGGAAATCCAATTAGAGTTACTTTAGAGACTGGCAAACCTATCCTAGTTTCAGAAAAAGATATGAACAATTGGCCTGATTTTCTAAATTCCTTAGTTCTATGTAGGTAGAACAGTAACTGTCTGAGAACATCAAATTGATGAAATTTATATTCTGCACTGCTTGAATGATTAGGAAAAAAATACAGACAGTTTGATAGTTTGGTTCAAATTAGACAGAGCAAACTTTGGGGATGAAGGAAGGGTTTGTACGAAGGGAAACTCTGTCTCTATGAAAAATCAAGTAAGGAGGTTTGACTGACCGTGCTTGCAACTCTGACACCCTTCTAGCAGATGTAATAGCTACTAGAAAAATGGTCTTCCAAGACAGAAACTTCAGTTCACATGAATGTACAGGTTCAAAAGGCGGGGAAGTAAGTTTGGACAGATGACATTTAGATCCCAAGGAGATACAGGTTCCCGAAAGGGAGGTCTCAGTAAGGTAGTACCTTTAAGGAAAGTTTTACACAATCTGTTAGCCATCAGATGAGGCCCATGTTGTCCCAAATGAAAACTGGATATCGCTGTCAGTTGAACTTTAATTGTAGCATCAGCTGATCCCTGATGAAAACGTTCGGTTAGGAATTTTAACACCAAGGGGATGGACGCTGTGTAAGGATCTACATGAGGATATGGGTCACTGCAGGAGAAAAATCATGAAGCCTAACTAGGGGTGGAAGTGGAGCAGCCATGCTGTCAAGTTGAGGGGTGTGGAGGCAGAGGTGAAGGGAACCTGACATGTGTGTCAAGAGGTCTGTAACTGGGTCCAGAGTCCATGGATCGCCTAGGAGATGAGGCCTGAGAAAGGGGAACTAAATCTGACGAGGCCAGTAAGCAGTGATCAGAATCATTTTGCTTCCCAAGGACTTTGCTTTCTGGATCACTTTTGATATGAGTGGAAAGGGGGGAAATGCATAAAGACGTCCCGGAGGCCAATTGTGAACAAGTGTGTCTCTCGGTGACTCCTCCAGAGGGGGGATTAAGGGAGAAGCAGCTGCTGCATTTGGTGTTGATTGGATTGGTAAACAGATCGCAGCAAAGCTGTCCCCATTTGTGGAAAATCTGTTCCGCTACTTTCTGATTCAGAGACCACTCATGCGGCATCAAGATTGCCCTGCTGAGCTTGTTGACTATCCCATTGGTTTGTCCCCGGGATATGTGTTGCTACTAGAAAGAGCTGGGAAGATATCGCCCACTGCCAAACACGAAGAGCCTCTCGACAAAGGGGGTAAGATCTGGTTCCTCCTTGCTTGTTTAGATACCATACTACTGACATATTGTCTGACTGGATTGCTATCGTCCCTAGAGGAAGAAAGTTGTGAAGTGCTTGCAACACTAGTTGCACTGCTCTCATCTCTAGGACACTGATATGCAAGTGAGCATCATGACCTTGCCATGTGCCTTGGACAGTCCTGCCTAGATAATGCCCACCGCCACCGTATCTGGGAAGCATCCGTGGTCACAGTAGCAACAGGTTGGCGAGGAAGGGTGCCCCTGTCGTCAGTTGATCGAGCTGAATCCACCAACGAAGTTCCTTTTTGCAACATTCTGTTATGAGAATATGATGAGACAGAGGCAGCTGTTGAAGAGACCACTGGGAAAAAAGTAGCCATTGAAGAATTCGCATACGCAATCTGGCTAGTGGAACTAGAGTTATGGTAGAAGCCATGGTCCCTAAAAGTTTCAGCACTGTCTTGGCCCTGACATTTTGTTGAGGAAGTAAGCTGTATATCTGTTGTCTGAGGTTTTGAATTCTGTCTGCAGGAAGATGAGCCATCATGGCGACTGTGTCTATTTCTGCGCCTATAAAAGTTACAAATTGAGAGAGTGACAAGGCAGACTTCTCCCAGTTTATAGTAATTCCTAGCTGGGTACAGAGCTGGATGGTCGAATCCATGGCTTGTTGGATTAGGTGCCTGGTGGTGGCAGTCAGGAGCCAGTCATCCAGGTATGGAAAGTCTTGGACTCTATGACGTCTCATGTGAGCTGTCACTACCGCCATGCATTTGGTGAACACCCTGGGGGCTGTGGCGAGACCAAAGGGCAAAGCACGAAATTGGTAATGACTGGCTCCCAGCCGGAAGCGTAGATGACTCCTCGATGCTCTGTCCATTTTGATGTGGTAGTACGCTTCTTGGAGGTCTATGAAGCACATCCAATTGGCTTTCTCTAATACAGGGGTATAGACTGCAGGGTTACCATTCAGAACTTGGACTTCTTTACTGATTCGTTTAGTTTGCTGAGGTCCAAAATGGGCCTCCAGTCCCTTGTTCGTTTTGGCACTAAAAAGAATCTGGAGCAAGTTCCAAATCCTATCTGGTCTGTGGGGAGGTTTGGATGACTCTCTTTGAAAGTAACATTTGAATTTCTATGGTTGCTTGATCCATGTGATTGGGTGGAATATCTGGGATCTTCTTGGGGGTGTGGAGTGGAAGAAAAAAGAGTATGGAGTATCCTCTGGTGATTATTCTTTGTACCCACTTGGCTTGGGTGATGCTGAGCCAGGCTTCTGGATACAAAGATAAGTGACCCCCGACTGGCTTCAGAGAAGAGTAGCTGGGCCCCATATCAGGAGCGCTGATAGGGACGGCCACGAAAGGAATCGCGGCCACCCTGGTTTTGCGGACCCCCCCCTGCCTCTACGGCGATGTCTACCATTAGCTCCTCCTCCCCGCCTCTGAAGGAGGAATGACCCTGTGCGTCCGGGAAAAGTCTCTGGGATTTCTTGAACCACATTTTTCCGCCTCTCTGACCCTTGGGGTATGGTCTAGAAGGGACGATAAAACGTACTCCCACGGAAGAGAGAGTTTTCCCTTCTTGTTTGCACCTGATGAGTGTGTATCTTTTATCTTTGGTCCAAACAAAGAGGAACCGTCGAAGGGGGCGTTTGTAAAAGTAGATTTGAAGGGTTCTGCAAAATTGCATAAGCGCATCCAGGAGAGTCTCCTAAGGGAGATCCCTGAACCCGCTGCTCTACTCGCTCCATCTGCTGCACAGGAGATCAGCCTCATGGAGGAGTTAACAATGGAGTTTAAGGTGGACAACTGAGCAGTAACTTTCTCAGGGACTCCTTCAGTTGATGTATGTTGGAGAGTATCGCTTAGCTCCTTTAGGAGATCTCTTTGAAGCCTAGTGAAACGTGTGAGGTAATTCAGCGATCTGAGAGTAAAAGCCGCTGAAGAGAAGATACGCTTCCCGTATCTATCCATCATTCGTGACTCCTTGTTCGGCGGATGGACAGATGTAGAAGTCTCCGCTAGTTCCTTCTTTGTGGCTACTACCACCACCATGGCATCGACAGGCACATCTTTGGTCAAGAACTCTTTCTCTTTGGGGGCTGAGAGAAATCTGTTGGGTTTTCTGGGGAATGGTTCCATGGCATCAGGAGCTTCCCACACCTTTCGACTAACTAGGTCCAGGAACTCTTCAAAAGGTGGACACACCCAAGAGGCTGAAGGTTGAGACCTGAAAGCCTTCAGGTACACCGACTCCTCATCAGAAGGGGTGACAGTGAACCAGCCGCCTCTCTGCTTTAGGATCTCTAACATATCTACAAAGGACAAACAAAACAGAGAAAATTTCGCCCAACAAAACCAGCAATCCAAAACGAAAAGGCGAAAAGTGGAGACCACCAACCAAACATTCAAGATGAGCTTTATTTAAATAACACTACCAAATGCCACACGTTTTAGTCTATCTACAATAGACTTCTTCAGATAACAAAAACACAATACAATAAATTTCTCCCATTTTATAAGCATATCATTATGGTGTACCAATCAAAATCATCCACCAATTAATTAATTAATCTAAAACAATGGTGCAATTAAAAATAGAGTTCAATGTTACGTAAATTCATAATACCCCCATAAAAGTCATAAGAAAAATAAAATGATGATATAAAACTGTGGTAATTATGTAAAGAATCATCTTAATACATATATAAATAATCAAGTATTTATACATATGTTAAAACCACATACAAACCTATGAAAACCAATACGTTACCACCATCTACTGGCCAAGGAGGTTATAAAATTCTAGCAAGTAAATAAGCATACTCTACAGTCTCAGCATTTAGAAAAAACTTAAAATGACAAATGCATAGAATAAAAATACAGAAATTATGAACAATCCATGTAATAATGGTATGACAGAAATATATTGTCCAATCAGTTTGGCAGCTCCAAGTTTAAATAATGGGGCTATGTTAATATTCTCATTGAGCCCTGGGTCCCCTACCTGCATCTAGGGTTACTTGCCAATATTCCAACAGGTTTTCCCAGGGCCCACCCCTGTTATCCACTTGAACTTCTTCAAGAATGAAAAAAATAAATTTTGCCTGTTTACAAACCAATGTGTGTTTAAATAGAGCATTTCTCTCATTCTTAGTCCTAATCTCATAAGTGTGTTCATAGATACGTCTTCTAATCTTTCGCTCCATCTTACCAACATAAAATGCACCACAAAGAGAGCAAGTAGCTAAATAAACCACTTTTTCACTGTCACAGTTAAAATAGGACAGGCCACAAATCTTCCTATCTCTACTAACAATGCAAAAACTGTCACAGTGCACAATGTATTGACACTGGGAACAAGCCCCACAATGGTATGTCCCTTTTCGTTTACCACTAACATTGATTGGTCATCTACGTTGTTCAAGAAGGTTTTTCAAATTCCTCCCCTTCTTAAAAGTAAACCTTAGGTGGGACAGTTTTGCCAGAGTTAAATCAGTAAGTTCTAAAAACGTATTCCATTCTGTTCTAAGTTGTTGCAATAGAAAAAATCATTATTATACTCTGTAATAAAAGCCCTGTTGTTCTCACCCCCATCCATTTTTTGCTAGACTGATCACTCTCACCAACAGATCCCATTCCTAAAAGTGGGCAAAATTTCCCTGCTCTATTGAAAAGGACATCAATTCTGATATCATGTAGAAACTCTACCGGCTTTCCCCTTTCCCTAAAAAGATGGTCAAAGATAGTCACATTCAACCTCAAAATCACTATCACATGAGGTCATCCTGCTAGCACTAATGTACTGCCCACCCTCACCAAACTCTTTTTTGAAACATAGGATGGTAACACTTAAAGTGTAAAAAAAAAGAGTTCGAATAGGTATTTATTCAGAAAATTCTAGATTTAATACTCCCCTTTTCCGTCTTTTCAATTGATACATCTAGGAAATGTAATGTGTTTTTAGAGACAGTGTTGGTAAAATGTAAGAAATTAGTAGTTGTTTCAATGTATAGCAAAAATTCCTGTAACTTTTCATCGGACCCCACCCAAAACAAACAGATATCATCCAGGAATCTGACATATTACAACCAATTCCTAAATTCTGATTCTATAATAAACCTTTTCCCACCAAGCCAATACTATATTAGCGTATGTGGAGGCACAATTGGCCCCCATCGCTACGCCCTAAAAAATATGAAGTTGTTGTTCAAAACTAACTCCATCAAGTACAGGACCACATGCAAATCACTGGAAGAGATGTTCTGTTTCTCAACCAAAACTGCTTCCAACCATTCAAGGCCTGTACTATGGGGAATAACAGGAAAGAGGTCTTTGATGTCTAGTTACAAAAGTCACCTGCTCGTAGTTCACACTAAGGATGAGTCCCTTAAAAAATTCCAGAGAGTCCTTAAGTATTTGGGTACTAGAGCTCCAAAGGGCCTTAATTTTAACATCAAGGAATTTTGCAAGTGGTGCTGTTTTAGATCCACCGGCCGATACTATTGGCCTAAGGGGTGGATCAACCAAATCTTTATTAACTTTGGGTATACCGAATATAGTCGGCACCCTGAGCCTATTGTTGGTCAAGTAATTAAAACTATTGAGATCAATCAATCCTTCGAGTAAAACGTCATTCAATGCCAAATCAATTTTTTATAGGCAATATTAATCTCACTTTTAGACACTCTAGTGTATGTATCCGTATCCCCCAACAAGTTGAGCATCTTTCCTTCATACATTAAAGTGTTCATTATAACTGCACCACCCCCCCTTGTCGGGCTTCATAACCTGCACATTACGATCCATCCTCAGCTCATTCAACACTTCCCATTCCTTTCCGTCAAGGTTATACTTTTTGTGTTGTTGGTTTGTAGTTTGCCATTGCCTCATACATTTATCAACCAATGTCTCAAAACTTTTTAACTGTGGATGGATAGGGGGGTTGAAAGTACTCTTCCGCCTCAGATTCACCCCTTCATGCAATTGTTTCTGTTCCTGAAACACCAACACAAAATTCATCTTTCTCAAAAATAATTTTAAATCTAGGAGGAATTTGCTAATGTCCCCTCTGGTATTGGGAATAAATTTAAACCCTTTTGCCAAGAGTTTAAAATGGTCAACGGTGAGTACCATCTCACTATAATTAAAAATATTAAAATTATTGTAACTAAACTTTACCTCATCTTTAGTAATTGGTTCAATCGGGGGGACTAATATTTCCCCCTCCTCTCCTGGTAACCTCCCCGCCTCGCCCAGGGTGTTGGGGGTAATATGATACCCTCTGGTTCAAATTTCTCTCAGATCGGTGAAGCGGGGGTCTCTCTAAAGGGTCATCCCTAATGTCCTCTTGTGTGATTATAGCCTTCCTCATCCTCAAAAACATACTGTCCACCTACTCCCAACCTATCATCATCATCAAACCACTGCTTGGGTAGCTTGCATTGTTCATATATTCATTTAAATCTCTTTCCAATTTTTTAATCTTTCTCTTCATATTAGTAAAAGATTTGTCATCAATTTTTTCTAAAACCGTAAAATACCTAGTTTTTTTCAGCCTCAACAGTAAACAAAAGGTCTGAAGTAATATGTTTATTAAGTGTGTCTATGTGCTCGTGCAGGGTATACATAGTAATCTCATTCTGCTTGATAGTAATTCTCACTATGTCTAGCCCACATTTATTAAAATTTTCTAATAAGTCTTTATGTAAAAAAGAACCTTTAACAATATTGTTTGGGTATTTAAATACCCTTACTCCTTTTGGTACAATTTCCTTCCTTAAGCACTCATTCAAATGTTTGTCGTCAATTTGCAAGGCGTTGTACTATAATAGCAAGTCAGAAAATCTGTTTAAGGAATTTTGTAAGTGTCAGGCTGAGAAAAGTACAGTTTTGTACCTACCATAAATGTAGATGTTCGAGGATTCCATTGCTGCAGTCCTGACTAGTCCCCCAATGGGCCAGTCGCCCAATACCAGAAGAGTAGCTGTCGGTCAGGCGGCGCATTAGACTGACGCCAGCCGCGCCAGGCACTAATGCGCGATGACCCGACGTCATATCCAGTTTTTTCTTGCCCCAGATGTCAGAAGACCCAAAAGACAAGTCCCAAAACAACCTGCACCAAAACATGTATAATATATACAACAATATATATATATATATAAAAATAGCATATATACTAAAAAAACAAACCAAAACAAAAACAGGGGAAGGAGGAGGAGGGGAAGGAGGGGACTGGAACAATGCAATGAACATCTACACACATGGTAGGTACAAAACTAACTGTACTATGTTCTTTTTCATTGCTGCAGTCCTGACTATTGGTTAGAATCAGAAAAAGCAGAGTAGGGAGGCTGCTGGCAAATTATAAAGTAGGAGGAGCTGACAACATGCCTTGTAAAACAGCTGTGGGAATACCAGCTCTATTCTTAGAGTATATATGCAGGTTATAATGCCTTGAGTATGTATGCACTGGACTCCATGTAGCTGCTTCCAGAATATATATAATGCTGCCCACCCCTTAGAAATGCTGTTGAAGTGGCAGTAGCCCTAGTGGAATGAGGCCTAATCCAGCTGGAATCTCCTTGCCATGATGGGAATAACAAAATGCAATGCAAAAGCCAATCCACCTAGAAATAGTTTTGTTTTGACACAGGCTTGCCCTGTGAACTCAAAGCAAAAGAAACAAGTAACTGCTGAGACTGCCTAAAATTCTTAGTCCTGCTCAAATAATAACGCAATTGCCTGTGTACATCTAAAGTGTGCAAAATCTTTCCCCTTTATTTTGAGGATCTGCAAAAACGTAGGCAAATGAATAGTTTGGTTTAAAGCCACACTAGAAACCACCTTAGGCATAAAGGAAGGATTAGTAATGATACCCTGTCCTTATGAAAATCAAAAAGGGCTCTACTGCCATAAGGGCCTGCAACTCAGACACCCTTCTTGCAGAAGTAATAGCCAACAGAAAAGCAGTCTTCCATGACAAATATTTCAATTCAGCAGTAGCTGCAGGCTCAAAAGGTTGTAGAGTAAGTTTTTCCAACACAAAATTGAGATCCCAAGCAGGAGTAGGAGCTCTACGTGGGGGTCTTATATTCTTTGACGCTCTAGGAAACTGCTTGAACACAGGAAGCTAAAAACAAAGGTGGGTCACAATCATAGTGAGCTGAAATTGCTGCAGCATGAATCTTTATGGAAGAGAAGGACAAACCTTGTCCAATAATTCAGTAAGATATTGAAGAGCCACACTCAAATTAGGCTCTGAAATCTCCAAATTCTTTGTTGTACTCCAAAATAAAAATCTCTTCCATTTTTCTACACTCTCCTAGTACTAGGCCTTCTAGCTTCCATAATCACATTTAAAACTTGTTGAGGAAGTTGAGACCTGCTGTGTGTCAACACAGAATATGCCAGGCTGTCAGATGAAGAGAGAAGCTTGACATTGAGCAGATGACCGTCCTTCTGAGATAATAGATGAGGAATCAGAGGTAAAGGCCATGGAGGCTTTACCAGACTCAGAGAAGTGGGTACCAGTGTTGCGAGGCCAATCTGGAGCTATCAAAATCATCCTTGGCCTGTCTTGTCTGACCTTTAATAGCACCTTTGGAAGAAGCGTAGAGGTGGAAAGGCATACACATGAAGGTTTTTCCAACTGAAAGACAGAGCATCCACTTTCCAAGCTGTGTGATGAAACCCTTTGTGCAATACTTTGGCAGCTGGTGGTTTAGTGGAGAAGTTAACAGATCTATGTCTGGAGTTCCCCATGACACTGTCAGTTTCTGAAATACATGAAGATCCAGTTTCCACTCGTGGGGATCCATGATTTGTCTGCTTAACACATCTGCTAAGGAGTTCTGTGCTCCTGGCAGAAACCTTGCCTGAAGAGTTAGTTGCAAGCTTAGCGCAGTCTCCCATAAAATCATTGCTTGCCTGCATAGAGGATAAGAATGTGTTCTCCCTTGCTTGTTGATGTACCACATGACAGTTGTGTTGTCTGTTAGAATCAACACCTGCCCTGGAAGAAGTAACTCCTTGAAAGCCATTAATGCAAACTGGACTGCTAACATCTCCTTCATGTTGATATGTAGATGGTGTAGTCTGGCAGGCCACTTGTCTTGTATCCACTTTCCCTTTAGATGAGCTCCCCAAGCAATGTCCGAGGCATCTGTCGTTAGAATCTGACTTGCCTCTGGCCGGGTCACAGAGAGTCCCTTGTTTAGGTGACATTCCTGAGCCCACCACAAAAATTCCTTTTGAATGCAAGGTATTATTTGAATGACAGTGTCCAAATCCTGGCAGTGCTGTGTCCATACATTTTTGAGATACCATTGCAGCTACCTCATATGCAGTTTGGCATTGGGAAGCACCAGAATACAAGATGCCATGAACCCTAATGCTTGAAGGACTGTCCTTGCAGTCAGCACGGACTGATGAGATAGTTGATGGAAGTAAAGTGACAGACTCTTTTGTTTGTCCGGGGTTAAAAGGCCATCTGAGCTGCTGTATTCAGTCTTACACCCAGAAAGCACATGTCTTGAGAGGGTACTAGACTGGACTTTATTTCGCTCACAGAATACCCTAGGCATCTTAGCACTGCTATAACATATTCCAGATGCTGTAGAAGGTCTTCCTTTCTTGAGCCAGAATCAGGCAGTCGTCCAAGTAAGGATAGATTTGAATTCCTTGAAGCCTGAAGTAAGCTATCACTGGAGCCAGAACCTTGAATACTCTGCAGTAGATAAGCCAAAGGGCAATGCAGAGAACTGATAATGAGAATTTCCAGCTCGAAACCGCAGATACTTTCTGCAACTTAGCCTTATAGGCACATGAAGGTAAGCTTCCTTGAGATCTAAAGTTACCATCCAATGATCTTTGCCCAGCAGAGGTAAAAGCTGTTGTAACGTCAACATCTTGAACTTGGGAATGTCCAAAAACGTGTTGAGGAGAGATAAATCCAAAATTGGTCTCCACGTGTCCCTTCTTTGGTACAAGGAACAGGCGAGAATAAAACCTAGGCCCTCTCTGACACAGGGACTGGCTGAATGGCCCCTATGTGAAGTAACTGTAAAACTTGCTTGTGAGCCTCTTTTCTTTGTAGAGGAGGAACGCCTGGCATGCCTTTGAAAGGGGCATTGTATGGAAATAGAATCTGTAACCGTGGTGAATGATATCCAACACCCATTTGTCTTGAGTAATTAAATCCCAATTTTCTTTGTAAAGAGACAGTCTTCCCAAAGGAGCTGCCAGACGAGAATCTGCTGGCAGCTGAAAGAACAGGTCATTGGGTCTGTTAAAGGACTGACCCCTGCCCTCACCAGAAGTCTGAGCAGGTGAACTCCTGTTCTAGGCCTAAAAGAACTTTGAGCCCTGCCCCTACCACGCCTAGACCTACCCCTAGACTGAGAATCATAAGCAGGATATGTCCACCCCTTAGCAGGCCAATTTCTACTAAACTTGGCTGCACCTGCAAAAATCTTTAACAGTTTGCATAGACTTAGCTTTGTCCTCCATTTTCTTTAAAACAGCTTCCACAGGCGAACCAAACAACACATCAGACTGTAAAGGAGCATCCAAAATCCTTGTCTTAACATGCTCAGCTAAATTCTGATCCTTCAACCAGGCATGCCTGCGAAGAACAGAGCTGGTAGCCGCCACCCTCGAGGAGGCCTGTACAGCATCAAAACCACATTGCAAAGAATGCTTACCCACTTGTTCGGACACATGAACCAAATCCAGCAACTCATTACACTCAATACCTTCCGCCAAAGCATCCACCTTAGATTTCAATTGTG
Organism: Protopterus annectens; assembly: GCF_019279795.1. NCBI lineage: Eukaryota > Metazoa > Chordata > Ceratodontiformes > Protopteridae > Protopterus > Protopterus annectens. The sequence goes on along the minus strand of NC_056731.1, from coordinate 1,667,859,186 downwards.
AAAGAAGGTAATTCTGATATTTTAACATGTGAAACTGACAATTCAAAGCTCTCATGGCTAGAGTGGAAGAAGTATACACTTTCTTTCCCCACCTATCCAAAGCCCTTTATCAGTGGGAACAGGATTTTTAACCACAGAAGCTTTTACACCCTTAGGCCCCTGGGAAATAGTTTCGGTCCGCCCTAGGACTCTTAAACAAATATTTATGAGCTTCTGGCACCCTATAATACCTATCAGGCTTAACAGGAGCAGGAGGCAAAGAGTCAGGGTTCAGGGAGGCCTCTGAAAAACAACTTCCACCACATTCAACACAAGAGAAATAGATAAAGGCCTATGCTCGGGTAAAACAAGAACTCCCTAAGCCTTTTCCTGGAGTCAGAGTAATCCTGGCCTTCCCATTTAAAGTGCTCCCTCATGGAATGCAAAGTCTCTGAAAATGAGAAATCCTCAGGTGGAGACGCTGTAGGAGTGGAATCATCCACATCAGAATCAGAATAGGTAGGATACTCCTGCAAATCTTCCACAGAAGATTCTGAAGCCTCAGAACACTGTTCAAAAGTTTCAAACTCAGGTTCCACCCTAGGCCTCTTATCAGGCGGGGGCATAGAACCCCTAATCATAGTAATCAAATCTTCTGCCATCTTAAGCATATGTTTCTTAGGCACAGAACCTGAAATGGTAGGAGAAGCCCCCACTGAAGCTGAAGTAGGCCTACCTCTCATAGAAGTTTTAGCAACAGAAGGAGAGGCCTTAACTACCTTGGGAAGAGAGGGAAGAACAGTAACCTGAGAGGCCCCCTCAGCCTGGCCTACCTCCTGAGAAGGCACATCCTGTAAGAGTATAGTTTCTGCCTGGGACTCCATGGAAACTCCTGGCAAAACCTCCGGCTCCACTGAGTCAAAGAACCGACGTCCGGGACTGCGGTTCCTCAACCCTAGGCTTCACTGTTTTATCCTTGCGCTTCTTGAGGCGCGCCGGAGCATCCGACGGCATTTTATAATTGCAACGCTTCCCAAACACTAACCTGGCACAGTCTAACCTCCTCTTAATAGTGCGTTTGTTAAACCTAGCACAAGAGCGCAACCAACAACGCTGCTCAGGCCCTAAACAAGGTATACACAAGGTATGATAATCCCTATGAGGTATCTGTTTCCCACAAGAAATACAGTTATTCACTTTTTCTGACATCCGTAAAATACTGAGGCAAAAAAACCAAAATGTTCCCAGCCAACTCTGTTTCGTCTGAAACCGTTTCGGAAATATTTCAACGCCAACCTGCACTCGCAAAACTGCTTCTGCATCGGACCATGCAAAAAAGACTGAGGTGACCGACGCCAGCCTTATACTCTGGTATTCGGGCCGACTGGGACGCGGACTATACCCAATAGTCAGGACTGCAGCAATGGAAGACGAAGAACATCAGCTCCCTGCACACTATCTTTAGTGTCAAAGTTAGCAAATTGCTTAGTCCAATCCAATGTCAATGCCAATCATCCCTAAAAGGAGAAAGTCTTGAAAGGCCTACAACGGTAGGAGAATTGCCCTCATCTCTTGGATGCTGATGTGAAGGTTGGCTTATAAAGGGGACCATGCGACTGGAAATGTCTGTCCCAAGTAATACCCCCAACCCCATCCCAGTTGGGAAGCATCTATGGTCACTGTGGCCTTGGATTAAGTTAGGACAAAGGGATGGTCCAGAGACACATCTGCTACATTAATCCACCAGGAGACATGTTCCTTGCAGATCTTTTTGATTTGAATAGGAAAGGTCACAGATGTGGATTCACATACTGCTGCACTTCCCGTGCCCACTGTAGTACCCTCATACAAAATCTTGCCAGAAACAAAAGGGTTATGGAGGCCACCACTCAACCAAGAAGCCAAAGTCCTCTTGGATGACTCTTTGTTGTCGGCTTTTCTATTTCTATATCTAAGGCAGTTTCCTTTCTCTGGCAGGGTGATACGTTGGGAATTTTTCCTTGAATGTGTGGGGAAGGAAGGAAAAAGGGAATGTAATAGTCTCTTGTAATTATTTTCTGTACCCAGACGTCCTTGGAGAATGATGTCCAAGCATCGGCATGCAGAGATAAGTGCTCCCTGACTGCCTGATTGCCGACAGAGATTCCCCCTCTAACAAGGGGGAATCTTTCTCCACAGGTGTCCTGGGAAACCTCTTGTGATTTTCAGAACCACTTCCTTCTACCTCCTTTCTTGTTTCTTGAGAAGGTCCTCTGAGGGGTAAAAAAAAAAAACATATTCCTAAAGCAGACATAGTTTTCCTATCCTGCTTGCTCCTGGAGATTGATTCTTTAACCTTGGGTCCAAATTAGGTAGATTCATCAAAGGTTGCATTGATGAAGGATGTCTTGAAGGATTCTGCAATGGTGCAGCCAGGCATACCGCCCATCAGTAATGCCTGAACCTGCCACTATCAAAAAAAAACACCTCTGTAGCGTGGGAGATCAGCTGCATGGAAGTGTTTGAGATGGACTGGAGGGTGGTCAGTTGCAAACAGACTGTCTTTTTATCCTCTGCCGACATGGAACCTGAAAAGGATTTGGAAAGCTCCTTAGTCAAATCCCTCTGGAACCTTGTAAAGTGTGCCAAGTAATTCAGTGACTGCAGGGCAAAGGTAACAGAAGCAAAAATTTCCTTCCTGAATCTGTCCAAGGCCTTTTGATTCCCTGTCAGGGGGTGGACCGAAGGCCTTTTTTCAGCAAGTTACTTTTTACTGACTGCTGTAACCATCATGGCATCAACTGGAAGCCACCTGCTCCATTGGGCATAGTCCTTTAAGGCAACTAGGTACTTGACCACATTTCTAAGGATGGGAACTGTTGAATCTGTATCCTTCGAAGCCCAACATGAAACTAGATCCACCATTTCATCTGCTGGTGGTACCATCCAGGACGTTGCTGAATCAGTTCTGAAAGCCTCAATAACCACTGACCCCTCCTGGGAAGGGGCTTTGGATTTTTTCCTCAGAAGCTCAAGAATTTCTTCAAGCAAGACATCCTCAACGAGTGGCCTGGGGGACTGCTCCCCTTCACTGAAGTTGGTGCCTTCTGTCAAGGACTCTGGCAGGGAATCAATGTGCCTCCTCTTGCATTTATGCTTCCATGGGAGGATGGTCCAAGGAAGACTCAGAAGTTTGTAAGGAGTCCTGCATCAGGACTGTGTCGAGACTTGAACGGACCAGCTTCCCCAATGGAACAGAATGAGGAGACTCGGGACCTTAGGTAGACAACTATGGAGAGTGAGGACTCAACCAGGGGTGGGGTTGGGGGGGGGGAGATGTCCTATCTCCAGTCATGTGGAGAGCTCTCTGCAGTGCCTTAAAAGCAGAAGCCAGTGGACAGCCCAAGACTACCTAAGTAGGAGCCAAAGCCACCTAAGGAAACCCTTGGAGTCTCCATGACCTGCCTTGTTGCAGACTCACAGCCGAGTTAACTCTGAAGCTCAGGGGGGAAAGGACAGTTTCAAAAAGCCTCTGAGTTGAGCCCCTACACCCTTATGTGGTGCCAAAACTATGGGTCCGACATACCTGTGGCTCTGACAAGGTTGGCACAGGTTGAATCAGAGAAGACGTCAGAATTGACAAAGGGCAAGCCTTTGGATCAGACAGACAATCCTGAGAATCTTGAATCCGATACCTCTGACACCAAGGGGCAGATTAAAGTTGGAGTAAATAAAGGTGCTTGGGATGGTCCACAGCTCATGGGTACAATGGGAGACGGAGCCGGGAGTTCTCATTCTGTCCACATCTGCTTTGGTTAGGCTCCTGGTAGACCTGAAGGATTAGGGGGTGGATGGAGGTCTAAAAGATCTACATGGTGTTGCCTGTAGGAATGTACAGTGTACCCTTGATAAAATCAGCTACAGAGAAAACCTTGGTTGTCTACAGGGAGGAGACTTTGCAGAAGAAAGTGTCAAATTTCAAGAAGTAGACGGATCCAAAACCTTCAGGATTTTGGCAGGCAGAGCCAAAGCTGAAGCAGAATGAGGAGAGTGGCTAGGGGAATGTTTCCTCAGCTCCTTTGATTTTTCTTTGCCCCCCGCCCCCCCTGAGATTTTTCCACCAGCTTTTCTCATGGAGGGGATGCTCTAGATACTAAATAAGACTGAGATGGGAGTAAACCTTAAAGTACCAGCTTATTCCTGCGCTCAGCCAAAGCTCTATGGTTGAAGCCAGAACAAATTTCACATTCAACCTCAAAATGCCCACCCCCTAGGCAATACACACATAAATTGAGTGGGCATCAGTTTGGTATCTTATGTCTGCATGAAAAGCACTTTTTAAACACAGTGGGTTTTCCAACATAGTATAGCAAAGCCAAAAAACACTATAACAATACAGAAAACAAGACAACAAAAGGCAATATTACCAGGGATGGTAAATCAGAAAAATCCTAAAACTTGAGATAAAGAAATACCAAGAATGGAAAGAAAATTACTAGTTAACTAGTAAAGAAAAGGAAAATGAAGGGAAAGGCACAAGGCCTGGAAGGAAACAAAAACATTAATGGCAGCCAAAGATACTGTGTATAATTTTTTTTTTTAACAGAGGAGGCATGAACACGAAAAAGTAAAGTAAACTAATAATCCTAAAAGACAGTCACTCATCTTCCTACACCTTGAACCAAATCAATCATGTCTGATCTCTGGAAGTGGCAAATAATCACAGCTAATGTGGGGTTTGCATGAGGATTATGGGTAATGAGAGGAGCTTACAGATCTAAAGTCTGAGAAGTGGAAAGCCTGATCCGAGGTCCGATCCGTAATCCAATGGTTGAAGAACAGACAAAAAAAAGGCAACATCAGATCATTTAATATGAGGACACATCAAAATTGGTATTTTTCAACAAGGGAGTGGAGTATACAGTACAACCACTGAGAGAAATAACATGGAAATTAGAAGTTAAGGTCTGGTACCCCCCCCCCCCCCCGAGAGCAGATTAAAACAGTGGTATGGTTCATGGGGCAGGCATAAAGAAATGGAAGGGGACAATGAATAGGATAGTGCACAAGACAAAAAGGTTTGGGATATGGAAAAGTCACAGATAAGCAATTAAAACAAAGTTTTATAAAAGATGTACAGGATTTTTACATGGACAGAAAAAGTACAAAGGGAATGACCTGGAAATGGAACACAGAAGATAAGATATAGTGGAGTAGTAGTAAGAGAAAAAGAAATCTATTTGTACTGGAAAGAGACTGTGATTTTAACACACCATCAAAATAAACTAAAAAAGATTAACACTGAGTGGTCTCAAAATAAAAAGGACACATTATCAACTTTAATAAAATGCAGTTTAGCAATATTCACAAGTCAGCTCCTCACATGAGTAGAATGGGAATCTTGTACTAGGTAAACGATTAAAAATGAGATAAAAATAGGTGCATTCTGGGAGTGACTTCTGGGAGACCACAATGAGAGCTGCACAAAAGAATCAAGGTATGGAGGGGAGGAGATATGTTATATAAACACATACAGCAGCAGTGTGTATGAAGAACAAGATAACTTTTTGAGGCTAATATAGGGTGAAAAAAGCAAAAGTGAGTGACACAAGCAACTGGCAGGGAATAAATATTACCGAACTTTAGATCAAAGCTGTAAGGGGGAAGTTAAATTCACAAGTGGAGAAAGAAGCAGAAGCCTTTTAAACAGATGTTATGATAGGAGAGGAGTAAATGGGCAGAAGGCAATCCACTTGGACAAACACAAATAAACTGAGTAGAGTGAATGGTATAATAATCAGAAAAACGGCATGTATTAAAAGCAAGGAAAATGCTAGACAGAGAAACCGGGCAAATAAAGAGACAAACTAAAGGGCCCTAGAAAAATCGACAGGGATCAAATAATGAAAAGGGTAATGTCAAGACTTCCTTTGAGAAAGAGCTCATAGAAGGGAGAGAGAACTACAAAATACTGAAAAGCAGACTTTAGTATGAAAAGGATAAAGATGAGAAGGAGGGCTTTGTTTCTTCACTAGAAAGATGCCAACAGGCAGGCTGTGAATGGATGAAATGAAAAAGGCACAGGGGGAAAGCTGCAGAGAAATTAATATTACTAGGTTTTTACTTGGAAAGTAACACCCTAAAGGACTGCAGGGGCATCAAGATACATTCCTTGACCTATAAAGGGGCAAATAAAACTTGTACATGATTAAGACAGGAATTTTAATGAAAATGGGGAGGAGTGAGGAGTGCCAAAAAGAGTAGGGAAAATAAAAATCCAGGGAATGCAAAAAAAATACAAGAGAAGGATTAGACAGAAAAAGAAAGAAAAAATGGAGTAGGCAACAGAGGACAGCAAAAGAAAAGGGATTTACAGGAAGGAAAGACACATTACTAAAAGAAAGTACAGTTGTGTAAGTTGAACTTACCATAACAGTAGATGTTTTAATGATCACTGCTGCAGTAACCTTAGCTGTATGGGGTTTATTATCCCGCAAAGGATACAACAGCCGGCTATCTTTCAAAGCTTCAGGGCAACTTCCACATGGTAAAACTGTCAAGCAGCTCAACCTGAGCTGAATAAAAGACATACCTTGAAGCAAAGCCCTTCAGAGCTTTCCTGTCAGCAGAGACAGGGAGGGTGAGCCATGAAAGGGCAATCCTAGGAATAACAAAAAATAGATGTCCCGGAGGGGGGGGTGGAGGGTCTACTGCAACTTTGATCTTTTGAACATCTGTTATGGCAAGTTCAACATCTAATGTTATGGACCAGTTGGTATAATTAAGGTCTTTGCCTCCCATGCACAAGGTTCGATCCTCACCTCTGGCCAACACCTGTTTGGATTTGCATATTCTCCCTATGTCTCTGTGGGCTCCGGGTTCCTCCCACCTCTGAAAACATGCTGAGCGCTTCCATCTGAAACTCATCAATGAATGGAGCTGTGGGCAGCAGCACAGACTCTACTTGCTGCTCTATAGGGCGATGAGTTGTATACACCATAAACTATGGTGTGCAGCATCCTCAAAAATAGAACACAGATAACAGACTGCTCACTGTGGCAAGGCTAGCCACTCAATGGTCTAAAAATATGGCTCTAGGTGATTTGGTGATGTTGACTAATGTTGTCAAAACTGGGAATGGATAGTTACCATTGATAAGTGGGTTGAGGACCTGGCCTACTCCAAACTACACCAGGGACCCATGTGAACAGTGGGAGGGATGTATGTGCTCCTACTGGCCAGTGTGTGCCTACCATAAAGTCCCGCAGCCCTGAGTCAATAAGCTACTGGCTGGCCGGTTGCCCAGCCTGGGTTACCTGGGATAGCTCTGTTGAGTGAAAGTTGGACGTAAAATCAATCAACCCGATAAACATGAACTAACAACTGCTACACAATGTAGGTTCACTGACGGAGCTTGGAAGTGATGACACGGTGGTATGGAGGAGGCTGGACATCCCATGCATCCAAAAGACAAGATGGAAGAGCAGTGCAGCAAAGCTTGGGATCCAGTCTCTACTACTCAGAAGGACATACTAGAAATGGTGTCAGAATTGTGCTGAGAGATAGGCTTCAGAAGGCAGAGGGATGTCATAAGAATTAGTGACAGACTCATGGCAATCAGACTGCAGTGCAATAAGGCAGTATTTATATTCTAAGCCTATGCCCCACAGCAGGGTTCTGATAGTGAGGAAAAGAAGGCACTCACACAGCACATGCAAGACCTACTAGATAAAGCAGGACAACATGAACTGGTTTTGATAATGGGTGACTTAAATGCATATATCGGGACAGACAGAACAGGATATGAGGACTGCCTGGGCTCACAAGATGTGGCAAAAAGAATAAAGGATGAAACGCCATGCTACACTTCTGTCTAACAAATGGCTTGATAGTAACCAACACATGGTTCTGAAAGAGAGATAGTCACAAGATCACACAGAAGAATGGCCAACATGCAACTCAGGTAGACTTCCTCCTAGTAAGGAAAGGGCACTGGGGTGGGATCAGTGATCGCAAAGTCATTCTCAGTGAAACAGAAGGCCCACAGCATAAACCACTGACTGCCACAATCAGGTACAAGCAGTGGTCAGAGAAGGCTCTAATGTAAAAAGAGACCAGGCTGAAAACCTGGAAGATGACTGGAGAGAAAGTACAACAGTTCAAGGAGTTACTCAAGGCTCTAACACCCCAACAGAAGGAGAAAATAGGTGGAGCTGAAGAATGGCAGTGCCTCAAAATAGCATGTATGAGGACTACAGAATAGATATGTGGCCGAGTTAGGTATGGAAGTAAGGCACATAAGGAAAGCTAGTGGTGGAATGCAGAAATCCAGAAAGTCACCAAAAGAAAGGAGTGCAGGAAAAAGTGGGAGACAGAAAAGATGGACAAGGCTAGGAAGGAATATTGGCTGGCTAATAAAGAAACTAAAAAAGGAGTTGCAATAGCAAAGAATAGGGCACTGGAGGTATTCTACCAACTTCTGGTAGTGACTCCATAGGTGGCACAAAATCAGGTTGCAAGGCAAATACAGAAAGATAAATGAAAATAGACACCCTTCATAAGGGATGCCAGCAACAACCTGATCACCAGCCCACAGGACATCAAAGGCAGATGGAAGGAGTACTTCCAGCAGTTTCTAAATGAAGAAACCCCCACAGAAGCTGTACTGCCCCAAATACAGCCTACAATGAGATAAGAGGAGGAGGCCACCCTAGAAAAAGTAAGAAAAGCACTAAGTATAATGAAGTCAGAGAAAGCAGCAGGCTCAGATGAGGTTAAAGCAGATATGATAAAGAAGCTGGGTGAGATGGGACAAATGGCTTCTGAGGGTACTCGCAGCACTGTAGAGAGAGATGCACATCTCAGATGACTGGAGAATAAGCATACGCGTGCCAATGTACAAGAACAAAGGGGACATCTAGAACTGTGGGCAGTACAGAGGTATCAAACTCCTGCCACACTGCATGAAAGTCCTGAAGGGGGTGATTGATAAACAGAGCAGCAGAAAAAAATAAGATGGGAGATGAGCTTTTTGGATTCAGATCAAGACTCAGCATAACTGACCTGATGTTTGCAGTCAGACAGTTGAGAAGACGCTAGAGATGAAGAAAGAGTCCAACTAGGCATTCCTAGACTTGGAGAAAGTATATGACAAGGTCTAAAGAAGGCTGATGTGGCCAATACTACTGTGGTGTAAGTCCCAGAAACATTGGTAGAATTAATGTAGGCTATGTACAACGACCCAATGACTCGACTACAAACAGTGTTCAGTCTCACAAAGGGGTTCCCAGTGAGAGTAGATGTACATCAGGGTTCAGCTTTGAGCCCACTGTTGTTCATACTGGTGATGGACTAAATTAAAAAACAGGTCAGTGTGTGAGATCAACAAAGTTGCTGTATGCAGACAATGTGGCATTACAGGCAGACTCTGAGCAAAAGCCTCAGTAAAGGTTAGGGGAATGGAATGCAAAACTGAAGGCACATGAGATGAAACTAAGAACAGATAAGATGGTGGTAATGGCAGCAAACTGGGGAAATCAGAAGATGTTGAGAATTGAGACAGAAAGAAAGACAGTGGAACGGGTTAACAACTTCGAGTATCTGGGAGGGGTTGTTGAGGAGAAGAGAAATCTAAATGAAGAGGTCAAAATTAGAATCAGCGAGGCTGCAGCCAACTGGCATAGTGTGTTTGGTGTAGTGCATCACAGAAGAATGCGAAAGACACTGAAAATTAAGGTGTACAAAACAGTGGTGCAGCCAGTATTACTGTTTGGTGCAGAAACCATGGCAGAAAATGCAGAGCAGACGAAGAAGCCAGAACTGATGGAAATGAAGTGCCAGAGATGGGAGGTAGGATACATACTGTTGGACAAAGAAATGAGGACACAAGAGCAGAAGCCAAAGTAGCTCCAACTGCAGAAAAGGTCAAAGAGAACGGAATACGGTGGTTCGGGCACATTTGCAGAAAAGCAGAAGACAATCTGGTGAAGATGACTTGGGATAGACAGGAAGAAGGTAAGAGAAAATGGAGTCAAGCAAAGAGGCAGATGGATTGTGAGAGAGAAGATCTGCGACAGTCGGGCATGAGTGTCAAAAAATGCAGTATTGTAGCACTGAATCAAGACAGATGGTGACATCTGACATGACACCCCGATCCCATGTAGAAAACTGGGGAAAAAGAGGGTCGAAGATGATGAATGATGTTATGATATGTTCAACTTACAAAACTGTACTATGTTCTTCATATTGATCACTACTGCAGCAGCCTTAGCTATATGGGTAGATTACCACATATAACTATTTGGGAGGAGGAGGAAGAAGGGTTAAGGAACCCTGGTGAATGGTCCTAGCAAAAGTTGATCTAGGTCTAGAGAAGAAATCTTATAATGCTTTGCAAGAGTATGTAGAGAGGACCAAGTAGCAACTTTTAGAATACTTCTACAATCCAACCCTTTCCAAAAAGACGGAGATGACACCAAGGCCCTGGTAGAGTGGGCCTTGATCCTGCCTAGAATAAATTTGTCGTGGTAAGTATAACAAAGACAACCATTTGGAAATAGTCTGTTTTGAAAGAGGATGTCCCTATTTCTTACCTCCACAAGAAATTAACTGATCTGAAGATCTGAAAAGATTTAGTTCTATCAAGATAGTACCCAAGTTGTCTGTGGACATCCATGGTATGGAGTATCCTTTCTCACTCATTTTTACGTGTTTACATCTGTCCTTGGTATCCCACACCTCCTACACTTTTATCCCTCATGAAACTGCTCCCCAAGCAAAGTCCGAAGCATCTGTCGTGACTACTTTGGAGTGGGAAGGGAGAAGGGGAGACCTGGATTTAAAGATATCTGTTGTCTCCACTATTAAATTTATTTTCTGATAAACCCCAGTACTGGGATCTGAAAAGACAAAGGCGTGTTGTTGCTAGGACCAGAGGGACTTCAGATACCACTGTATCTTTCTCATGTGGAGTTTTGCCAGAGGTATCATGAGAATCACAGATGCCATGAAACCCAAAACCCAGAGGCATTCCCTTGCAGTTACCAGAGTCTGAGTGGAAAACCATAGAAATAAAATAAAGCTCTATTTTTTTCTTGTGGAAGAAAGGCTCTTGGAACTGGGGTGTCCAGTTGACATCCCAGAAACACAATCCTGTAAAAGGGAGTCAAGAAATACCTTTGAATGTTCTCTTGGAAAAAGAAGTTATGTACTCACCATAACATTCCATCTGAGTAGGTAACTTCATTTGTCTGCAACCTGTGGGTATCGGATCCGAGCCGGCAGCTTTCCAAGCTAAAAGATCCGAGCTCCAAGCTCCTCCCCCCTACCCATAATGCCCTACCATCTCCCTCTAACCCTCAGATAGAGTTTGCCAGAAAAAAAGGCAACAGGAAATTCTATAACCTAGAAAGGGTTACAATACGTTCCAGTGATGTCAATTGAACAAAGACATATCCTGATCCTTTGATAACGAACTAAGGGTCCGGGGGATGGAGGGAGGGTCGGTTGCAGACAAATGAAGTTACCTACTCAGATGGAACATTATGGTGAGTACATAACTTCTTTATCTGAAGTAGTTAACTTCATTTGCTCAGCAACCTGTGGGACAGAGTTCCCAGCTACCAGCAACTCGGGAGGCCCTTATGGAATGATATTCCGGAGCACTGTGGAGCCAAATGATGCACATCCTCTGGATATTAAATCCAATTTATAGTGTGTAATAAAGGTATGAGAGAGGAAGCCCAAGTAGCTGCTGAGCAAATGTCATCCAAAGAAACCCTTGACTAGAAAGCAGCAGAAGTAGCCATAGATCGGGTAGAATGGGCTCACACTCTCAGGGGCTCAGGACGACAAGAACTTTTGTATGCTAGGAGAATGCACTGGGAAATCCATCTAGCTAAGGTTACTTTAGTGACTGGCTTCCCCAGAGAGGATTTTGCAAAGGAAACAAAAAGTTGATCAGATTTTCGAAGATCTGCTGTTCTGTTTAAGTAAAAACGTAACTGTCTGTGAACATCCAGACAATGAAGTCTGTATTCTCCTTTGTTCTGGAAATTTGGAAAGAAGACAGGTAGATTGATGGACTGGTTGATGTTGGCTTCTGAAGCCACTTTGGGCAGAAAGGAGGGATTAGCCCTGAGGGAGACCCTGTCTTTATGAAAGATGATGTATGTAGGTTTACTGCAAAGAGCGTGAAGCTCCGATATTCTTCTAGCAGAAGTAATGGCAATCAGGAAGGCCGTCTTCCAAGATACATATTTTAAGTCGACTGAAGCCGTGGGTTCAAAAGGAGGCCCAGTCAGAGCTTGAAGAACTAGGGTAAGATCCTGTGGAGGCACTGCATCTTTAACAGGGGGTCTTAACAAAAAGGTTCCTTTCATGAATGTTTTGCTTATCTTGGAGAACGCTAGAGGCCCTGAACTGTTTCCAATGTGGTAGTGGGAAATAGCTGCCAACTGAACTTTAATAGTAGAAGCACTAGCTCCTTGATCAAAGGTATGCGAAAGAAAGTCTAGAACTGCTGGGATAGGAGCCGTGAAGGGGTCTAAGTTCCTGTGCTCCGCCCAGACAGAGAAACGTTTCCATTTACTCTTGTAGATTTTCCTGGTAGACGGTTTATGGGCGGCCACCAGGATGGCTTTAACAGAGGAAGATATACCAGGAGTCCTAGCCATTAAGGGAACTGGATCAACCAAGCTGAGAGCTTGAGGTAGTCCAGGTCGGGGGTCTTCAATCCTAAAGGATGAGAGATCAGATCCGGATTGGTATCTAAAATCCAGGGAGGATGTACTAGATGAGACCGCAGGTAAGGGAACCAGGTTTGACGAGGCCAGAATGGGGCTAAGAGGATAACTCTGCTCCCCAACCGACGAGCTTTCTGCAAGAATTTTGTCATCAATGGAAGAGGAGGCTAAGCCTACAGAAGACCGGATAGCCAAGCATGAACTAGAGCGTCTCTGGGGGCTTCCCCTGGTGGGGGAATCAGAGCGAAGAACTCGCTGCACTTTGTGTTCGAAGGCGAGGCGAAGACATTTTTTGTTTCCTTTGCAAAATCCCATTCGAGGAAGATTTGTTTCACTACTACTGGGTTCAGAGACCACTCGTAAGGTGAGAGGATAGTTCGACTCAACCTGTCCGCCAAGATGTTTGACCGACCCGGGATGTGCATTGCTATGAGAAAGCGGTTGGTGGATATAGTCCATTCCCATACTCTCATTGCCTCCCTGCAAAGTAGATAGGATCTGGTTCCCCCCTGTTTGTTTATGTAACCAGACTACCGACATGTCTGTTTGAAGTGCAATAGTTCCTGGAGGAAGAAGGGGGTGGAGAGCCTGCAACGCTAGAAGCACCGCCCTCATCTCCAGGACATTGATATGCAGTGAGGTCTCTGTGAAAGTCCACGTGCCTTGGATGGATCTGCCCATGCAATGCCCCCCCCCACCCGAGGAGAGATGCATCCATGGTCACCGTGACTTGGGGAGGAGGTATAATGAAGGGGTGGCCTTCTCGGAGATCTCTGGAGCACAGCCACCAAAGAAGCGACTCCCTGCAAATCCTGCTGAGGGGAATAGGTGTAGACAGGGGGTGAAAAAGAATGGACCATTGAACTTGTAATGTCCATTGAAGGATTCTCATCTTCAGGTGAACGAAGGGCGACAGATTGATGGCCGCTGCCATGGATCCCAGGGCCCTCAGGACTAGTTCCGCTGGGGGAGCTGACGATTGTAAGAGGTCTAGAATGTGAAGGCTTAGACTGCAAAGTCTGTCCGCTGTCAGGAAGACTCTGGATTGAGTAGTGTCTATCCTGGCCCCTATGAATTCAAAAATTTGAGTAGGTTGAAAGGAGGATTTCTGGTGGTTTATCGTGATCCCTAGGTGGCGGGCTAGGTGTAAGAAGTAGTCCCTGCCTGAGCAGAGTTGATGCCTGGTGGGGGCGGTTAGGAGCCAGTCGTCCAGGTACGGAAAGACCTGTATTCCCTGAAGCCTCAGGTGGGCCCCTACAACTGCCATGACCTTGGTGAACACCCTGGGGGCTGTGGTGAGACCGAAGGGTAGGACCCTGAACTGACAATGGCTGGCTCCCAGCCGAAAGTGGAGGAACCTTCTGGATCATCTGTCCATCAGAATGTGGTAGTACGCATCCTTGAGGTCTATCGAGCACATCCAGTCGTTCTCCTGCAAAAGTGGGAGAATGGATTGAATAGTGACCATCCGGAATTTTTCTTTGGCGACTGACAGGTTCAGTGTGGACAGGTCGAGAATGGGTCGTAAGTCCCCAGTCTTTTTTGGCACCAGAAAGAACCTGGAGTAAAAGCCTGATCCGGATTGTTCGGGCGGGACGCGCTAGATAGCACTTTTTTTTAGCAGCCCTCGAATTTCTGATGCTGCTGCCTCCCTCTGATCGGGTGGAACATCGAGGAGTCTTGTTGATCGAGGAGGGTAAGATAGGAAAGGAATTGAATAGCCTCTGGATACGATTCAGAGCACCCAGCGATCTGTCGTAATGGACTCCCATTTCGCTAGGTATTGCGAGAAGCGCCCCCCGACTGTCTCCAGAGAGGAGTAGTCGGGCAACCCCTCAGGGCTGCTGCACGGGTCGATCCGAAAAAGGTTTTCTCGACCCAAAATTCTTCGGACCCCCTGTGCTTCTGGGCCAGCGTCCACTCTGTCCTCCGCTGCCTCTGAAGGATGAGGGATCCGGAGCGAAACGGGATTGTTGAGCTTTCCGGAACCACATCTTCTTTTGTCCTCTTTGGTTCCTGGAGTAGGACCTCTGAGGAGCAGAGAAGCGGATCCAGATGGCAGACGTCTTCCCGTCTTTCTCGTTCTGGAGGAGCGTATCGCGGACGGTTTTGCCTAACAGCTTAGACCCGTCAAAAGGGGCATTCGCGAAGGATGCCTTGAAGGGTTCCGCAAAATTGCGGAGACAGAGCCAAGCCTGTCTACATAAGACGACGCCCGTTCTGCTAGCTCCAGCCGCCCCCTCCGTAGCATGGGAGAGAAGCCGCATAGATGTGTTGGTGATTGACTTGAGAGTGGCCATTCGAGCCGAGAAGGTCCGCTTGTCCTCGTCCGACATGGACTCTGGGGGTGGCGTACTCTTTAATCAGGTCCCGCTGGAGCCGAATCACATGTGCCATATAATTCAGTGACCTTACAGAGAAGGTCGCTGAAGAAAACATCCGCTTTCCCAAGCGGTCCATCATCCGAGACTCCTTGTCTGGAGGATGCACTGAGGAACTCTCCTGTGCTAATTCCTTTTTAGTGGCAGCCGCCACCACCATGGCATCCACTGGGGCACCCTTGCTCCAAACTGTCCTGTCCGTGGGAGGGCTGAGGATCCTGTCCGGTCTCTTGGGTATTGGCTTGACAGTGTCTGGCTCCTTCCATGCCCTGGTAGTTATGAGGTCTACCAGGGGGTCGGCGGGAGGGGACACCCAAGAGGTAGATGGGCCTGCGTCAAACGAGTCCAGAAACACAGACTCATCCGAGGAAGGTTTTTGGGCAGACCACCCCCTCTAATGCGCAACATTTCCATAATGTCTCCGAAGGAGACGTCTTCGGGGGGGTGACCTTGGGGAACCTTCCCCTTCCTCTAAGTCTGTGTCATCCGTGAGGGACTCAGGTGAGTCCAAGTGCCTCCTCTTGCACTTTCGTTTGTGAGGGACCTCCTCGGGGGGGCTGTCCGATGAGAACTCACCAACAATGTACTGTTCCTCTACGGGAACAATCTGGGACGTAGGCGCAGGCTGTCCCTGGGGCCGGATGATGGATGACAGGCCCATCTAAGTGGAAATGGCGGGTGGATCTGTAGCAAGAGCCTGGGGCCTCGAATCCCTCGAAAGGACCCTCTCCACGACGTTGAATGCTGAGGGGGAACTGCTTTCCCTTGGATCCGAAAGCAGTCTCCTCGGATCCGACGTGCAGACCGGCGCCGAAGGTGACCCGATCGGATCCGAAAGGGTAGTGTGCCCCAACCTTAACAGAGCCGAAGGCCCGCTGACCCCTCCAGATCAGACGCTCAGCTCACGGCCCCGAGAGCTCAGATCCGAAAACGGATCCGACAGACTCGAGGGTACAGTTGGCACCGAAGTAGGAAACACTGTCGGCGCCGACCCTACCCCGGCTCCGAAGCTAGTCGGATCCGACAGCTCTGAACCCCGAAAGCGGGTCGGAGAAGGAGCAATGGGAGCGAAAAAAGGTGTTGAGCTCCCCCCAGTGGGGGGGGGGGGCAAGAGAACTCCCATCTGCACCTGGGCCTGGAGAAATCGACGCATCATCCTGTCCATATCTGTGTCCGATAAACTTCTGGTGGGTCTAGATGAGGCCACCGAAGCCAGCCGGGAAGGCCGCCTAGATGACCTCGAAGGTGACCGGGTCTCCTCCTCCGGCTCCGGGGAGAAAAGTACAGTTTTGTACCTACCATAAATGTAGATGTTCGAAGATCCACATTGCTGCAGTCCTTACACTTGGGTAGTCCGCTGTCCTCGGTCGGCCCGAATATCAAAGTATAAGGCTGACGTCGGTCATTAGACTGACATCAGGACGCCAGGGTACAAATGCGCATGACCGACGCCATATCCTCAGTCTTTTCTTGCCCCAGATGTCAGAAGACCCTAACAAGAAAGGTCAAAAACCCAAAGACAACAAACAACCAACCAACCACCCTAGCACTAATATGTACAATATATACAATATACACAATATTTACAATCCAACCCACACAACCGCCTCTAACTACAGAGGGAAGGAGGCAGCAATGTGGATCTTGAACATCTACATTTATGGTAGGTACAAAACTGTACTATGTTCTTCATCTCACATTGCTGCAGTCCTTACACTTGGGTAGAATCCCAAAGCAGAGGTAAGGGAGGATGGCACAACTATAAAGAAGCAGGCTGCCAAAATGCCCTGTAAAATAGCAGTGGCAAAACCAGCCCTAGATTTAGAGTAAAGTGGAAGGTGATAATGCTTAGAGAAAGTATGCACTGAACTCCAGGTAGCTGCCTCCAAGATATCTTTAGTTGCCACCCCTTAAAAAGCTGTTGAAGTGGCAGTAGCCCTAGTGGAATGAGGCCTAATCCCAGCTGGAACCTCCTTGCCATGATGGGAATAACAGAAAGCAATGCAACACCCAATCCACCTAGAAATAGTTTGTTTTGACACAGGCTTGCCCTGAGAACTCAAAGCAAAAGAAACAAATAACTGCTGAGACTGCCTGAACCCTTTAGTTCTGCTCAAATAATATCGCAACTGCCTGTGTATATCCAAAGTGTGCAAAATCTTTTCCCCTTTATTTTGGGGGTTTGCATAAAAGTAGGCAAATGAATAGTTTGGTTTAAAGCCACACTAGAAACCACTTTAGGCATAAAGGAAGGATTAGTACTAAAGATACCCTATCCTTATGGAAAATTAAGAAAGGCTCAACTGCCATAAGGGCCTGTAATTCAGAAACCCTTCAGAGGTAATGGCTAACAAAAAGCAGTCTTCCATGATAAATATTTCAACTCAGCAGTAGCTGCAGGCTCAAAAGGTTGTAGAGTGAGTTTCTCCAACACAAAATTGAGATCCCAAGCAGGAGTAGGAGCTCTCCGCGGGGGTCTTATATTCTTTGCCCCTCTAAGGAATTGCTTAAACAAAGGATGAGAAAACAATGGTGGGTCACAATCATAGTGAGCAGAAATTGCTGCAGCATGAATCTTAATAGAAGAGAAGGACAAACCTTTGTCCAGTAACTCAGTAAGATATTGAAGAGCCACACTTAAATTAGGCTTAGAAACATCAAATGCTTTTGCTGCACTCCAAAATAAAAATCTCTTCCATTTATCTGCGTACACTTTCCTTGTACTAGGCCTTCTGGCCTCCAAAATAACATTCAAAACTTGCTGTGGAAGCTGAAACCCTCCAGGGTTTAAAACAGAATATGCCAGGCTGTCAGGTGAAGAGAGTGAAGTTTGACATTGAGTAAATGACTGTTCTCCTGAGACAGCAGGTGTGGAATCGAAGGTAAAGGCCATGGCGGCCTCCCCGTACCAGACTTCTCAGTAGTGGGTACCAATGCTATCGAGGCCAATCTGGAGCTATTAAAATCATCTTTGGTTTGTCCTGTCTGACCTTCAGAAGTACCTTTGGGAGGAGAGGCAGAGGTGGAAAGGCATACACATGAAGATTGCTCCAATTGAATGAAAGAGCATCCACTTTCCAGGCTGTGGGATGAAAACTTTTTGTGCAAAACTTTGGCAGCTGGTAGTTTAGTGGAGAAGCTAACAGATCTATGTCTGGAGTTCCCCATGACACTGTCAATTTCTGAAAAATTTTGAGGATCCAATTTCCACTCGTGGGGATCCATTATTTGTCTGCTCAACACATCTGCTAAGGAGTTCTGTGCTCCCGGCAGAAACCTTGCCTGAAGATTTAGCTGTAAACTGAGAGCAGTCTCCCACAAAATCATTGCTTGTCTGCACAGAGGATAAGAATGTGTTCCCCCTTGCTTGTTGATGTACCACATGACAGTTGTGTTGTCTGTTAGAATCAACACCTGCCCTGGAACAAGTAAATCCTTGAAAGCTATTAATGCAAATCGGACTGCTAACATCTCCTTCAGATTGATATGTAGATGTAGAAGTCTGGCAGGCCACTTGTCTTGTATCCACTTTCCATTTAGATGAGCTCCCCAAGCTTTGTCTGAGGCATCTGTCGTTAGAATCTGACTCGCCTCTGGCCGGGTCACAGAGAGTCCCTTGTTTAGGTGACATTCCTGAGCCCACCACAAAAATTCCTTTTGAATGCAAGGTATTATCTGAATGACAGTGTCCATATCCTGGCAGTGCTGTGTCCATACATTTTGAGATACCATTGTAGCTTCCTCATATGCAGTTTGGCATTGGGAAGCACCAGAATACAAGATGCCATGAACCCCAAGGCTTGAAGGACTGTCCTTGCAGTCAGCCTGGACTGATGAGACAATAGATGGAAGTAAAGAAAGATTCTGTTGTTTGTCCGGGGTCAAAAGGCCATCTGGGATGCTGTATTCAGTCTCACACCCAGAAAGCACATGTCCTGAGAGGGTACTAGACTGGACTTTATTTCGCTCACAGAATACCCCAGGCATCTTAGCACTGCTATCACATAATGTAGATGATGAAGAAGTTCGTCCTTTCCTTGAGCCAGAATCAGGCAATCGTCCAAATAAGGATAGATCTGTATTCCTCTTAGCCTGAAGAAAGCTATCACTGGAGCCAGAACCGAACACTCTGGGCAGTAGATAAGCCAAAGGGCAATGCAGAGAACTGATAATGAGAAGTCCCAGCCAAACGTAGATACTTCCTGCAACGTAGCCTGATAGGAACATGAAGGTAAGCCTCCTTGAGATCCAGAGTCACCATCCAGTGATCTTTGCCCAGCAGAGGTAAAAGCTGTTGTAACGTCAACATTTTGAACTTGGGAATGTCCAGATAAGTGTTGAGGATAGATAAATCCAAAATTGGTCTCCACGTGTTCCCCTTCTTTGGTACTAGGAACAGGCGAGAATAAAATCCTAGGCCCACTTCTGACAGAGGGACCGGTTGCATGGCCCCTATTTGGAGCAGCAGAGAAATTTGTTTGTGAGCCTCTATTCTTTGCTGAGGAGGAAAGTCTGGCATGCCTTTGAAAGGAGGCAAGGTATGGAAATAAAACCTGTAACCTCGGTGTATGATATCCAATACCCATCTGTCTTGGGTAATTAAACTCCAATTTTCCTTGAAAAGTGCCAACCTTCCTCCCAAAGGTGCTGCCAGACCAGAAGGCTCTGGCAGCTGAAAAGGTAGGTCATTGGGTGTGCTTACGAAAGGACTGACCCCTACCCTCACCAGAAGACTGTGCAGGTGAACTCCTGTTCTAGGCCTGAAAGAGCCCTGAGCTCTGCCCCTACCACGTCTAGACCTACCCCTAGACTGGGAATCATAAGAAGGATACGTCCACCCCTTGGTAGGCCAATTTCTGCTAAACGGAGGCTGAACCTGCAAAAATCTTTAACAGTCTGCATAGACTTAGCCTTGTCTTCCATTTTCTTTAAGACTGCCTCAACAGGTGAACCAAACAACACATCAGATTGTAATGGAGCATCTAAAATCCTCGTCTTAACATGTTCAGATAAATTCTGATCCCTCAGCCAGGCGTGCCTGCGAAGAACTGACCCAGTGGCAGCCACCCTGGACGAGGCCTGTACAGCATCAAAACCACATTGCAAAGAATGCTTACCCACTTGTTCAGAGACATGTACCAAATCTTGTAACTCTTTACACTCAATACCTTCCGCCAGAGCATCTACCTTAGACTTCAACTGAGAAAGTAGATAGTTTTGGTATTTCAACATGTGAAACTGGCAATTCAGAGCCCTCATAGCTAGGGTGGAAGAAGTATAGACTTTCTTTCCCCACCTATCCAAAGCCCTGGCCTCTTTATCTGGAGGAACCGGATTTTTAACAACAGAAGCCTTAACCCCCTTAGGCCCCTGACTGACAGTTTCTGGGTCCGCCTTAGGACTCTTAAAAAGATACTTATGAGCTTCAGGCACCCTATAGTACCTATCCGGTTTAACAGGAACAGGAGGCAGAGAATCAGGATTAAGAGAAGCCTCTGCAAACACATCCTCCACAACATCCAGAACAGGAGGTATAGCCAAAGGCCTATGCTGGGGTAAAAACAAAAATTCCCTAAGCCTTTTCCTGGAATCAGAGAAGTCCTGACCTTCCCACTTAAAATGCTCCCTCATGGAATGAAGAGTCTCTGAAAAAGAAAAATCCTCAGGAGGAGAAGCAGAAGGAGTAGAATCATCCACATCAGAATCAGAATAAGGAGAATACTCCTGCAAGTCTTCAGTCAAGACTCTGAAACATCTGAAGCCTGCTCAAAACTCCCCAACTCAGGTTCCACCCTAGGCCTCTTATCAGGAGGGCAAAGAACCTCTAATCAAAGTAATCAAATCTTCTGCCATTCTAAGCATATGCTTCTTGGGCACAGATCCTGAAGAACTAGGAGTGACCCCAACTGAAGCTAAACCTGGCCTGCCTCTGGGGGAAGCCTTGGAAACAGAAGGAGAAGGCCTAACCACCCTAGGAAGGGAGGGAGTACAGTAACCTGAGAAGCCCTTCAGCCTGACCTGCCTCCTGAGAGGCCACATCCTGCAATAACAAGGTCTCCCTGGGACTCCAGAGAAACCTCCGGTGGAACCACCGCTCCACCGACACCTCTCATCTTGCCTGGACTTAGCTGCTTTATCCTTGCGCAAGAAGCGGGGAGCATCCGACTATTGTAATTGCACCGCTTCAAGACTAACCTGGCACAGTCTAACCTTCTCTTAATAGTGCGCTTATTGAATCTAGCACAAGACACACCCAACAACGTCGTGCTCAGGCCCTAAGCAAGGAATACACAAAGTATGATAATCTCTATCTGTTTCCCACAAGAAATACAGTTATTCACTTTTTCTGACATCCGGTAAACCACTGAGGCAAGAAAACTAAAATATTCCAAACGGGAGTTTAGCCAACTTTGACTCGGTCTGAAACTCCGAAAAATTTCAGAACCGCTGCTTCTGCATCGGACCATGCGGCAAAAGACTGAGGATATGACATCGGTCATGCGCATTTGTACCCTGGCGCCCTGATGTCAGTCTAATGCGCTGACGACCGCCAGCCTTATACTTTGATATGGACTACCCAAGTGTAAGGACTGCAGCAATGTGAGATGAAGAACATCGTGGAGAACAGAGCCGGGAGGGGGAAGGCCCGGAGACCTTAAGGGGAGAGGCAAGCTGTTTGGACGGCAGTGCCGAAGGGGTCGAGTCGGACCACCTCTTGTGACTGCGATGCCTTTCTTTCTCTCTCTCCCTATCCTTTTTATCCTTCTTTCTGCTGTCCCTTTCCTCCTGGGCCAGCGAGGGAGGTTGAGTCCCGGCCAGGGGATCAGGAGCGGCAGGTGGGGTAACCGCGGCTGGTGCCACCGAGGAGGACGAAGCAGAGTCCGGGGCAAAAGGTCCGCCAGAATAAGCTTCGACCTCCTATCTTTCAAAGCCGTGGGGTTGAAGGCTGCACAAATAGTGCAGCCCAAGGAGAGGTGATCAACCCCCAAGCACAGGACACACAGAGTGTGGCCATCCGCTGGGGACAGCTTATGGCCATACTCGGTACATTTAGAGAAAATGGCTTTAGGGCCTTCAGCCATTATAGAAGAGGAAAAAAGAAAAATAGGCCCACAAGCACACACCTTCACACACGCAGAGGGGGGAGGGGAATAAATCTAACTTAACCAAAAGTTAAAAGAACTACCAAAAAAAGGCTAGAAAGATAAGAGGAAGTTCACACACACAAAGTTAGAGAAAGTTTGACAGAAATTCAAGATTTAAATGCTAAACTCACAGTACTACGCTCGGAGCTCGTTCTGAGAAGCTTATGGAAGCCGCGGCAAACTAGATCGGAGGGTTAGAGGGAGATGGCAGGGCATTGTGGGTAGGGGGGAAGAGCTCGGATCTTTTAGCTTGGAAAGCTGCCGGCTCGGATCCGATACCCACAGGTTGCTGAGCAAATGAAGTTAACTACTTCAGATTACCAGCTTTTGCAAGAGATATCTCACCCAAGACAGAGAGATTCCTGACATTCCTAAGACAAGCAAGTCATCTAAATATGGAAAAAATGTGAATACCCTGCAGCCAGCAATGAACTATAATTGAAGCCAGACACTGAACAATCTTGGTGCAGTGAATAGAACAAAGGGTAAGGCCAGAGAACTGATAATGTGATCCAGACACACAAAACATAAGAAACGACTGAAATCTGGATAAGTAGGAATGTGATAAGCATCTTTTAAGGCAGTGTTACCAGGAAACTTGAAAGAGGAATTAGAGGTAACAGGTTGTAAAATGACATTATTTTGTATTTGGGCAATGTCAAACAGGTTTAGGAAAGAAATATCCAGAACTGGTCTCCAAGCATTTGCTTTCTTTGGCACTAGGACCATCCTTAAATAAAAATCCCTTCCCCATCTGGGAAGAAGGAACTGGTTCTATCACGCTTTGGGCCAGCATGTGATGAAGAACAGATGGAAACAAGAGAGTCTGATCTGCAGGATGAGGAATGACCCCCTGGAAAAGGAGAAAATTCTTCTCAATGCATTCTGTAAGCCTGATGAAGGATTTTTACAATCCATTTGTCTGAAGCAATCTGTTGCCAAAGAGAAAAATCGAAATTCTCTGGAAAGAAATGGAGCAAAGTGAGACAGAGTCATAGGGTCTTTTGAGCAGCCAGACTTGATTGACTGTCCTTGGTTTTGGGAGGTTTGAGTCTTCTTCTTGGAATCATCTTACTACTTCTTAAATGACTGTCTATCTGAATTCTGTTGAGACTATTTATTTATTTTTTTGCCAAAACTGGATGAGGAGAAAGAAAATCCTTTGGGCAATTTGGAAAAGAAGGGCTGAAATTTTTGAGAGATTCCCTGGATCAGCCTGACCCTTTCATCACACTTTTTGATCACACCCGCAGCAGAGGGGGCAAACACAATCTCGATACAAGGGAAAATTTTAAATCTCATTTTCTATATCATCTAGGATGTTCTGAAAAAGCAGTCAAGCAAACCTCCTTAAAACAGTACCAGTGGCCATGACCCTGGAAGACGTATCCTGAGAGTCGTACACACACTGCAAACAATGAGCAGACAACAAAGCAGATTTTTCTTCACAGGAAGAAACAGTGGATAAAAAAAAGTTATGTACTCACCATAAAGTTCCATCTGTGTTGTCCATTTTCATTCTTCAACTGTTGGAACTGTTTGGTTCAGATCCAACTCGGCCTCGTCTTCCAGATTGTAGAACACAAACTCTTGAATTCTTCCCTTTACCCACAATGCCCTAGTCATCTTACATGCCTCAGATCTATTTTGCTGCCCACAGACCAAAATAGTGGAGAATCAGGAATTAACAACCTAGGACTCAAAGGAACAGCAGTTCCTCAAACATCCTTCGATCTTTAAAGGAGTAGAGCAAAGGAGACAGTGGGAGGAAGAATGAAAATGGACAACACAGATAGTAAGTTATGGTGAGTACATAACTTTACCTGATATTGTCATGTTCATTCATTCCTCAACTGTTGGGACATAGTACCCAGCTACCTAAATCCTGGGAAGACGCTAAGGAAGGATATTCTTGAGCACAGCTGAGCCAAAGGCTGCTCTTCCCCTAGAAATCATATCCAATTTGTAATGATCAATAAAGGTATGAGTGTTCGCTCAAGTTGCAGCTGCACAAATATCATCCAAAGAAGTCCTAGACAAAAAAAAGCTGAAGAAGTTGCCACAGACCTGGTGGAATATGCTTTTGGTGGTTTTGGTAAAAGCAAACCCATTTTTTTCATAAACAAAGGTAATACAGTCTGGTTTGTCTAATTTTGATTTTGAAAACAAAATAATTGTTCAAATTTCCTCAATTCTTTAGTTCTGTGAAGGAAAATGTAACATCATCCAACAGGTGCAACATATATTCTCCTTTGTTTGTGAAATTTGGAAAGAAGACTGGAAAGGCTGATAACCTGATTAATATTGGATTCTGACACCACCTTAGGTAGAAAGGAGGATTGGTCTATAAAGATACTCCAACCTTGTGAAAATTTAAATAAGGAGTTTTAGAAGACAGAGCCTGAAGTTCGGACACTCATCTGCCAGAAGTAATAGTAACTAGGGAAGCAGTCTTCCAGGTCAAAAATTTTAGTTCAGGCTTAGCTGAAGGTTCAAAGGAGTTGGGTTAAGACCTGAAGAAAAACAATTAAATCCTAAGACGGAGGGAGTAGCATCCTTTCAAGGAGGTGTAAGTAAATATATTCCTCTTAGAAAGGCTTTGCAAAGTTTAAAGGAAGCTAAAGTAGAATTGCTTACTCCTGTGTGGAAGTTAGAAATGACTGCTAACTTGTACTCTGACAGTTGAGGAGCTAGTGCCTTCATTAAAAATTGCAGCTAAAAAGTCAAGAACCTTAGAAATAGGTGCTGAAAAGGGATCCAAGTTCTTTTCATGTGCCCAAAAAAACAAATGTTTTCTATTTACTTTTGTAAACTTTTCTAGTGGAAGCTTTGTGGGATGATAATGAAATGGGACATACTGGGAGGAGAGCCTGGAGTGCCTTGCAATTAACGTAACTGGAGAAACTATGCAGTCAACTGGAGACCTGAAATGTCTGGATGAGTCATGGCTGTCAGGTGAGATAGTAGGTTTGGAGATGGATCCAGAATCTAGAGTGGATGTACAAGATGAAGCCAAAGGGAGGGAAAACAGATCAGACGGGGCCAGTAAGGCGTAATGAGGATAACTGTGCTCTTCAGTCGAAATGCTTTCTGTAGAAATTTGAGTATTAGAGGTAAAGAGGGGTAACTGTAAAGGAGACCGGAGGGCAAAACATGAAGTAGACCATCCCTCGGGGACTCTCCCACTGGGGGGGATCAAAGCAAAGAACCTGCTGCATTTGTTGTTGAGAGGAGATGCAAAAAGATCGCAGCATGGTTGATCCCATTGATAGAAAATCGTGTCCGCCACCTTCAAGTTGACAGACTACTTGTGAGGGATTACAACAGACCTGCTTAAATTGTCTGCAATTACACTAGACTTCCCTGGAATCTGTACTGCTATCAGAAAGCAAATGGATGAGACTGCCCAATGCCATACTCTCGTACCTTCTCGACAAAAAAGGGTAAGATCTGGTTTCCCCTTGTTTGTTGACATATCAGACTACTGACATATTGTCCATCTGAATTGCAATAGTCTTGATTGGTAGAGCATCTTGGAAGGCCTGCAATGCTAGGAGAACAGCTCTCATTTCCAGGACACTGATATGCATGTTGGCCTCTGCGGGGGACCATGAGCCTTGGATCATCCATCCTGCCCAAGAAGTGCACTCCCACCCGATCTGAGAGGCTTCTGCAGTCATTGTAACCTTGGGTTGAGGGAGAACAAATGGACGGGCCTTCTTATACTTGACTGGAATGGATCCGCCATAGAAGGTAATTCTTGCAAGCTTGCATTATTTTGACTTGTCTGGATAAAGGTTGTTGGAGACCAGATCACTGAGTTGCAAGTGTCCACTGAAGGGTCCTCATATCATACCTTGCCAGCAGTACAAAAGTGATTGCTGCTGACATGGATTGAAATGCTTGGAGTATCAGATGAGCTGAGAGAGTACAACTTTGAATGACCTTTTTGACCTGGGACTGAACTGTCTGAATTCGATACAAAGGGAGTGAAGCTATCTGAGAGACCATTTTGAACACAGCACCAATGATTTAGAGTCTCTGAGCTGGATTTTGCTGAGATTTGTTGCAATTGACCGACATACCCCGATGAGAGAACAACCGGAGTAAGCAGTCCTGTGCTTGAATTAGTTGATGCCCGGTTGTAGTGGTCAGGAGCCAGTCGTACAGATATGGAAACACTCGGAATTTCAACAGTCTCAAGTGAGCTGCAACCACTGCCATGATCTTGGTAAACACCCTGGGAGCTGTGGTGAACCCAAAGGGCAGTGCTCTGAATTGGTAATGACTGGCTCTAAGCTAGAAACAAAGATATATTTTGGATCATCTGTTTGTTTTGATGTGATAGAGATCTATTGAGCACATCCAGTTGTCCTTGTGCAGAAATGGCAGAATGGACTGAACCATGAATATCCAGAACTTTCTATGCTGAACTGATTGATTTAGTTTGCAAAAATTCAAAATTGATCTACAGACCACTGTTCTTTGGCACTAAAAAGAATCCTGAATAAATTCCAACTCTTTCTGGTCTGGGGGGACCTCGGATGACTTTTCTAGCAGCTTGTTTATTTCTAGTGCTGCTGCTTCCTTATGACTGGGACGAACATCTGGGATTTTGAAACTGGGGGTGAATGGGGAATATAAAGTACAGTTTTGTACCTACCATAAATGTAGATGTCCGAACAGGATTGCATCTGCAGTCCTTACAAATGGGTTGTCCTGTCGTCAGGCAGCCCTTCGGTCGGCCGGATTCCAAAGTCTGGGTCTGGCCTCGGCTGGTGTCGCACTTCACCCGACGTCATAGCTGCAGTTCTTCAGGTATAAAGGCATCAGCCGACGCCATTTTCCTCAGTGTTTCTTGCCCCAGATGCCAGTTGCCCTCTTGGATAGCTAAATTTTGGATAAATGCCAATGTTTCCAAATAGTAGAAGGCAAACACAAAAAATAATCATGTATGTACATATATACAAACAAATACACCATAAGAGATCCCCCCCCAGCTAGCTATTAGGTGGGCAAATACCCTAGGAATACCACAGAAGGGAAGGAGGGTGGGTAATCCTGACTGCAGATGCAATCCTGTTCGGACATCTACATTTATGGTAGGTACAAAACTGTACTATGTCCTTCAAGGATGCATCTGCAGTCTAAATGGGTAGAATACCATAGCCAAACTAGGGAGGAGGAAGAAGAAATTATGGTGTAGTTAGGATCCCTTGCAAAACAACAGTGGCAAACCCTGCTCGGGATCTAGAGTATAAAGGTAAGTTATAATGCTTGGCAAATGTATGCACGGAGGTCCAAGTAGCAGCCTCTATAATGTCCTTGGTAGCCACCGTAAGAAAGCTGTGGTAGTGGCTGTAGCCCTTGTAGAATGAGGCCTTATGTTCTGTGGAATTTGCTTTCCATGGTAGGAGTAACAGAATCTAATGCAATTTCCTATCCACTTGGAGATTGTCTGTTTGAAATTGCTTTTCCTTCCCTTCCTGTTGCATATGCTACCAGAAGCTGGTCAGTTTTTCTATTGCCCTTGGTTCTGTCCAGGTAGTAGCGTAACTGTCTATGTACATCCAAAGTATGCAACAGTCTTTCCCCCCTGTTCTGTGGATTGGGAAAGAAGGTAGGTAGGTGGATTGCCTGGTTTAAAGACACTCTGGATACCACCTTAGGCATAAATGTAGGATTAGTTCTCATGGACACTATCTTGATGGAAGATTAGGAAGGGTTGTACTGCCATTAAAGCCTGTAGCTCAGAAACCCTTCTTGCTGAGGTAACTGCCAGCAGGAAAGCAGTTTTCCAGGATAGGTGTTGAAGATCTGCTGTTGCTGCTGGTTCGAAGGGGAGTGTCAATTTTTCTAGCACAAAGTTCAAGTCCCATGCTGGTAATGGTGGTTTCCTAGGAGGTTTTACATTCTTAATTCCTCTCAGAAACTGCCTGAGTAGAGGATGCGAAAAGACAGGGGATCGAAGCTGTATTCTGCAGAAATAGCTGATGCATGTATCTTGATGGAGGAATAGGACAGGCCTGTATGGAAAAGCTCTGCCAAATACTCCACGATGTTGGCAAGGTCTACCTTTGACACATCTTTGCCCCTCTCGGTACTCCAAATGAGAAACCTTTTCCATTTTCCTGCATAGTTCCTTCTTGTTGAGGGTCTGCGGGCCTCAAGGATAATGTCTTTAACCCTTTGGGATAAAGCTGGGTTAGTTGCTCTTATGTAATGTTCCAGGCAGTCAGTTGCAGAGTTTTCAGGTTTGGATGCAGGATGTTGTAGTCGCTCTGAGTTAACATCAAAGGAATCAGGGGTAGTGTCCACATTTTCCCCCGAGACATGCTCCTCAGTAATGGGTACCAATGTTGTCTTGGCCAATCTGGAGCTATCAGAATGATCCTTGGACGTTCCTCTTTGATTTTCAATAGTACCTTGTGCATCAAAGGAAGAGGTGGGAATGCATATGCTGTTAGGCCTTTCCAACTGAAGGATAGAGAGTCCACCTTCCAAGCAAGTGGGTGGTACGTCCTTGTGCAGAATTTCTTGAGCTGGTGATTGAGTGGGGATGCGAATAGGTCTATTTGGGGCAGTCCCCATTTCTTTGTGATGACCTTGAACATGTCCGGGTGTAGCATCCATTCGTGAGCATCCGAGGTAGTCCTGCTTAATATGTCTGCTAGGATGTTTTCTTTTCCCGGTACAAAAATTGCTTGTAACTGAATGTTGTAACTCAGAGCCATATTCCATAGGTCCAGTGCCATCCGGCATAGAGGGTATGAATGAGTGCCTCCCTGTTTGTTGATGTACCACATGACTGTGGTGTTGTCTGTCCTTATCAACTGGCCTTCTTGGAGGAATGGTCTGAAATTCTGGATTGCTAGTTTTACTGCCAGCATTTCTTTTTGATTTATGTGCAGGTGCAGCTGATCTGGAGTCCATAAGCCTTGTATGCACTTGTCCATCATGTGGGCCCCCCACCCGAGGTCTGAGGCATCCGTTGTGATGGTTTGGCTTGGTTGAATGCTGTGGAAGGGCAAACCTGGGTTTGACTGGCATGCCTGAGCCCACCATAGGAACTATTGTTTCAGGCATGGAATTAGTGGTATTTCGGTTTCTGAGCTGTGCCTGTGTTGAGACCATAAATTCTTTAGGTACCACTGTAGCTTTCTCATATGCAGTCTGGCATGGGGGACCAGGATTATGCAGGATGCCATGAAGCCCAAGGCCTGCAGTACTTTCCTTGCTGTTAGTTTGTTCTGCTTTATTAATGCCAAGAAGTAGAGAGGAAGTTGTTCTTGTTTTTCTGCAGTTAGGAATGCCATCTGTTTTACTGTGTCCAATTCTGCACCTAAGAAGGTTATTCTTTGGGATGGTATCAGTCTTGACTTTTTTATATTGACTGTGTATCCCAGGGCTTGTAGTAAGCAAATGACTCTTTGTAAGTCTTCTGTTAGCTTGTTTTTGTTGTCCGCTTGTATCAGGCAGTCGTGCAGGTATGGATATATTTGGATTCCCTGAAGCCTGCAGTGAGCGATTACTGATGCCAGGCATTTCGTGAACACTCTGCGCAGTAGATAAGCCAAAGGGCAATGCTGAGAATTGATAATGCTCTGATCCTGCAAGAAATCTGAGGTATCTTCTGCAATTTGGTCGTATGGGGACGTGCAGGTATGCCTCCTTGAGATCTAGAGTTACCAGCCAATACTCCTTGCCCAGCATGGGAAGAAGTTGCTGTAGGGTCAGCATTTTGAATTTTGGAACAATGATGAATGTGAGAATAGGCCTCCAATTTTTCTCTTTTCTTGGTACCAGGAATAGTCTGGAGTAAAATCCCTTGCCTTGTTCCATAGATGGTACCCTTTCCACAGCTCTCATCTTTGCTAATTGAGCTATTTGTTTTAGAGCTTCTGTCTTTTGATTTGGTGGTAGGTTTGGCATTCCTCTTTTTCCTGGTAATGAAACCTGTAGCCTTGGTCTATAGTTTGCAAGATCCACTTGCCTCTTGTGATATAGTGCCAGTTTTTTGAAAATAAGGCTAACTTTCCGCCTAAGGGTGCTGCTATTTGTTCCCTGGTAGGCGGTGCCAGAGCCAAGTCACTGTGATTGTCCTGTTGCAGTGGTAGTAGTTGTGTCTGTGCCTCGTTGGTTGTTACCTTGCCACTGGCGTCCCCTGTAGGCACCTCCTCTGGATTGATTTCTGCCTCCTGAACGCCTATTCCTGCCTCTCTGAGTTTTAGAGGAGTCTGGAAAGGACCAATCTTTGGAAGGCCAGTTCCTGCTAAACCTTGGAGGCTGAACCTGTAAGAAATCTTTCACTGTTTGTACAGATTTTGCCTTCTCTTCCATTTTCTTCAGTACCTGTTGAGCAGGAGAACCAAATAAACTGACCTTATCCATAGGAGCATCTAATAGTTTTGCTTTAACATGATCCGGCAAGACCTGTTCTTTCAACCATGCATGCCTTCTTATAACTGTGCCAGTCATGGCTGATCTAAAGGAAGCCTCCAGTGCATCATAGCCACATTTTAAGGAATGGTTACTAACCTGCTGAATGTTATGCACCATTTCTAGAACATATTTCTTATCTAAAGATCGAGGACAGTTTTTTTAGTTAACTGATCAAGCATAAACTCCTGGTATTGGATCATATGAAACTGACAGTTCAATGCCCTAGCTGAGAGAGTAGCAGAGGTGTATACTTTTTTACCCCATCTCTCTAAGGACCTGGATTCCCTTTCAGAAGGGAGAGGGTTTTTAACTGAGGTCGAAGATCAGGAGCAGTGCAAGCATCATTAAATGCATCATCCACAACAGGAAGAACTGGAGGTATAGCTAAAGGCCTATGTTGTGGTAAATGCAAAAAGGTCCTAAGCCTTTTCCTTGAATCTGAGAAATCTTGTCCCTGCCATTGGAATTGCTCTCTCATGGCATGTAAAGTTTCCCCAAAGGAAAATTCCTCTGGTGGAGAGGCAGAAGGAATCGATTCCTCAGCATCGGAATCTTCATAAGTAGAAAAAGGAGCCTCTGGATGGTCTGTATTGTCTGTATCATCAGAAGAATCATCTGAGGACACTGGCTCAGGGGGCTCTGCTCTAGGTCTCTCTTCTGGAGGTTGAGAGGCCCTGTCTGGGTGAGATTGGAATCCCCTTATTAAAGAGATGAGATCCTCTGCCAGAGTAAGCATTTGGGAACTGGAACTGGGCCTGTGAGAGGGGGGCTTAACAGGCACAGACTTTGAAGTTTTGGCTGCTTTAGCCCTGGCAAAGGCCTTTATAGACATGGCTGCAGGAGGCCTAGCAGCACCACGTGCAGGGGTAGAAACATCCAAAGGGATGGTGTCCGATAATTCTTGTGAAACCACAGTAGCAGGTAGAACTTCAGAGGCCGATTCAACCAGAGTAGAAGGGGCCTCGGTAGTAGTCATGGATTCGGCTGAAGATAGAACCGTTTGCTCGGTTTAAACAGACACTCGCGGTTTGCTTAACCGTGGTTTCGGCGAAACTGCGGACCCCGAGTGTCGGTCCTTTTCTTTGCGTTCTTAACAACTTGAGAAGTCGGAGGATCCGGCGGCATTATGAAAATCTGAGCCGAAAAACTGTTCAGCAGATTCCGCCCGGCGTCTAAGCGTCCGTCGCTCGCAAGAAGCACAGGCTACACAAGCTGCTACCGTGGTCTGGGCCTAAACAAGGTAAGCAGTAAGAGTGGAAATCTTTATGAGGTATTTGTTTCCCACAAGTTAAACAGTTATTCACTTTTTCTGACATCGGCTGAGGCAAGAAAGAGTCCCCAACGGGTACTTAGCTTTTAGAAGTCTTAAGTAGTATTCGGTAGTAGTAATCTCTGGATCTGACCGACCGGCACTTGCGAACAGCTTCTGCGCAAGAAAGACTGAGGAAAATGGCGTCGGCTGATGCCTTTATACCCGAAGAACTGCAGCTATGACGTCGGGTGAAGTGCGACACCAGCCGAGGCCAGACCCAGACTTTGGAATCCGGCCGACCGAAGGGCTGCCTGACGACAGGACAACCCATTTGTAAGGACTGCAGATGCATCCTTGAAGGACATACTTTGGATATCCTCCACATCCATGCATCTCTTGTAATGTCGAGCCAGGTTCTCTGGTGCGGGATAAATGACCTGACTGCCTCCAGAGATGGACAGTCTGGCCTCCTTTCAGAAGCACTGATAGGATCTGTGAGAGAAAATATCCCTAGATCCCAGATTATGTGGATCACCTGTGCAGCAGGGTTAGCGGTCTTCCAGAGTTCCCCCCTCTGCCCCTCGGGGAACTGTTACCACATGGATCTTGGAAAGGACCCTTAGTTTTTTGAACCACATTTTCTGTTTACCTCGTTGGTTCCTAGAAGAGGTCCATTGAGGAGTCTTAAAACATACAACCCACAGCAGACAGGTTTTTTTTCTTTTTGTTCACATCTAGAGTGTGCGCCTTTCACTTTGGAGCCAAATAAGGACGGCCCATCAAAGGAAGCACTGACAAAAGTTCTGAAGGGTTCTGCAAAGTCACATAAGTGCATCCAGGCATGTCTTCTGAAGGAAATGTCGGAACAGACACCCATGAGGTACCTTCAGCAGTGTCTCATGGACAGGTTTGAAACAGACTGAAGGGTAGCCAACTATGATGAAATAGTACTGTCTACCACGGAGGGTATGGTCCCAGAGAGGGATGTGCAAAGTTCTTTGATCAAATCTATCTTGAGTCTCGTAAAATGTGCCAAATAATTCAACGACCCAAGGATGAAGGTCGCTGAAGCACTGACTTGCTTCCAAAACCTGTCCAGCACCCCAGACTTCCTTTTGGGGGGGAGGGATTGACAGAAGAACTTTGTTTTGCCAGTTCCTTCTTTGTGGCCACTGCTACGACTATAGCATCAATTGGTACTCCTTTACTTCAGTGTGGTCTTATCCTTAGGTGTTGCAACGATCCTGTCTGGTCTCTTAGAGATTGGCTCAGTCATGTCTGGCTCCTTCCACACCTGTCGAGTGACTAATCAATGAGCTCATCAGTGGGTGGAGTCACCCAGGAGGTAAACAGGCCAAAGCCAAAGGGCTCAAGGAAAGTACAGTTATGTAAAATTTTACCATAACAGTTTGGACACTCTAAATTGTCCCGAGGCACGAGTGCGTGCGTGTGTGTGTGTGCTGGGCTGGCAATTTGACACAGTAAAACTTCACTGCCAATCATGAGCGGACAGGTGATTTGCTGTGGTGACCCCTAACAGGGAAAAGCCGAAAGTAGTAGTAGTAGATGTCCTTTCCTTCAGTGTTGCAGTATTCCTTACATCTGGGATTCCCTACCTCTGGCAGCAGGACATCCCGCCAGTATACAAAAGCCTTCAGTTGCTTTAAGGTACACCATACATCACATGTATGCTCCTTGCGCAGCGTAGGGTATAAATGTGACGTCTGGGAGTACCCTCCTCAGAACTGATGGCCCCAGTACAAATGCCAGTCCAAGGAAAACCAAGAGGTAACTAGTACATCCAGAAGAGAAATGAACCTCAGGGAGGAGGGAGTGAATACTACAACAGTGAAGGAAATGACATCTACTGTTATGGTAAGATTTTACACAACTGTACTATGTCCTTCCATTCACTGGTTACAGTATTCCTTACATCTGAGAGACTGCCAAAGCACAAGAAGAAATTTGAAAGGAGAAAGGGACCAGCAGAGTCCTCTAGGAAGCCACAAAGGATGGCCCTAGCCAAACCAGCTCTAGCTCTGGGGATTCCATTCAACTTGTAGTGCTTGGTAAAAGTACGCACAAAAGTCCAGGTAGCTCCCTCAAGAATGGGATTAATATTCAAACCCTTGAAAAAAGCACCAGAAGAAGCCATAGCCCTAGTAGAATGAGCCTTTACAAAAGAAGGAAGGCTCTTACCTTACCAAGAGATGGCCTTTGATATCTAAGAAATAGTTTGCTTGGAAACAGCTAATCCTAGGGATCTAGGATGAAAAGAAAAATATCAGATTTTCTAATAGATTTAGTCTTATTCAAACAAAATCTGAGTTCTGTATGCATATCCAAATTATTTAGCACCCTCTCACTGGCAGATAAAAGAGGGGGGAAAAAAGTAGGCAAATGAACACACTACACTAAAGGCGGAGGTGTGTCCATATTCATTAAGGATATCCACACCTCCAGGCTAGTTGCACAGCATAATGCATCCGAGATTATCCAAGTGCAACTAACTCTGGGCAAGACCGCAATCCAAATTATAGCTTGCTACAGACCCCCCACCATGCCCTAGGATTCACACTCCTCATTTCTTGATACACTGGAAAGTATTAGGGTACAACCCAACACCCTAATAATGGGCGATTTCAACTACCCACCATTAACTGGGAAAACTACTCATGTACCAACTCTTGCTCAATGTTTTCTAGAATTCATAAATTCCAACGCCTTGGATCAACTTATTCACACCCCCACCAGGGGCAGCAATATCCTAGACCTGGTCATTACCAACATGGGAAACCGGCGTTCCACACCAGAGGTCAATTCCTCGTTGGTCAGATCCGACCACAAGCTAATCAGCCTAGACATCCACATCCCACCCCCAGCCCCAATTAGGGAAACCATCGTAAAAAAACTTCTCAAAAGCCAACTTCACACTTCTTAAGAAAGTGGCAAACTTCATGACACCCATGCAGACGGACAATAGAGGTATGACTGCTGAATCCTACACAAATGCACTTTATAAGCACTTACACGAGTGCATGGATCATGCTATCCCTAATAGAACCAAGATGTTATCCTCCAAAAAAAGGAAGACAATCTGGTGGTCCTCTGCCATAAACAAACTCTACAACAGAAGAAAGAAACTGTTGCAAAAAAGAGTAAAATCCCATGACTGGAGGAACTCCCTGGTCAACCTCAGTAAGAAGCGGAGATCCCTCATAAAATCCTCCAAAGCTAGTTACGAAAACAAAATTGCCACTGACTCTAAAGACAACCACAAAACATTCTATAGCTATGTCAAGAATCTAAATCGGAACACTCAGATCTGCTCTGAGTTACAGCATAATGGCACTAAATATACAGAACCAACTAATATTGCCAACATCCTAGCAGATAGGTTCAGTGCTAACTTTACCCCCCCTCTCACCCCCTAGACGGCCCATCTCTATACCAGAAGAATGCAAAGTGCCTATAATCACGGCTGCACAGGTAAAAAACACACTCTCCAAAGCCAAGAACACAGCATCCATGGGACCTGACAATATCCCAGGCTGGGATCTACACGAACTACAGAATGAACTGGCACCCTACCCAAGTACCATGTTCAATCATAGTCTCACCTCAGGCTTTGTACCCACTGAAAGGCGCACCGCAACAGTTATCCCACTCCACAAAGGGGGAGCCACGACGGACCCCGGGAACTACCACCCCATTAGCCTGACGAGCCTGGTCTGCAAGGCCATGGAAAGTATCATCGTGGAACTCATAAACAAAGACATTGGTAATCTCCAAACTCTGGACCCTACTCAGTTTGGATTTGTAAAAGGCAGATCATGTCTCCTAAACCTGACTGACTTCTTTGAAGCAGTCATCAAAGCCATAGATGAGGGTAAAATGGTTCACACAGCTTATCTAGATCTCGCCAAGGCTTTCGACACCATCCCCCACTCTGGAATTATAGATAAGCTAACTAAACTAGGTATAAATCCCTATGTCACAAGATGGGTTGCCAACTGGCTCACGGACAGAACCCACACTGTGAAAGTAGCGGATTCCAAATCCGACATCAGACCAGTGACAAGTGGAGTACCACAGGGTTCAGTCCTGGGTCCTCTCCTGTTTGGTATCTACTTCTCTGAAGTGCAGGCCAACAGAGAAGGTCTTTGGCTAACAAAGTTTGCAGATGACTGCAAACTAGGAGCCATAATTGAAACTCCTAACGATGTGGACAAACTACAAAAGGGCCTCACTGAGACAGATACCTGGTGTCAAAGCCATGGCCTGAAGCTCAATGCCAAAAAGTGTATTGTCATCCCCTTTGGTAAAAACTCTGTACCTATGAACTACCACATAGCTGGTAGTCTACTTAATGCCGAAAATGTGATGAGACCTTGGGACACAGGTGGACAGTAGTCTCTCCTTTGATAATCACATCGCCACAGTGGTCAGGAAATCCTTCTACGTGGCTCATCTCATCACAAAAGGATTCTCATCCAGAAAAAAAGAGGTCATTGTTCCCCTCTACTCATCACTCAGAACCATTATAGAGTACAACGCCCCTTTTGGTATGTACCTCACAATACATCTACAACAACTGGAAAGACCACAGAAATACCTCACAAAGAGGATTACTGGCCTCAAACAGATGCCCTATGCAGACCGTCTCAAAAAACTACAGCTTTACTCCATCGCATATCGCCTAATCAGGGGCGATCTCTGCCTAACATACAAAGCTATGTCAAACCCAGAGCTGTTGGACATGCTCCACTTAAAGAAATCCCAATCCCTCCGAGCTACACACTCTAGGGACCTTAACCTTGTCACCACAATAAACAGAACATGCTGGAGGGATAAATTCCTGTCCCAGAGACTTCCAACACTCTGGAACAGACTACCTATCTATGTCAAACAGAGCTCCTCATTAGCACTCTTCAAGAAAAATCTTGATGATTGGATGGGAAAAGGGAAATTCACCCCGGGGATCACTTCTGTGGCTCTACTCGACAGGGGCACAGGAAAATAATTTTCTTGGGTGGCAAAATCCAGGGTACAT
The DNA here is from genome assembly GCF_019279795.1 of Protopterus annectens. Lineage (NCBI taxonomy): Eukaryota > Metazoa > Chordata > Ceratodontiformes > Protopteridae > Protopterus > Protopterus annectens. Next base: position 1,667,822,212 of record NC_056731.1, on the reverse strand, counting down.
TTTTTGGCTAGGCTTGTATAGGTCCTGGGGCCGATAGCCTAGTACCTACCTATGAACATGATAAGCCATTAACCGCCTTGGGCATAACAGAAGGATTAGTATGCAAGGACACCATGTCCTTATGAAACACCAAAAAAAGGAGGACAAGCCATAAGGACTTGAAGCTCACATACCCGTGTGGCAGACATAAGGGCTAACAAAAGTGCAGTCTTCCATGAGCAACGTTACAAGGAAGCTGAAGCTGCAGGCTCAAAAGGAGCCCAAGTCCATTTTTCCAAAGCAAAATTAAGATCAAAGGGAGGAGGAACAGGCTTCCTGGGAGGTCTAACATGAAGGACACCTTTAAGAAATTGTTTAGCTTCAAATCTAGCAGCTAAGGAGGAGATCAAGGCAGACAAACAGCGATAGCTTATTAAATGGGCCTTAACAGAAGAATAGGCCAAACCAACATTGAGCAGTTCACACAAAGAGAGAACCAAAAGAACATCCGCAGTAAATGGGATCCAGGTTATGAGACACACACCAAACAGAAAACCTCTTCCATTCTGATAAGTAGGATTTCCCATCTGTGTTTCTTGGCCTCCTGCAGGACCCTAAGCACGTCCTCAGAAAAAAAGGTGTCTTTGTGGAATCAAAACCCTATCACCTACAATGTCAGGTGAACAGAGGACAGGTGGGGATGGATGAAAGATCCCTTTGTCTTATGTGAGAAGGTCCACCCTGTGAGGCAACTTGTGATTTTTGCCCTTGGCTAAATGCAGAAGAGGAGGGAACCAGTGCTGTCTCAGCCAAAAGTGAGTCATCAACAAAATTTTTGGAGTGTCCTGTTGGATTTTGAACAGGACTTGTGGAATGAGGGGAAGTGGAGGGAATACATAAAGAAACATCCCCTTCCAAGAAAGAGAGCGCGCTTCCACCTTCCACACCAGCGGACCTGGGACTCTGGCACAAAACAGCAGAAGTTGTCTGTTCAGAGGGGAGGCAAAGAGATCTACTTGAGGAGTACCTCACTGATGGACAATGTCCAGAAACGCATCCTGTAAAGCATCCATTTGTGGGACTGAGATAAGGACCTGCTCAGAGTGTCTGCTACAATGTTTTGACCTGAGGGACTGTAAATTGCTTGAAGAGACACTTGATACTGGACAGCAAGATCCCATACCAGGAGTGCCAACTGGCAAAGATGATAAGATCTTGTTCCCCCCCTTTATTTATATACCACATCACTGTGGTATTGTCTGTAAATACCTTAAGAGGCCCTGTGGAGTAGAAAGTCTTGAAGAGCCAGCAGAAGGGCTCTCATCTCTGATACTGATATGCTCTCCTTCTGTTGAAGAGGTGACCACACCCCCTGCACCTTTAGGCAGCCAAAAGCTGCTCCCCCATCTCACGTCTGAAGCGTCTGTGAACAGTTCCTGAGAAGGAAGAGGGGGATGACAGGGGAGTTCTGGGTTTAAAGACAACTGTTGGATCCACCACTGAAGTTCCTTCTTGAGACAAGGTAGAAGAGGAACTACAATTTCTAGAAGATGAGCATGTTGAAGCCAAACTGACTTCAGAAACCATTGAAACTTTCCCTTTTCTGGAGTTTGGCCAGAGGAAGCACATGAATGGTGGATGCCATGAAACCCAGAGCTCTCAGAAACTCCTTGGCTGTAATGGAGGCCAGAGAAAAAGTTTGAAAGAAGGAAATGAGAGTCAAAGCCTTGGGAGGAGGCAGGGATGCCAGCATAAGCACCATCTGAATCCTGCAACCCATGACATGATCCTGAGAAGAAGTCAGAAAAGCCTTTTTGAAGTTTACTGTGAACCCCAGACTCTGAAAAAGGTAAATGGCAAAATGAAGATTTTGCAACAGGATCTCTGGAGAGGAGGCTTGAAACAGCAGGTCATCCAAGTAAGGAAATACTTGAATCCCCTGAAGCCTGCAAATGGCAATCACAGGAGTGAAGCATGTGGTGAAGATCCATGAGCAGCAGGAAAGCCTAAAGAACAAAGCAGAGAACTGAAAATGCCAGGAAGCAACAGAGAAAAGGCAAAAATTTCCTGAAAAGGGGATGGAGTGGAATATGGAGATAAGCATCCTTGAGATCCAGAGACACCATACAAGTCTGAGGAAGCAAAAGAGGCAACAGAGTCTGAAGGGACAGCATTCAAAAAGTGGGCACTTTGAGATGACAGCGGTCTAGAATAGGTCTCCAAGTACCTCTTTTCTGGGTACTAGAAACATTTGGGAGTAAAAACCCCTCCCCCTTTGGGACACAGGCACCTCTTGAATAGTACCCTGAGCCAAAAGGTCCTGAAGTACCTCTGGGGAAAAAACAAAGTTGCTCCCGAGAAGGCTGAGGAATGCCCATAAAAAGGGAAGGGATTTCCACACCATGAAACACCACAGGCGAATAATGGACAGAACACACAAATCCTGAGTAACAGGAAGAGAGAGAAAAGGCAAAGAGAAAGAGGAATGTGGCTGGGAAGAAATGGATAGTCAGACAGCATATGGTTTATCTGGAAAGGAAGACTTCTGAGTGCCTGAAGTCCAAGTAGCCTTAGCAGAAGAAGCCCATTTGCCACTTGTTTTGCTCTTAGGAGGAGGGCAAGACTAACTTTGAACAAAGGCTGGCTTATTGGGGTAGTTTCTCAAACTTAGGAACAGGAGAGACAAACATGTTTGAGCTCCTGTAAGGCCTTCCCCTTAAACTGAAGGGATTTAAACAAATAAGCAGCAGCTTCCCCACACAAGCGTTTAGTATCAAGAGGGGCATCCATCAAATTAGCCTTGATATCATCAGGTAATGGTTGAAGCTGAAGCCAAGAATACTGCCTCATCACTGAACCAAAAGTAGCAGCCCTAGAAGAGGCATCTGCGGCATCATAACTACACTTGATGGAATGACGAACGACCTGAGAGGAAGTCACTAACAGGGAAAAAGCAGAAGCTTTATCTTCAGAGTCTGGAAGATCAGAAATAACCTGACAAGCCACAGAAAGGAAAGTAAACACATACCTGGACACATGGATCTAATAATTAATAGCCCTAAAAACCAAGGCAGCCAAAGTGTAAACCTTCTTACCCAGCTTTTCCATGGTTCTGCTGTCTTTATCAGAAAGCAGAAACTTGGATGAAGGAAGCAAATAAGAGGGCTCGTCAGTGACTGCAGACACCACAGAGGGGTCAGCAGCAGGACATGAACAAAAAGTTGGTCTTCAGGCACCCTATAAAACTTATAAAGGCTTCTTGGGAGCAGAGGGGAGAGAATCAGGGGCTTTAGAAGCATTGGAAAACATGTCCAACAAAGCAGCCAAAACAGGAGGAATAGCAGGTGGTTTCGAAGATTCTACCTGCAGCAACTCAGTACCTCTTAGGACTTTCAGAGACATGAGCACAATCCCATTTAAAAAAAATCTCTGTCATCTTGGAGATTCTGTCCCCAAAAGAAATTTCTTCAAAGGGAGTATCAGGACTGGTAGACTCCAGTTCCTCTGACACACAGTCCAAAGGAGAAGGAATTTGAGAAGAGTAAGGAAGGGATTCCTCATCAGAATCCAACTCCTGAGAGCAATCCTGTTTCCCTGGGTCTTTTAAGAGGGGTCAAGACCAAGGTGGGCTGGAAAAGAAACCCCCTAAGAAGGTTTCAATGTCATCAAATCATTACACAAACCCTGAGTGAAGGCTTGCCACTCACACTATGGATCCCTAGGAGCAGCACAGGCATTTTTAGCTTTCTGCTTTTTCTTTAATGTGACATTTGCCCTATAAAAGTTAGAAGGCTCTGAGCCAGGACGACATTCAATTACAGTAGTAGGGACCTTCTTCCCTAACTAAAAATCTGAGGAACACTCCTAGGCCCACTGGAAATAATCAACCATGGCCCGCCCTTGAACATCTGAAATGGATGTCTGCAAAGCCTCATCGGGCGTGCTGAAAGCCGGATCCCTGCCTACCTCCAACCTTATCATGGTAGAGGAATCTGACAACAAAGCCAGATGAACCACCAGGTTCTCACTCACCTCAAGAGAAATGTCCAGCAGAAGCTGGGCAGTGGAAGATTCCAGTCTTGGTTCTGTAACCTTCTTTCCTGACGGCTGACCCTCAGGGCGGGAAGTTCCTTACATGGAATCCTTAGCGAGAAGCTTAAGTCGTTCATTCTCCAAATACAATGCAAGGGAAGAAACACTACTATGCAGAGTCTTCTGTTCGAAAGCCTGGCAGAAAGAACAGGACATATGGTCATGAGAGGCACCTAGGCGAGATAAACACTGTTCATGGCTGTCTTTTCAGGGAATCTGTCTCCCACACTGGCATTTACCCTTGCTGGATGACATGAACCCCCAGAAGCAATTAAAAAAAAAAAAGCCTCAATGGTGCACTTAACTGCAATGGCTTGGAAACCACCAAACAGGATGCAAGTGTTCAGACCGATGATCAGGAGATGCGTTCGGACTGGCGGCAAAGAAGTTCAGAGGATGGTACATCTGGATGTCACCTTTATGTCCTATGCTATGTGAGGAGCATATGTGTGATGTATGGCACACCTTAAAGCAACTGAAGGCTTTTGTATACTGGACAGACATCGGGCTGACTGTAGCAGGGAATCCCAGATGTAAGGAATACTGCAAACAGTGAATGGAAAGACATCACAGACTTCTCTTGGGAAGGGTTATTGGAACCAACAACCCCACTGTTTTAGGAGTTCAAAGACATTTCCAAATGAGACATCGGGTGGTGATCTGGGGGGCCCTTCCCCTTCATCAAAGTCAGTGTCCTCGGTGACAGACTCTTGTGGAGAATTAAGTTTCTCCTTCTGCACTTCTTCCGAAGAACCTCCTCAGTGGGATGCTCTGGGAAGGTACTGGAAGAGATAATTATACCCTGCTGGGTGGTCTGTTGACTGGTTCGGGCTGGCTGTCCCAGTGGGATGACTGAGAGTCTGGACGCAGAATTGAACAGGACTGAGGAGTCGGAGCTAAAGATGGTAGAGAAGTCTGAACTCTAGGAATACGGAAGGCTCTCTCCACTACCTCAAAGGCAGAAAGCCTGGGAGAAAGAGAAACTGATGGATCTGATAAGGCAGGCTTATGGACCATCGGGCCCTCTGCCCCACAGGCAAATTACTCAAGGAGGGAGTAGGAGCCAAGCTGCCCAGCGCCGAAGCTCAGAGGTAGAGATGGCTCCAACAACTTCAGAGTCAAATCTAATATCCCTGAGCCAGCACAGACATCGCTCTGAGAGTTGTCTGGTGCCAGATAGCTCAGAGACACCACTGGAGTTGAAGATGACAACATCTTCGGATTTGAAGCAGACTTCAGGAGTTTTGGATTGGATGGCTCCGAAACCAAAGTTTGGATCGAAGAAGGAGCTAATATCGGGGGGGGGGGGTGTAGTACTAGTCTCTGGACCTGGTGGGGGTGGAGCCGAAAGAACTTCCATTTGTATCTGTATCCTCCAAAACTTCATCCTGTCCATATCTGCTTCAGTTAGGCTCCTGGATGTTTGAATGGATGAGGTCACAGATGAAGGTAGAGTGGTGCCAAGAAGATTGTGCCAAAAAGGGTGACAGGAGCAGAGAGGTGATCAGCTCTGTCAATAACTGAGGTGAATGGATCCCGGAGTGATTTGATGGCTCTAGGTCTCAGATTTGAAGCAGTTGGGTCTGACTTTTTAGCTTGTTTGAGAGGCAGCTCGGAGGATGGAGCCAAAGCAGAAGCCGATGTCAGATCCAGAGATCTCTTACAAGCTTCTTTTGAATGAAAATCTCCTTTTTCTCCAGCCTTTTAGGGGTTTCAGCCCCAGAAGCCAGAGATGCAGGTTTAGAGGGCAGCAAGCCCCCAAGAATTAACTTATTCTTATGGACAACTAAGGCATGGAAATTAAATCCCTTACAAATATCACAGTCGGAATCCAGATGAGAAGGTCCTAAACAGTACATCTACTTTGAATGTGCATCTGAATTGGGAATTTTGTGGCCACAAGACACACATTTTTTAAACCCTGAAGGTTTATCAGACATAATAATGCAGATACAAAGAGTAAAGAAAGAATAAGGTAGAAAAACTTTTTTTTTAAATAGAATAAAGAAAAAGAAATTACCAGCAATGGTAAGTGTGAGGAGGAGTACTAAAAAGTACTATACATAGACAGGATACCAGTGATGGTAATGAAGAATACTCTAACAGTAAAAGAATAAAGTTATAATCTTAGATATAAACAAGGGTTACAGGTAGGAAAAGAGTGAAAGATACAATTATAAGAATTATACAGAAAAACAGCTAACTCAAAAAAACTTTAAAGGCTCACTCGAGAGTTTCACTACCTATGCTTGAATGATATGGCAGCAAATGAGATCTCAGGCATGCAAGGTGACTAGGGCATTACTGGTTAAGGGAGGAGCTTGAGAGTTTCAGTGTTGTAACATCTGGAAGAACCAGCTGAGTCGGATTTGAGGATCAGATCCAAACAACAGTTGAGGAATGAATGAAAATGACAACATCAGATCATTCCTCATACCTTCATAATACATCAAAACAAACTTTAACATAACAGCCTGCTAATTTAAAATTCTGAAAATCAAGTTATGGTAGTATACACTTTTTCCCATACCCATCCATAATTTTCCCATCATTATTAGAAAAGGTAGGACTGGAATTAATGAAATGCTTACCAGCAATGGTGTTAACTAAGGCTATAGCTGCTGGGTCAGGTTTGGGAATAATGTATACAAACTTAAAACTCTGAGGAACTTTATACATCATATCTGTCTTTTTAGGGACGGCTGGTTAGCTATCAAGAAAACTGCAGGCATTAAGACACACATCCTCTAAAGAAGAAAAAAACAGGAGGAATGGGTGCAGGTTCTGTTAAATCCTTTTGTATTAACTCACAGTATTTTCTAAGGGACTGAGAAACCTCCCTGTTCTCCCACGGAAAACACTGCAACACTCTAGCAACAGTCTTAAAGGAAAACTCCACAGGGAGAAATCAGAAATTTGAGCTCTCCTCTGAGTCTAAATCAGAAATCTGAGGAGAAAACCCTGAATCCATCCCTACATCTTTCTGTTCACATTCAGATTTTTTTTTTTTTACTGAATACATTTTTTGATTTTCAGAAACAAACATATATACAGTATGTATATCAAAGAAATATTTACATAGTCAAAGCTTAAAGTGGAGAAGCAATTCCAAAAACAAACATTACAAAACCAACTATTTACATAATATGTCTATACTTGAAAAACTTTGTCTGTTTGAATGCATCTTTGAATAAAATTATAATTTTACAGTCTTCTGTTTCCAGCACTTGATTTACTTTCTGCCAGGCAATGCTTAAGGAAGGTCGTTGTTCTGTTCTTTCCTTGACTGCTTTCAATTCCAACTGCGAAACTAATAAAACCATGCTCTTCAAATGTTTAAAACTGGGAGGAGTTGCAGCTTTCCAGTTCTGTGTAATATTTTTATTTGCAGTAGCAAGGAGAGTCCACAAAATTAGATATTTTTGCCTTGGAACACAAGACGGCAGAGGTGTATTCAACAAAACTAGAGATTTTGTAAGTTGGAAATTATCAGTGAACAGTGCCTGTAACAAAAAAGTTAATACTTTCCCAATATTGTTTAACTAATAGAAAATGTGTTGCTAACTGGCTACTGATTGTGATTTACACCTCCAACATGTGTTTTCTTTATTATATATTAGTTCTAATTTGTGTGGTGTTAAGTATGTTCTATGTATAAATTGCCATGTGAAAAGTTGCCAATATAGTGATAAAGATGTTCATTTTGGAGATGTAAGAATTAGTTTTTTACCTTTATCATCTGGCATTTTACCATTAACCATTTCATAGTATTTCCATACATTTTGTTTATTATAAACTCTTGTTTCTTTAATTTGCACAATACTGATAAAATTCCTTTCCAATTTGTGGGAAATTCCACCAGGGTTATTAACTGCTCTATGAACTTAGGAACCTATTCCCTAACAGACTTGCGCATTATTGCACATTGGTTTAAAACTGTTTGCCTTAATCCCTGCAGTGTTAACCACATGTTATTGTCAAGGTTGAACTCACTAATATTAATGTTTATCAACTGATGCCAGTAAATTAGACCATCCTTACCAAGTGTTTTAACTGCTACTGAGTCCTGAGTTATATTATTATTTTGTGTATATGCTATTGGGAATATGAAAAAAGACCATACTTTTATATTCTGATTTTTGTTTACAAAGTGCATAAAAGACTTTAGGGTACTGACAATGCATTTGGAATTTATATTTTTGTGTTTCCCTGTTGCCATATATTCCTACAATAACCAAAGTAAGCTATTCGGTACTATTTCCATATATTTATTGCATCATGAGTGGTTTTTAACCAGATTTTTTCATGTACTAGTTTCCATTTGGAAGTAAATTCTTTGTTTAACCATACAGAAACTGTTTTTAAAGCTGACAATTGTATATATCCTTCTAAATCTGATAAGCTTATTCCACCTTCTTCCCATTTGTCAAAATGATGTCTTAGGGCAACTCTAGTTTTTTTAGGGTACCATAAGAATTTCATTAACCCTTCAAACTGCTTTAAATCTGATTTAGGTGGAGGTAGAGAAGGTACAGTTGTGTACACTTACCATAAATGTAGATGTTAGAGTGTATTCACTGTTGCAGTCATTACATTTGGGTAATCTGCTGGCAGGTTGCCCTCAGTCGGCCTGAATAGCAAAGTCTTGGGTCCTGCGTGGGTTGCTGTCTCTTCCTCCATGACGTCAGGTCATCAGGGGTATAAAACATGCAGCCGACGCCATTTTAATCAGTTTTTCTTGCCCCAGATGTTAGGTGCCCCCCAAATGGGGATATATATAAATATATATATATATATATATATATATATCAATATGCATGTAATTTAGAACACAAAAAATATATCTCCAAGTAAAAGCAAATACCCCAAAAAGGCTTTTGAGCATAGCAAAAGAAAGAAGAGGTATAATAAGAGAGAAATAGGGGGCTGGCGGGTGGGTAACCAGGACTGCAACAGTGAATACACTCGAACATCTACATTTATGGTAAGTGTACACAACTGTACTATGTTCTTCGTGTTTCACTGTTGCAGTCATTACATTTGGGTAGAATCCCAAAGCTATGGTTGGGAGAATGTAATTATACAGCATTAGGCGCAGCTATAATGCCCTGCAGGACAGCAGTAGCAAAGTCTGCTCTAGATTTAGAGAAGAGAGGTAAATGGTAATATTTGGTGAACGTACGAAACTGAGCTCCAAGTAGCAGCTTCTAGAATGTCTCCGGTAGGAACTCCTCTGAGAAAGGCTGCAGAAGTAGATGCAGCCCTGGTGGAATGGGATCTGATCCCCTTGGGGACAGGTTTACCATGGTGCATGTAGCAGAAACTAATACAATGGCTTATCCATTTTGAAATAGTCTGCTTTGAAATAGCCTTTCCCTCTGCTCCTGCAGCAAATGCCACCAGTAATTGCTAAGATTTTCTTAGAGATTTTGTCCTGTTTAAGTAGAATCTTAGTTGTCTGTGTACATCCAATGAATGTAGAATCCACTCCTCCTTGTTCTGTGGATTTAGGAAAAAAGTTGGCAGATGAATGGTCTGATTAAGAGCCACACTGGATACCACCTTGGGCATAAAGGATGGATTGGCCCAGAGGGCCACCCTGTCCGGATAAAAGATAATGAAAGGCTCCACTGCCATGAGGGCCTGTAGTTCTGAAATCCTCGCTGAAGTGACTGCTAAAAGAAACGCTGTCTTCCAAGAGAGAAATTTTATGTCTGCAGTAGCAGCTGGTTCAAAAGGAGGTAGGGTGAGTTTTTCCAGCACAAAACTGAGGTCCCCACGCAGAAATTGGTGCTCTCCTGGGAGGTCTCAAATTTTTGGCCCCTCTGAGGTGCTGCTTTAGCAGGAGATGTGAAAAGAGAGGAGGGTCTGTGTTGTAATGAGCCGAAATGGCAGAGGCGTGGATTTTTATAGAAGAAAAAGATAGGTTCTTATGAAGCATCTCAGTTAAATATTGCAGAATCTGAGGAATATTGGGCATTGCTGTGTTTACTCCTTGTGCTTGGTTCCAGGCATAGAATCTTTTCTATTTATCAGCATAAGATTTTCTAGTACTGGGCCTTCCAGCCTCCAAAATGACATCCATCACAAGTTTACTGAGAGATGTGACTGGTGAAATTAATTGATTAGCCATGCTGCAAGATTCAGAGTTTGGAGCTGAGTGTGCAGAATTTGATAGTTCTGCTGAGACAGTAGATAAGGGAGTCTGAGGCAGGTACCACGGAGGAAGGTGTGACATATTGCGTAGGAGTGGGTACCAGTGTTGGCGAGGCCAGTCTGGAGCAATAAGAATCATTTTCGTTTTTTCCTGTCTGACTTTTAGTAAAACCTTGGAGAGCAGAGGCAGAGGGGGAAAGGCATAGACTGATAGGTTTTTCCAGCTGAAGGATAGATCATCCACTTTCCAAGCTTTTTGTGATGAATTCTTGTGCAGAATTTGTCCAACTGACAGATTTGGGGAGAGGCAAAAAGATCTATGTCTGGGCTCCCCCATTTTCGTGTCAACATGCTGAAGATTTGTGGATCCAGTTTCCATTCGTGTGGGTCCATAAGATTTCTGCTTAGTTCGTCTGCCAGAGTACTTTGCCTTCCTGGCAGGAATTGAGCTTGTAGATGTATTTGGTAAGTCAAGGCTGTGTTCCATAAGGCCATGGCTAGTCTGCAAAGGGGGGTAGGAGTGGGTAACCCCATGCTTGTTTATGTACCACATAACTGTGGTGTTGTCCGTCTTTATCAGTAGTTGTCCTGGATGAATAAAGTCCTTGAAGGCTGTCAGAGCATTCTGTACAGCTAGCATTTCTTTCTGGTTGACATGTAGGTGCATTTGATTCGGGCTCCATTCGCCCTGAATGCATCTCCCTGCCAGATGGGCCTCCCAAGCATAATCTGATGTGTCTGTAGTCAGGGTTTGGGTGGCAGGGGGTGGAATGAATGACAGTCCCTTGTTTTGGTGACAGGCCTCTGCCTGCCATAGTAACTCCTGTTGCAGGCAAGGAATGATAGGAATCATTGTTTCCAGGCTGTGACAATGTTGACTCCATAAGTTTTTTTAGGTACCATTGAAGTTTCCTCATATGCAGTCTTGCATATGGAATTAGTAGAATGCAGGAAGCCATGAACCCCAAGGCCTGCAGAATTTGTCTTGCAGATAGCTGGGTTTTTATGGCCACTTGTTTGAAGTATGTCATCAATTGAATTTGTTTGTCTGGCGTGAGGTAAGCCATCTGGGCAGTTGTATTCAAGCTTGTACCCAGGAATGTAATTATTTGAGAGGGTATCACTTGTGATTTCTTTTCGTTTATGGTGTACTCTAGGTATGTTAGAAGCCTTTTTACAAACGCCAGATGCTGTAGAAGAGTGCCCTTGTTTTCTGCCTGAATTAGACAATCGTCCAGATAAGGATAAATTTGAATGTTTCTTTGCCTGCAAAATGCAATTACTGGTGCCAGGCACTTTGTGAAGACCCTGGGCGCAGTAGATAAGCCAAAGGGCAGTGCAGAGAACTGGTAATACCAATAGCCTGCTTTGAAGTGGAGGTATCTTCTGCAAGATCCCCTGATTGGGATATGCAGGTAAGCCAACTGTTGTAGAGTCAGCATCTTGAATTTTGGAATGTCCAGGAAGGTATTTAGAATGGATAAGTCCAGAATTGGACGCCATGATTTGTCTTTTCCGGATACCAGGAAAAGTCTTGAATAAAAACCTTGTCCTTTGCCCTTTTCTGGTACTGGCTGAATAGCCCCCACATCCATGAGGGACATAACTTGTTTCTGGGCCTCTGCCACTGATGTGGAGGCAGATCTGGCCATCCGTTTGGAATTGGCAACGTGTGGCAATGAAATCTGTATCCCTGGGATACTACATTTAAAACCCACTTGTCCTGGGTAATTAGATGCCAATTTTGTGCATGAAGTGCTAGTTTTCCCCCCAAAGTATCTGCCAAAAGATAAGTGCTTGAAATGGCAAAGGGAAATCATTCAGACTGTTTACCATAGGGGGATGCCTTGCTACTTCCAGATTTGGAGGTGGAGGCAATCCCATTGTTTTGTTCTGTAAGTTCCTTGTGACTGAAACCTGGAGCCTTTGGAGTGTCTGGGTTTGACCTGAGTGGCTCTGTTGGGTACTGGAAAGGACCAATTCTTAGTAGGCCAGTGCCTACTGAACATGGGTGGCTGCACTTGTAGGAAATCTTTTACAGTTTGCATAGATTTAGGTTTGTCTTCCATCTTTTTCAAAACGTCTTCTGCCTTATTACCAAATAGACTGTCCTGTTTTAAAGGAGCATCCAACAATTTTGCTTTAACATGATCAGGCAAATTTTGCTCCTTGAGCCAAGCATGCCTTCTTATCACAGATCCAGTTACAGCGGCCCTGCAAGAGGCCTCCAAGGAATCAAAACCACATTGCAAAGTATGCTTTCCAACTTGTTCAGCTGAATGAAATAAATCCTGTAACTCTATTTTCCACACAGTCAGAAATCAACATCATTTTCTGTTTCAGTAAGCCCATGACATGTTGTTGATATTTAAAGCATATGAAATTGACAGTTTAAAGCCCTGACTGCCAGGGTTGTAAACCTTCTTACCTCATCTATTCAGCGCCCTGGAGTCTCTATCAGAAGGGGTAGAATTTTTAGCAGTAGAAGCCTTAACACCCTTGGGACCCTGAAAAATTGTGTCAGGGTCAGCAGTAGAGTTTTTAAAAAGAAACTTGTGGGAGTCAGGAACCCTATAATATCTGTCTGGCTTACTAGGAGCCGGAGGCAGGGAATCAGGAGCCATGTTGGATTCTGAGAAAACAATCAACAATGTCTAAAACAGGAGGTATAGCCAAAGGCCTATGCTGAGGAAGAAGGAGGAAGCCCCCAAGCCTCTTTTTGGATTCTAAAAAATCCTGACTCTCCCAATGAAAATGTTCCCTTAAGGTATGCAAAGTTTCTCCAAAAGAAAAATCCTCAGGAGGAGAAGCAGAAGGGATGGATTCTTCTGCATCAGAGTCCTCATAAGGTAGAAGAGAAAATTCCTGATCAGAAGAGGAATCAGAAGAAATGGAAACCTGATCTGAAGATTCATAATCAGTGCCTTGCCTAGACCTCTTAGCAGGAGGGGGTTGGGAACCCCAGATCAAGGTAATTAAATCCGCAGCCATTTTGATCATTTGTTTTTTAGGCATAGGGGCCTGAACACATGGGCCCATGCATCGTTTTTTTTTGGAGACAGAAGGTGGTTTTGGCCTTGTTTTTGATGATGGCGTTGGTTTAATATACAAATCTTTAATCCTGAAAACACCCTCAGAAGCCGGTGCCTGCTCAGCGGCTCCGGACCCATCTAAGGGAGAGACATCCGCGGGTTCAATACTTGAAGCTTCTCACGGCATACCAGATTCTGAATGGGTCTCGGTAGAGGCCAGCGAATCAAAAGTAGCGGGCATCAGCGGCTGCGAAAGAGCCTCATTGAGTACCGATGAACCGGCGACTGCCTTAGGAGAAGCTTTGTCGTTGGTTTTGGACCTCAACGGTCTTTTTTTCTTTGCTTTTTTGTGAATTCCGGTAGTCAGATTGCTAACCAACGACATTTCTGGATAGTTAAATCTTGAGCCAAAATATTTAGAAGCAAAAATATACCGACGCTTAATAGTGCGTTGGTTAAATTTAGCACAAAACCGACAGCAAGACACGTTGTGGTCAGGACCTAGGCAAGGAATACAGTACAAATGAAAATCCTTATGAGGTATTTGCTTCCCACAAGTAATACAATTATTAACTTTTACTGACATCAGTAAGGAGCAAGAAAAAGTTTCCCCAACGGGGTACTTGGCTTTAGGTTGAAGACTTCGGTTCTGAAACTCGAAAACAAAAATTTCAGGAGTCGGCCGACCGGTACTTGCGAACTGCTTCGGGCACAGCGTGGCAAGAAAGACTGATTAAAATGGCGTCGGCTGCATGTTTTATACCCCTGACGACCTGACGTCATGGAAGAAGAGACAGCAACCGACGCAGGACCCAAGACTTTGCTATTCAGGCTGAGGGCAACCTGCCAGCAGATTACCCAAATGTAATTACTGCAACAGTGAAACACGAACATCAAACTCGTACAAAATACAGAATTTTCGAGAATATAATAATTTTAATTATATACAGTCTTTCCTCCATGGTAAAAAACTAGCTTATTTCATTTTTGTATGAGTTCTTTGATATTATCCAAAATCTCTCTATAGTTTAGTTGCACTGTTGTATATATGTCATTTGTAACTTTAACTCCTAAGTATTTGATTATATCATTTCTAGATAGATGTTTATATTTTTATTTAATGCTTCTTTGTTCATATTTATTAGTAACATACTGGTTTTATTTTCATTAAATGATAGTCCAGAAATCTTATGTTTTGGTGCTTTCCATAGTTCTTAGTTCTTTTTAGTGTGTTATCTCCTTTTAAAGTCAATAAAATGTGTTTGCAAATAGCTGAATCTTTAACTCAAAGTCAGTATCTAGTTGAATTCCTTGAATGTTTGGGTTTGCTCGTATGAAATTTGCTAATGATTCTATTACTAATGAGAACAACAAAGGAGAAAGTGGACAACCCTGTTCTGTACCTTTTGTATTTGTTATAGGCTCCCAACAAACAGGCTCCTATTTTTATGTACGTCAAAGATTTATCATAAAGAGACCTTATTAGTGAGGTAAAATTTTTCGAAAATCCATACTCCAACCACTGTAAGCCAAAGGTAATCCCAATTCATGGAATCGAATGCACAGTTAATATCTAAGCAAATGGCATTCATTTTATTTTTTGTTTTATGAAATCAATAAGGGACAAAATTCTCTTTATATTGTCTTAGGATTCATTGATGAATCTATCCCCTCCACGCCGCATCTATAATATATTCGTCGGTCGAGGTTTAGTCTCGCCCTTGTGGCTCTGACGGATCTAGATTTTAGCTGCGCAAGTGTCGGGTCAGGATACATTCTAATGGGGCATTGTACTCAATCATTGGTCTGATGAGGATGAGTATAGGAGACTATATGACCCCTTGATCTAGATGAGAGAAACCTTCAAGGATAAGGTGGGCATGTAGAGGTCTTCCTAACTACTTTAGCTACATGGGTGTCTAAAACAGGCAGAAATAGCAATCGAAATTGTCTTATGTATTTCTGTTTTTAATGAATCCTGTTTGACCGTTTTCTATCAATAACAGCAATATTTGTTTTATTCTGTTTGCATGAACTGTCACATATTTTATAATCTATATTTAATAAATGTATGGGTCTATATGAGGTATACTCATCAGGTTTTTTTATCTTGTTTCAAAATTGGTGATACGTGAATGTATTTACAAGGAGGAGGGCATTTATTGCCTACTTTAACTGATGTGAACACACTTAGTAACAGATTTAATGCATTATTAGATAGCAGTTTAAACATCTCTAGTGTCATATTATCATTACCAGGGGCTTTGTTTAATTTTAGTTTCTTGATTTGCATTTTAATTTCTGTCATAGTTATATCTATTATTTTTCTGTGTTCATCTGATAGAAAATTTCTTAAGGAAAATAAGACAGACTAAGTGCTTCACTTGATTCTACTTTATTTTCTTGACTACTGAGTTTATTAAAATATACTCTAAAGACTTCTAGAATTCCAAGTCTGATACTTTTCTTTTTTGTCTATACTTTATATTTATTTTATAGGAGTTGCCTTTACCATTTCTTTTCCTCCTGTTAGCTATTCTCCTTTGATGTTTTGGATTTACAGAGTAAGCACATAGTTTGACCTTCTCTAGATTAATCACTGTTTTATGGTTCAATTTTTGTTGAGGTCTTCCACTTCTTTTTCTGAAGCTAAGTTGCCTTCATGAATATCTAATTTAATTTTGTCTATTTTAGTTTGTAGTTCTGCCAGTTCTTTATTCCAATCCTTCCCATATAAATATGCTTTCACTGCGCCTGTGAGGTTTAAAATCAAGAAATGCTTGCATCTCTGCAAAATAGTATTGTTTAAACTCTAAGTTTGCTACATAGGCTGTAATTCTTATCAATGTTTAAGTTTTCTCAAAGTTAAAATCCATTTCAAAAGTTATTGCATTATGGTCCGAGAAGGGGCAGGTGATTGTTTTGACTTTGCTTATTTTTGTGACAAGATCTTCTGTCATATCTTCTTGTTCTTACGGCTTTTCCCGATTAGGGGTCGCCACAGCGGATCACCTGTTTCCATTTCTTCCTGTCCTCTGCATCTTGCTCTGTCAGACCAACCACCTGCATGTCCTCTCTAACCACATCCATAAACCTTATCTTAGGCCTTCCTCTTTTTCTTCTTACCTGGCAGCTTCATCCTTAGCATCCTTTTCCCAATATACTCAGCATCCCTCCTCAGCACAAGTCCAAACCAATGCAATCTCGCCTCTCTGACTTTGTCTCCAAACTGTCCAACCTGGGCTGACCCTCTAATATACTTATTCCTAATCCTGTCTACCCTCGTCACACACAGTATAAATCTTAACATCTTTAACTCTACCACATCCAGCTCTGACTCCTGCCTTTTTGTCAATGTCACTGTCTCCAACCCATATAACATAGCTGGTCTCACTACCCCTTTGTAAACCTTCCCTTTCACTCTTACTGGTACTCGCCTGTCACAAATCACTCCTGACACTCTTCTCCACCCACTCCACCCTGCCTGTACTCTCTTCTTCACCTCTCTTCCACACTCGCCATTACTCTGAACTGCTGATCCCAACTATTTAAACTCATCCACCTTCGCCAACTCTACTTCCTGCATCCTCACCATTCCTCTATCCTCCCTTTCATTCACACACACATATATTCCATCTTAGTCCGGTTGACCTTCATTCCTCTCCTCTCTAGAGCATATCTCTCCCTCTCCAGGGTCCCGCAACTTGTTCCCTACTCTCACTACATATCACAATGTCATCTGCAAACATCATAGTCCACGGTGACTCCTGTCTGATTTCATCTGTCAACCTGTCCAACACCAGTGCAAATAAGAAAGGGCTCAGAGCTGATCCTTGATGTAATCCCACCTCCACCTTAAATGCATCTGTCACTCCCACTGCAGATCTCACTGCTGTCACACTACCCTCGTACATATCCTGTACCACTCTTACATACTTCTCTGCCATACCAGACTTCCTCATACAATACCACAACTTCTCTCTAGGCACCCTGTCATATGCTTTCTCTAAGTCCACAAAGACTGCAGTTCCTTCTGACCTTCTCTGTACTTCTCCATCAACCGGTACAGGTCCTTTTCTCCCTCCTTAGTGTCAAACCTTTCATACAACTCTCTATACGCCTTATCCTTAGCCTTTACCACCTCTCACTTTACCATGCACCTCATCTCCTTATACTCCTGTCTACTTCTTCATCTCTCTGACAATCCCACTTCTTCGCCAACCTCTTTCTCCGTATACTCTCCTGTACTTCCTCATTCCACCACCAGGTCACATTGCCCTCCTTCCTCTGTCCAGATGTCACACCAAGCACCTTTCTAGCAGTCTCCCTTACTAGCTGTGCTGTAGTTACCCAGCTATTCGGTAACACTTCACTGCCACTCAGTGCCTGTCTTATCTCTTCCCTGAACTCCACCTCACAATCACCCTTTTTCAATTTCCACCATTTGATCCTTGGTGCTGCCCTCACACTCTTCCTCCTCTTCTTGATCATCAATGTCATTCTACAGACCACCATTCTATGCTGCCTAGCTACACTTTCCCCAGTCACCATTTTACAGTCTCCAATCTCCTTCAAACTGGCCCTCCTGCATAGGATATAATCCACCTGTGTGCATCTCCCTCCACTCTTGTATGTCACCCTATGCTCCTCCCTCTTGTTAAAATACATATTCACCACAGCCATGTCCATCCTTTTTGCAAAATCCACTACCATCTGACCACCTGCATTCCTTTCCTTAACACCATACCTACCCATCACTTCCTCATCCCCTCTGTTCCCTTCACCAACATGCCCATCGAAATCTGCCCCGATCACCAGTCTCACCCCCTTGGGTACAGTCATCACCACTTCATCCAACTCATTCCAAAATTTTTCTCTCATATCCATCGCACACCCAACTTGCGGAGCATATGCACTAACAACATTCATCATTACACCATCAATTTCCAGCTTCATAAACATCACTCTATCAGACACTCTTTTCACCTCAAAAACACTCTTGGTATACCGTTCCTTCAGGATAACCTTTACCCATTTCTCCTCCCATCCACACCATGATAGAACAATTTGAACCCACCTCCAAAACACCTGGCCTTACTTCCCTTCCACCTGGTCTCTTGTACACACAATACATCAACCTTCCTTTTGTCCATCATATCAGCTAGCTCTCTTCCTATACCAGTCATGCTGCCAACATTCAAAGTTCCTACCCTCACTACCACACTCCTAACCTTTCTCCTCTCTTCCTGCCTTCAGGCATGCCTTCCCCCCTCTTCTTCTCCTCCTTCGGCCAATGGTAGCCAAATTTCCACCAGCACCCTGTCGGCTAACAGTACTGGTGGCGGTCGTTGTTAACCTGGGCCTCGACCGATCCGGTATGTAAATCTGTATTGGTTTCCGCATATCTCATTTGGCAGATGTTTTACGCCGGATGCCCTTCCTGACGCAACCCCCCCCATTTATCCGGGCTTGGGACCGGCATGAAGAAATGCACTGGCTTGTGCATCCACACTGGCTGGGTTAAGATCTTTTTTCATATAAACTCTATTAGGGAAAATGTGTTATGTCTATGTGAGTAATGTGTGAATATCAGTGAATCTTGTTCAACATGTGTGTTAATGTCCATTAAGTTATACGAGTCAGTAAGCTCTAAACAATTTTAATAGTGGAGATTTCTAGTGTGTTTTTAGAATTTGTGTCCTCTTCTTTCACTATACAATTAAAATCTCCTGCAATTACTGTATTACCTTTGCAATGTTGTATTATGTTCTCTAAATGTTGTTTGGCTGCCCTGACACCAACTCTTGGTATCCAATAGTTGTTTATCAGGCTATAAGCCAAACCATTTATTAATATTAACACTAAACAAAACATTTGTGAGTTACTGACTGTATTTATGATCTTGGGCATCAAGGTAGTCTTTCTCCATAATACTGCTACATCTCTTTGTTTTTTATTATATTCTGAACTTGAATGTGTAATTATGCATATAAATCTTATTAATGTCTTGCTGTATAAGATGCGTTTCTTGTAAAAATACTACTTGCGCTTTACATAGCTTAAGATATCTTTGTAACCTTCCTCTTTTACAGCTGTTATTTAAGCCACTGACATTGACAGAAATGCATTTCACAGTTGGACTAACTATACCTTTGTATTTAACCATTGTCCTGTTTTTGTATTTGTACATAACCTTGTATGTGTGCGGAAAACTTTTTACCATTTATGTTATAAATGCATTGTATAGACATCCATTTAAAAGGTACAAATAAAAATTGTCTACGTAAAAAATGGTTTTCTAAATATAATCAACTGATCATTGCCTTCATGGGAGAAAACATCCCATCCTTGAATAGGTTTACCATTCAAGCGACCCTCTTATCCCTATTCAACATCTTCCCTCAGCTCTCCCAATAACAAATAAAACTAAAAGCATCAAATTCTTATTGCTTGTGTGCTATCAAACTTCAGCTACTGAACTGCATAATATTCAATTAAACAATATTACAGAGATTGTTATACATTACTGTCCCCAGTTAAAATAGTGTAACAAACTTTAACTACAACATTGTTCTAGTATATACATCTTATTTTATCTTACTGTATTATTTAATGTCCTTCAACCAACAGCTGTTTTCAGTGTAACAGTATCTATTGTATAGTGTCAACATTTTATTTAGACAACGCTTTATTATCACTGCATTTCTTGCTTCATTTATCACCATTGTATATATATATATATATATATATATATATATATATATATATGTATATATATACACACATATATATCCTTTGACCCAGGATACCGCGGTGGTGCAGCGGTAGCGTTGTTGCCTCACAGCAAGAGGTTTTCCCGTTTGATTCTCAGCTAGTGTGCGGGGAGTGCCTTCTCTGTGGAGTCTGCATGTACTCCCCACGGGTCGAGTGGCGTTCCAAAAGACATACGTGAATGGGCGTGCCTTCGTTGAAGGTTAGGCGTCGAGCTGGCAACTCGGCACTGTGAAAATCTACTGCCAATCATTAGCAGACTGGAGTTCCGCTGTGGCGACCCCTAACCGGGAAAAGCCGAAAGACAACATATTTCTAAGTAACCTTTTTATTTTTAGTGTTTCTTTATGCTAGATTTAATATACAACTAAGATGACTTAGTATTTGTTGCAAACCCTGTGTGCGCACAGTCCAAGTAGGTTCATATTTCCTAGTGTTAAGACAACAGCAGTTACGAGACTTCATTTGTTTCAACATCCAGTCAGGTTGATGAAAACATTGTTATTGTTATAAAGTGTAGATTTTAATATACAATAACATTTTGGCTTCTAATGAAATCTCCATGTATAAAATTAACACTTTTATATAGTACATTCAACTGCTGAGTTTAATTCTTTACATCTTTAGATCTGTTTGCATTCATATTACAGGCTTTCATAATATTCTTGTTTAGTAGGTAACTTGTATACAATTATTGTGATATTTTATACTTATGGTATCAGTAATTAATATGAATTTATTAAGGCTTCATCTGATTCATGTAATCTCTTATTGTTAACTTTTCTTGTACCTTGTTTTTCTCTATGAAGCACAAGAGAATCCTAAGCATTTCATAAATAATATCTGAACTGCTCTTAGTATATTAAACATACCAGTATATTAGAGGGTCAGCTTAGGTTGGATGGTTTGAAGACAAAGCCAGAGAGGCGGGACTGCGTTGGTTTGGACTTGTGCTGAGGAGGGATGCTGGGTATATTGGGAAAAGGATGCTAAGGATGGAACTGCCAGGTAACAGGAAAAGAGGAAGGTCTAAGATGAGGTTTACTGATGAGGTGAGAGAGGACATGTAGGTGGCTGGCATGACAGAGCAAGATGCAGAGGACACGAAGAAATGGAAACAGATGATCTGCTGTGGAGATGCCTAATGGGAACAGCTGAAAGAATAAATATTGCTATGTCTTGTTTAACAATTGAACTTAATCTATTCATCTTCATAGTTAATGACTAACTGTGGACTGACATCAGACTTGTTCATGTTTATCACGAGTGTAATTTCTTATTTACCAGTCTTAAGTATGCCGATTCTTATAATGCTTTCATGACATTTAAAATCCTAACATACTAGTTCTTTATTACATTTGGTTCAGCGTCTTTCTGAATAAATTTGTGTAGATATATATTTATTTGCTAGTTTCTTATCTGTTAAAAAATAAGTTGTCTTACCATAACGCTCCATCCGAGTTGCTGATCTTCTTCCAGTCATCACTGATGGGTTTTGGCCTTATACCAAGCTTGTGCACACCAAAAACTCTCGAGCTGAGCTGCTACCCACAATGCCCTTCACTCAGTTACCTCAGATCGAGTTTACATTCAACATATAGAAGAAACAGAAAGTCAGAGGTCATCTCTGTGCAGAAACCCTGAAACACCACAAAGACCCAGAAAGTCCACCAGGAGCCTTTGGTGGGGGCCAGTGGGAGGGTATGATGACTGGAAAAAGATCGACAACTCAGATGGAACGTTATGGTAAAACATAACTTTCTTTATCTGAAGCTGTTAATCTTCTTTCGATTCATCACTGATGGGACAGAATCCCAAGCTACTTGGAAAAGCTGGGTGGCCCTTATGGAAGAACATTCCTGAGAACCATTGAGCCAAAGGCCGCTCTTCCCCTGGAGATCAGATCCAATTTGTAATGCTTGATGAAGGTATGAGGTTTAGCCCAAATGGATGCTGCACAGATGTCATCCACTGAGGCTCTAGAGTGGAAGGCAACAGACACTGCGATAGCCCTAGTTGAGGGAGCTTTGATTTGAACAGGCTTAGATTCATTCGTAAGCAAATATGAGAAGGTAATCCCTGAGCCAGTTTGACAAAGTAACTTTAGATACTGCACACCCCGTTCTAGGACCAGAAAAGGAAATGAAAACTTGGTCCCACTTGCGAAAGGACTTGGTTGTGTCCAGGTAGAAACATAGATGTCTATGAACAATCCAATGAATGCAGGCAGTATTCTCCCTTGTTTGAATAATTTGGAAAGAATACAGGGAGCTCAATGGACTGGTTAATAGAAAAGTCAGAAACCACCTTGGGGAGAAAAGATGGATTAGTACGAAGTGATACTCTGTCCTTATGGAAGATCAGATAGGGACTCAATGCATAAGGCGTGCAACTCAGATATTCGTCTGGCTGAAGTGACTGTCAGCAAAAACAAGGATTTCCATGACAGGAATTTTTGATCACATGTCGCAGCAGGTTCAAAAGGGGGTAGAGAGAGAGACTGGAGCACCCGGGAGAGACTCCATGCTTCCACTAGTTGTCTGATAGGAGATCTGCTATGGAAAATCCCCTTGAAGGTCTTGCAAAGTTGGGTGGAAATAAGCAGGACTTCATCTGAACCATTATGGAAGTTAGAAATAGCTGCTAAATGGACTAGAATAGTGGAAGCTGATGCACCATTGTCAAACATCTCAGACAGGTAATGAAGAATAGTAACTACGGGAGTTGAAAACGGATTTAGCATCCGATCATGTGACCAGATAGAGAATCTTTTCCATTTGTCCCTGTAAAGTTTTCTGGTGGATGGTTTGTGGGAGGTCAGGATAATATCACGGACAAATGAGGAGAGGATTTCCTGCCTGGCAACTAACTGAAGTGGAGAAGCCAAGCCGTCAGCTTGAGAGTGGAAAGATTTGGTGGAGTCGGCCCTTGTCAGTGAGATATGAGGACATGATGAGTGTCCAAGATCCAAGGAGATTGCAACGGGTGAGGTCGGAGGAAGGGAAACCACGCTTGACGAGGCCAGAACAGAGCAATGAGGATCACTTTGCTTCTCAACTGGATAGCTTTCCTTAGAAAAAGAGGGATCAGAGATATTGGAGGATAAGCATAAAGGAGACCCACGGGCCAATCGTGAGTCAAAACATCTCTCAGCGACTCCCCGTGAGGGGAAAAAAGGGCAAAGTAGCTGCTGCATTTTGCGTTCGAGGGGGAGGCGAAAAGGTGGCAGCATGGCTGGGCCCAACGCCTGAAGATTTCTGCCGTCACACTTGGATTGCGAGACCACTCGTGAGGATGAAGGATGCATCTGCTCAGCCTGTCTGCAATCACGATGGAGCTCCCCGGGATATGTGTTACGATTAAGAAGCGGTTGGAAGCTATCGCCCACTTCCAGATTCTCATGGCTTCGCGACAGAGGGGGTAGGAATTGGTCCCTCCCTGTTAGTCTATGTACCAGACAATGGACATGTTGTCCGACTGGATAGCAATCGTTCCTGATGGAAGGAGCGGATGAAATGCTTGCAACACCAATAGCACTGCTCAACTCCAGGACATTGATATGCAAGTTGACCTCTATGCTGGACCACGTGCCTTAGACTGACTTTCGCTGGAAGTGGCCTCCCCACCCTATCAGGGAAGTGTCCGTGGTCACTGTGGCGCTAGGTTATGGAGCCTGGAAGGGGCAACACCAAAGATTTTCGTCTGTACTCATCCACCAGAGGAGATCTTGTTTGCAGGAGTTGGTGATGAGAATCTGAGAGGTCAGTGGATGAAGACTGGGTATCCACTGGGACAGAAGGAGCCATCGTAGCAATCTCATATGCAATCTGGCTAGGGGAATAATTGGGATGGCCACCGCCATAGACCCAGCAGCCTGAAGAACTTCCCTTGCAGACACCTTTCTTCGACAGAGTATCACTTGAACTTGTGCCCTTAATCTCTGAAGCCTGTGAGAGGGAAGAGAGACCAGACTTGTTTGAGTGTTGAGTACTGTCCCTATAAATTCCAACTGTTGTGAGGGCTGAAGGTTGGATTTTTCCCAGTGAATGGTGATGTCCAGCGACTCCGCTAGTACTAGAGTGTAGCGGAGGGCTCTGACCAGGAGACGCTTGGTGGGGGCGGAAAGGAGCCAATTGTCTAAATACGGAAACACCTGGAACCCCTGAAGTCTCAGATGAGCTGTGACCACTGCTAGGCATTTCGTGAACATTCTGGAGGCCATCGAGAGACCGAATGGCAGGGCTCTAAATTGGTAATGACTGGCTCCTAGCTGGAAGCGAAGGAGACTCCTGGAGCATTTGTCCATTTTGATGTGGTAATACGCATCCCAGAGGTCTATCGAGCACATCCACACATCCTCCCGAAGAAAAGGGAGGATGGATTGAATCGTGAACCATGCGGAACGTGGTCTGAACCACTGATTTGTTTAGCTGGCTGAGATCCAAAAGTCCCCAGTCCTTTTTGGCACTAAAAAGACTCGAGTAAAAACCGGATCCGCACTGGTCTGGGGGGGACCTGCTGGATGACTCGTTTTTAACATAGCTTTCTTATTTCGGAAGCTGCCTCCTCCCTTTGACTGTGTGAACATCAGGGAAGGGATTTCGGAGGTCTTGGGTAAGATATTAGTGGAATGCGATAGTCTCTGGAAATTATTCTCTGCACCCAGTGATCGTTTGTAAGAGAGCGCCAGGCAGCTAGGTGCAGAGAAAAACGAGCCCCGACTGCTTCCAGAGGAAAGCAATTGGGCAGCGCTTCAGGAGCGCTGATACAGTCTGCCCGAGAAAGAATCTCTGAAGTCCTGATTTTGGGGACCCCCTCTACCCCAAAGGGGGCAACTTCCATTATTGGAACCCCCTCTGCCTCTGGGGGGAGCCCTCACCACATGCCTCACGGAAGGGACCTTGAGACTTTTTGTACCACATCTTTCCACTCCTCTGGTTCCTGGAGAAGGAACATTGAAAGTTTGGAAAAACGTAGACCCACGGCAGACCAGGTCTTTCCGTCTTGTTCGCACCTGGCTAATGTGTCCTTGACCTTAGAACCAAACAGAGCTGATGGTTCGATAGGAACGTTTAAAAAGGAAGACTTGAAGGAGTCCGCGAGGTCACAAATGCGCATCCAGGCATAGCGTCTCATAACTATGCCTGCACCCGCATCTCTAGCCGCCCCTTCGGTTGCATGGGGCAGCAACTTCATGGATGAGTTGGAAATTGACTCTAGGGTGGCACGTTGGGAAGCAACTTTATCATGTGCCACGTCCGAAACTTGACCCGCGAGGGTTCCAGAGAGCTCGGTGATGAGATCTCTCTCTGGAGCCTCGTAAAATGTGCCAAAAAGTTAAGAGATCTGACAGCAAAGGTCGCTGTAGCAAAAACTCACTTCCCTAACCTGTCCACCGCCCAGGACTCTCTGTTGGGCAGGTGGACAGTAGACTCTCCTCCACAAGGTCCTTTTTCATGGCCTCTGCCACCACCATAGCATCTACTGGCAAACCTCTAGACCAATGGGGTTGATCCTCTGGAGGGGAGAGTTATCTTATCTGATCTCCTGGGGAGGGCCTCAACGGTGTCGGGATTCTTCCATGCCCACTGCACAATGAGCTTAACTAACTCATCGGCGGGGGGGGGGTTCCTCAGTGGGAGCATCCGAAAAAGACTAAAAGGGAAATACCCTGTACAGGGGTTTCCCTGGGTCCTGCGCTCTCTGAGTCCTGGGGGGAGTGGGCCTTTGATGGATGCAGCTCAGAGGGAATAGGTGGTAGTTCCGACGCAGGAGGATTGCTCGAAGCAAGCACCCTCTCTATCACCAAGAAAGCAGGCCCACCTGAAGAGGAATGGGAGCCCGGAACCGAAGTACACAATTTCGGAACCGGAGTCGCACCCTGCTCCATGCAGTCCGCTCCCGGGGACAGAGCCTCAAGAAAAACCGGGGCGGGAGTCACCCTCAGACCCGAAGACGGAACCGGTGACACAACCGGAACCATGACCGGGACCGAGGGTTCCACCCCCCAAGCATGAGATTGAGGAAGGGTGGGTTCCGACAGAACCAACACCCAAAGTGGCCCTCAGAGCCTCGGACACTGTCGTTGTCGGCACCGGGGAAAGGGGTCCTCTCGTAGATGTCAGAAATATGAGCCTCGGAACCGAGGGGTCCAAGAGAGGAGAATACGTGGGGGGTTGCCGGGGGTGGGCTCTAGGAAAATTTGTAATTCCCCTGGCAGTCAGCAGTTGATCAAAGAGGCGCACCATGTCCAATTCAGATAGACTCCTGGTGGACCTTACAGATGCCCCTGAGGGGGAATCTGGCCGGTCCAAAAAGGGGCTGAAATCTTGTCCTGCAAATGGATCCGCAGACTGGGAGTACTGGGTCCGTGGTGGACTGAAAAATGGCACCGAGGATTCCAGTTTAGAAACCAGTAGCAGGGGAATAATTGGAGCAGAGAACGGGCTCGGAGCTGAAGTCACAGCTGGGGTGGAGGTCAATAGCGGCTCCGAAGATTTTGTCAGAACAGATGTCAGAGCAGAGGTAGAGGCAGGCAAACTGTCCGGAACCGAAGCTGGTGCCGAGGTAGAGACAGGCAAACTGGCCAGAACCGAAGTTGCAGTGGGAGCCGTAGTCGTTGGTGCATCTGTATGAACCACTGGAGCCAAACTCGGAGCCGAAGTGGTCGGAACCGAGGAGGCGATTCAATGCTCGGTAGAAGTCTTACGGGCCTTTTGCTTATGAATCTTGCCCCTATCACTGGCCAGTGCCTCATGAAGATCACTATTTGGGAGTTTACCACTGCAAGAAGAGCAGTATTTAAACCCCATAGTCCCTTTCTTTTCAGACATAACGAAGAAACACACACAACGTTAACTAGAAAGAAAAAGAGAGAGAGGGAAATACCAACAATGGTATTGGGAATACCACAAGGGTAAAAAGGGCAAATACCACCAATGGTACGATAAAGGAGATACCTGTGGGTAGAACTGAGTGTGAAAATATAGAAAAATAATAATTTGACATGAAAGAACACACAAATACTTACAGAATTTGAAAAATATAACAGCTGGAGAGCTCAGTGAAAGGCTGCTATATGGCTGTGCGGCAAACGAGATCTGAGGTCAGTGAGTGAAGGGCATTGTGGGTAGCAGCTTAGCTCGAGAGTTTTTGGTGCAGACAAGCTTGGTATAAGGCCGACTTGGCTCCGAGGGCTCGGAACCGAACCCATCACTGATGAATAGGAAGATTAACAACTTCAGATTACTTTTGTTGTTATAAGTAGTCACTTTCTTTTATAGCTGTGTGTCCTAGTATGCATACATGAGTTTGATTAACTGTTTACATCAACTGCTTCTATCTTGTTCATGATGTCATTTTCTTTGCATACATTATAGCACTTTTGTGGTAATTTCTCATTTCCTTTTAGAATTATTAAATCTATGCTATGTATATGTACATAATCAACCATGCTTTGAAGCACTTGTATTTTGGTGAAAAGATGTACTTGTCACTTTAACAGCCTTTTGGTTTAAGTTAAGCTCCACACGGTTTTGCTTCAAGTGCTAGTCACTCTCTGTAATTAAGTACTTCAGTTTTTGTCCATTTATGAATATGCAAACGACTCTAATGGACTCAGCTTTTTTTTATTGTAATACCTCAAGATGGATTAAAAAAAGTTATGTACTCACCATAACGTTCCATGTTTGTTGTCCTTGATCTCTCCTTCCTTCTTGCTGGCTGGCTGGTTTCAGAGCCAATCCTCTGCTCCAACTCGGCCGCACTCTAAAGCTCGAGAGCTTTCACTGGATCGAGGCTAGACCCTATCCCAACATGCTTAGCGAGAGTTACCTAGATCTCGTTTGTGATTACCCATACCACTAGACTAAAGAGCACAACATAGATATACATGTAAATAAATTATATATCTGTCCCAACAAGACAGAAGTAGGACTCTAAGCCCATCCAACTGATAAGGCAGGAAGGGAATCACAGCCTATGTAGCCAAATGATGGATAATTCCTCTCGATCATCCAGGAAGGGGGAAGGAGGGTGGGATGCAAGAAGGAAACAGGGATCAAGGACACCAAACATGGAACATTATGGTGAGTACATAACTTCTTTAGGTTATGTTGTCCCTATCTCACCTTCCTTCTTGCTGGTTGGGACAGCGTCCCCAGCACCTTCTTCTTGGGTGGCTCAATGGAACATACTCTTCAGGATCGTGGAACCAAAGGATGCCCTGTTCCGGGAGGCCACATCTATTTGTAATGAGTGATGAAGGTATGGGGATCAACTCACGTAGCTGCCGCACAAATGGAGTCTAAAGGCATTGAACGGCAGTAGAGGTAGACAAGGTCCTAGTTGAGTGTCCTCTGACTTTTCCTGGCAGCTGCTTGTTCTGTGGATTACAGACATAAGTGATAGTGTTTGAAAGCCATTTTGATAAAGTTACTTTGGAGACTGAATTTCCCTTTCTGTTCTCTGCAAAGGATACAAACAATTGATCAGATTTTCTGAATTCTTTTGTCCTGTGCAAGTAAAAACGTAACTGTCTATGAACATCCAGTTGGTGGAGTTTATATTCTGCCTTGCTGCAATGATTAGGGAAGAATACAGGTAGTTCTATTGACTGATTCAGACTGAACTCTGAGCAAACTTTTGGTAGGATGGAGGGGTTGGTTCTGAGGGAAACCCTATCTTTGTGAAAAATTAAGTAAGGGGGATGGACGGATGGATAGAGCTTGTAATTCTGATACTCTCCTAGCAGAGGTAATGGCAGTCAAGAAAATAGTTTTCCAAGTCAAGAATTTCAAGGAACAAGTATTAGCTGGTTCAAAAGGAGGAAGAATCAAGGCAGCCAGGACTAAATTTAGATCTCAAGGAAGATGTTGTTCTCCTATTGGGGGTCTCAGGAGGATAGTACCTTTCAGGAAAGCTTTGCATAACCTGAGGGACATAACACTGGAGCCCATTTCTCCCACATGAAATTTGGAAATAGCATCCAGCTGAACTCGGATAGTTGCTGCTGCTACTCCTTGGTTAAAAATTTCAGCAAGAAATTCGAGGATCTTTGAAATAGGTGCAGTAAAAGGGTCAATACTATGTTTGGCTGCCTAACAAGAGAACCGCTTCCAATTGCTAGTATACAGTTTTCTCACTGAGGATTTGTGAGAGGAAATTAAAACATGTTGCACTGCTGGGGAGAGGTCAGGAAGCCTGGCTAAGACGGGAAGTGGAGGAACCAAGCTGTCAGCTTTCGGGTCTGCACAGAAGGATGGAGCGTACCCGACTGATGCACTAGAAGATCTGGAACTGGGTCCAGGATCCAAGGCTCCTCCTGGAGATGGGGCCATAGAAAGTGTAACCATATTTGATGAGGCCAGTAAGGGGCAATGAGTATTAATTTGCAACCCAACGATTTTGCTTTCTGAAGAACCTTGGATATTAGAGGGAATGGGGGAAAGGCATAAAGAAGTCCTGGGGGCCAATCATGAACAAGCACATCCCTGGGTGACTGTCCCGGTGGGGGGACTAGGGCGAAATAGCTGCTGCATTTGGTACTGATGGAGGTGGCATAAAGGTCACAGCAAAGCTGGCCCCATTTGGGAAAAATTTGGTTCGCAATATCCTGCTTCAGGGACCACTCATGGGGCATCAGGACAGCCCTGCTTAGCTTGTCGGCTATCATGATGATTTCCCCGGAATGTGCATCGCAATCAGAAAATGTTGGGAAGATACCGTCCACTGCCATAGTCTTACAGTCTCCCGACACAAGGGGTAGGATCTGGTTCCACCTTACTTGTTGATGTACCACACTACTGACATGTTGTCCGTTTGAATTGCGATCATCCCCAGCAGGTAGAGAGCCCTGTAGTGCTTGCAACACCAGGAGCACCACTCTCATCTCTAGGACGTTGATGTGCAAGTGGTACTCGTGTTGTTGCCAAGTTCCTTGAACAGTCTGTGCCAGATAATGCCCCCCCCATCTGGGGGGCGTCTGTGGTCACTGTGGCTACTGGTTGGGGGAGGATGAACAGTCTGCCTATCGTCACCTGTGCATATTGAAGCAACCATTTTAGGTCTTTCTTCCAGGCCTCTGTGATGAGAATTTCGTGTGACATGGGTAGCTCTTGCATGGACCCACTGTAATATCCTCATGTGGAAGTGCGCCAAGGGAACTAGTATTATTGTTGCCGCCATTGAACCCAGGACTTTGGGAACCATTCTTGCCTGAATCTTTTTCCTCTCGATTAAGATTGACACCTGATGTCGAATGGTAGACACCCACTGCTGAGGCAGTTTTGCTATCATGTGATTTGTACCTAAATCTGCCCCTATAAATGTAATATATTGGCAGGGCAACAAGGCAGACTTTTCATAGTTTATAGTGATGCCTAGCTGTGCGTAGAAGCGAATTGTGGTGTCCCTTGCCTCGGTTAGTTGATGCTCGGTGGTGGCGATAAGGAGCCAGAACACCTGTAATCCTATACGTCTCAGATGAGCTGTGACTACTGCCATGCATTTGGTGAACACCCTGGGGGCTGTGGTGAGACCAAAGAGCAGAGCTCTGAACTGGTAGTGACTGGCTCCTAGCCAGAAGAGTAGCTATCTCCTGGATCACCTGTCCATTTTGATATGGTAGTACCATCATCCTAAAGATCGATGGAGCACATCCAATTGTCCTTTCCCAAAAAGGGAAGAATGGACTGCAGTATACCCTATCCGGAACTTTGCCTTCTTGACAAACTTGTTGAGTCTGCTGAGATCCAAAATGGGCTTCCAGTACCATGCTTTCTTTGGAACTAAAAAGAACCTTGCGGGGTCTTCTTGGATGACTCATTTTTTAGCAACCGTTGAACTTCTAGGGTTGCTTGTTCCCTTAGATTGGGTGGCACATCTGGGATGGATTTCTGTTTTTTGGGAAGAGGTGGCACAGAGAAAGGAATGCTGTATATCCCCTGGATATTACCGACTGTACCCATGTGTCTTTTATGATACTTTGCCAGGCTTCTGGGTACAGTGACATTCTGCCCCCGACTGCTTCCAGAGGTAGTCAGGCGGGCCTCCTTTCAGGAGCACTGGAAGGGCCTACCTGAGAACGTATCTTTGTCGCCCTGACTCTGCGGACCCCCCTCTACCATGTGGGTCGCATCTCCCATTATTGTTCGCCCCTCTGCCATTGGGGGAAAAATCACCATGTGCATCAGGTGAAGCTCCCTGGGATGTCCGGAACCATATTTTCTCACCTTTTTGACCTTTGGGATAAGGTCTAGTAGGTGCGGAGAAACGTACTCCCACGGCACAGAGTGTTTTGCCGTCTTGCTTGCACCTGGTGAGTGTCTCTTTTACCTTGGGTGCAAACAATGATGAGCCATCAAATCGGACGTTGGTAAAGGAGGACTTGAAGGGCTCCGCGAACTGATAAAGGTGCATCCAGGAATGTCTCTATAAGGCGACTCCTGTGCCTGCTTACCTGATCGTTCCATTGGCTGCGTAATAAATAAGTCGCATGGAGGAGTTAACTACAGAGGATAAGGTTACAAGCTGAGAAGCAGCTCTGTCTGCAGCTCCTGCAGCTGTAGGATCCTGTAGGGCGTCTCCTTGCTCTTTCAGGAGATTCCTCTGGAGACGAGTAAAATGGGACAAATATTTCAGTCACCTAAGAGTAAAGGCTGCTGCTGAAGAAAAGACACGCTTCCCGTATCTGTCCATCGTGCGGGACTCCTTGTTCAGTGGATGGACAGAAACAGCCTCTGCTAATTCCTTCTTTGTGGCTGCCGCAACCACCATAGCATCAACTGGCATGCCCTTAGTCAGGAAAGGTTTGTCGTCTGGTGCAGTGATAAACTTATTAGGTCTCCGCAGAACTGGCTCCATCCCTTCTGGGGAGCTCCACGCCTTTCAACTTACTACACCTAGCAGTTGCTTTGTCAATTCCTGTAGTTGCTGGATTTGCTTTTTACTACTCTCTTCAAAAGTAGCTTCATAGGTAGGTACTAGGCTATTGACCCTAGGGAATATATAAGCCTAGCCAAAAATGTACCCTGGCTTTTGCCACCCAAGAAAATTATTTTCCTGTGCCCCTGTCGAGCAGAGCCACAGAAGTGATCCCCGGGGTGAATTTCCTATCTCCCATCCAATATAGGTTCATAGGTAGGTACTAGGCTATTGGCCCTAGGGCCTATATAAGCTTAGCCAAAAATGTAACCCATTCCCATACCGGAAGTCGAACCTGGGCCGCCTGGGTGAAAACCAGGAATACTAACCGCTAGACCATATGGGAAAGCCCATTTCTTGTTCAATTTATCAAATTTAAGTGACAAGTCCTGCATTGTTGTTAATAATGACTGTAAATCCTTCTGCACTGTTTGGTCAGGCATAGTATTTTTTGTGAAGCTCATCTTTCCTCTGGCCCTGATGCTTTTTCAGGTTTTTGATAGGAATATTTGTAGAAAATGCCAAAAAAAAATTTATGTAGACTTCTTATACCATTAGTTGTGATAGTCCAGCAAAGTTGAACTGTCCATGATAAATATTTTTTAATCTTTCCTGTCAGACACAGATTTTAAGGACAGAGCTGAAGAAAAATGCTGCTAATCAGTTCACATGCTGGCCACCCCCCCATTCAGAATCTTGAGTCTCTTCAGGAAAAGAGGAATCCCTCTTTCTTTTACCAGAAACTATTCTACAAGTAGTATTAATAGCCTGAATTAAACTCTGAGCCAGTCCCAGTACGCTACTCCTATCCAAGGAAATCTTCGGAGTAGCAGCTATACGACTGGTTTTTCAGTTTCTTTTTGACAGGAAAAACTGGGCCAAGTGGGTTATTAATGGCAGTTGCTGTTTCCTCAGAGGTGGGCACAGCACTCTGACAACAGGGAAACCTTTGCTGTTCCGTCTTCCTGACAACAGGGAAACCTTCGCTGTTCCCTCTTCCTTGACTGACGAGTAGCTCTTCACTACCTACTAATGGGACTCAAACAGCTGCAGAGGGCATGGCTAACCCCCGTCCATTGTGGCTGTAGTTGCTACACTAGAGGGATCCAGGGTAAAAGATGAGTGGTCTGAGGTACAACAAATAGACAGCAGTCACCCACCTGCAGCTGAGGCAAACATTTTGCTTGCTGTGGTGGCAAGCTTGTTTGCTTAACTTTTTCCTTTTGTGGCTGGAAGGAGGACAGACTGTGGGACCAACAATCTATTCCATGGTCAAGCATCAAATGGTGCTTTTCCCTGAGGAAGACTAGCAATAAATGCTGGTAAAACAGACCACTAAAGTTCTTTTTTTGACAGAAAAAAAAAAAAGACAGTAAAATGGACTTTCAAACACTACGGCAGTCCCACAAAGGAAAAATAAACAATTTCTCCACAAAAAATATGTCATCAGTTAGCTTACACTACTTTTAAACTGCCAGAAAAAAAACATGAGAGCTCCATTTAAAAATGCATTACAGTCTCACAACAGTCCATTAAAACACAACACTCCTAGCTTTAAAAATAACTTGCCTGAAGAGGAAAACAATAAAACAGTAAATATAAGAAAATGGATTTTTCCCCCAAAAGGGAACTTAGAAAAGCACAAGCCAACAGTCAAGCCTTAAAAGCCTCAGACATAAAACAATAACAAGAGGTACAAGGCAGGTGTGTGCCCTGCCCTCATTACTGTTTGCATTATACCTGAAACCTCTGGCACCAAAAATACATCAATCAGGAATAAGGGGATGTAAATGGCGGAGCTTGACCTAAAGATGGCACTTTATGCAGATGATATAATTCTTACCTACAGTAACCCAGAGGAGGACTTGGAGAAAATGTTTGCAGTACTGTTAGAATTTAGGAAGATCTCTGGATAAAGAATAAACAGTGCAAGAACAAAAGCAATGTCTCAGTTTGGGGGAAACTAGGATAACGAAAGGAGAAAAGGAGTGGTGGAAAGATGGTGAAACTAAATATCTTGGGGACTGACTACAGGATACATATGAAGAGTCAATGGCAAGTTCTAATGCAAGAGTTTGTTGAGCCTGGACCTTGTGCAACAGGTGCAGGTCCTGCACTGTCTCATTGTGCCCCATCTCTGCTGTACCAGAGTCAGGCATTCTTGAATACTTCAGGGAAGAAGGACCTAAGATTAATTAAAAAAAAAAATAATAATAATAGGTGAAGGATTTTTATGGGGAAGAGGAAAAAAATAACAGCAAGCTGGAATAAAATGATCTTACTAAGAGAATAAGGGGGCTGGAATTTATTTGAAAGCAGTGCAAGCCTTCGATACAATACCCCACTCGGGCATTATAGATAAGCTCATCAGCTTAAATATAAACCCCTATGTCACTAGATGGATTGCAAACTGGCTCAAGGACAGAACCCACATGGTTAGAATTGCTGGAGCCATGTCAGACTCCAAACCAGTTACAAGTGGTGTCCCACAAGGCTCAGTCCTGGGACCTCTCTTATTCGGTATATATTTCTCGGAGGTACAGGCCAACACGGAAGGACTGTGGCTGACCAAGTTCGCAGATGACTGCAAACTGGGCGCCATAATCGAGACTCCAGCTGACACAAGCATCCTCCAAAAGGGCCTCATAGAAACAGACAACTGGTGCCAGAGCCATGGCCTCAAGCTAAATGCCAAAAAGTGTATAGTCATCCCCTTTGGCAAAAACAAAGTGCCCACAAATTACCACATAGGTGGTAATCCATTAAGTACAGAAGAAGTAATTAGGGACCCAAGTTGATAGCAATCTCTCATTTGACAACCATGTGGCCAAAGTGATTAGAAAAACATTTTATATAGCCCACCTAATCATGAAGGGATTCACATCTAGATCAGGGGAGGTCATCGTGCCTCTTTACTTATCCCTCATCAGGCCCATAATTGAGTACAATGCCCCTTTTGGGATGTACCTTACCAGACACCTGCAGCAACTGGAAAGACCCCAAAAGTACCTCACCAAGAGGATCAAAGGGCTCAAACAGATGCCATATGCTGCCCAGTTAAAGAAACTCCAGCTCTACTCAGGGGCATACCGCCTGTTCAGAGGCGATCTGTGCCTGACGTATAAAGCCATGTCCAACCCGGAATTAATGGACATGCTGCACCTCAGAAAATCCAAATCCCATCGAGCTACGCTCGAGACTTGAACCTCAGCACTGAAATAAATAGGACATGCTGGAGGGACAGATTCATAACCCAGAGGCTCCCTTCACTCTGGAATAAAATCCCAGTCCAGGTTAGGCAGAGTCCCTCATTGACTCTCTTCAAGAGGAATCTTGATGAGTGGATGGGAGATCGTAGGTTTACCCTGGGTATCACTTCTGTGTCACTGTTAGACAGAGGCACAGTATACTAACCTCGAAAAAGGGCATAGCAAAATAAATTTAAAATGGGTGGCGAAAGCCAAACACATTCTGGCTAGGCTTATAAATGCCCTAGGGCAGATAGCCTAGTATGAACCTATGAACCTAAGTGCCCCAAAGATAAAAAGTATGAACACAATATGGGGAGGGAAATAGGTTAGGATGTTGCAGATAGAACATCAATGGCTTGATAATACTGCCAAACAGGATGGGCAAATCAAAGAGGACAGCAAGAGACTGCAGGGATAAGATGGAGGATATTGCAGACATATATAAGGCCTTGGAAAGATAACTGTAGGAAAAATTTTGTTGAAATGGGAAGATGCGAGATAGACACAGAATTTATGACACAGAGTGCATCCTCACTACTTGGCATTACTACAGAAAGGAAAAATGACTCAGTGGGTGAAAACAGAGGAAACAAAAAAGCAATCGCTAGTAGAAAGGATAAGACAGTGGTGGAGGATGACAGAATATCTCAGTACAGGTCCATAGCAAGGCTGCATAAAGTAATAAGATATCAGCACTGGAAGATAGAACAAGAAATGGCAGCAGCCTGGGGGAGAATGGTGAATTTGAAAATACAGACTGAGCAATGGGAAAAGTTTTAGGTATGAATAAGATACGCTACAAACATAAGATGATTTAGGAATTGTTCTTGGAAGTGTTTGCACAAGTTCTTCTACACACCAGAAAAGATAGCGTATTTCCAGAAGCAGATATGAGATATTGGAGATGTAAAGGGTTGTGGCTATTGACTAAAGGTACATATTTTGGGACTATATGGAAATGGAACAATATAACAAAGACAGGTGAAATTATCACGGAGATAGAAAAAATGGCAGTGGTTTAACAAAAGTAAGATGGCCTTTCATCTCACGCATGAAGTAGGAAGGAAAAGACAATGGAGATGATTTTAGTATTTCTTACACGCTAGTAGTGCGCATCCTGCACATTTGATAGAAGCTCTTCCTTTTGGGGAATTTAAACGTACACAAGAACATACTTCTGAAAACATTTTTTTAAATGTGGAATTTGAAAATGTTAAACATAGGTTAAGGTTTAGAGGGTATTCAGATAAATTGCTTATTAGTAGTATGAATAGTAGTATGAATAGGTTAGTTAATTTAAGTAGAATAACCTATAAGGATAGAAAAGATCAGAATAATACCTTAAAAAACTATGTGAATAAAAAAGATAATAATACTAGTATTTATTTTGTGACCAAATTTTCTCCCTTCTCAAAAATTCTGAAAAATGCAGTGGAATTTTTATGGCCAATTGTCAGTGCAAATGAGGAGATAGGTAATTTATTTCCAGATTTTGTTTGTTTTTCTTATGGGAGATATGCTAATTTAAAAGAAATTTTGAAATATAAATTTAATTGGAATGACAGGGTAGATTCTGACTTAATCTCTTTACCTAATGGTATGTTTAAGTGTGGTAAATGCAAAATTTGTAAAAATGTGAAGAATTTGTCAGGTAGTATGATAAATGGGGTTAAATATATTGCTCAGAGCCATTTCAACTGTAAATCTTGTGGGGTAGTGTACATTATTGGTTGTGATTGTGTTCAAAGTAAATACTATATTGGCCAAACTAAACGCCAATTAAAAATACGCATTCTGGAACACATGGGAGACATTAGAAATGCCAGAATTGACAGTCCAATTGCTGAACATTTTAATTAAGTTCATAAGGGGGTTTTGGATTCTTTATTTTTTAGTGCTTTAGCCAAACCTACCCCAGGTATGAATGGTAATTATTTACAGAACCTTTTAAAACTTGAAAGTAGATTTATTCTGAAATTTAGCACTTTAAAACCTAAGGGTATGAATTTGGAAGTAAACCTTACACTTTGATACCTGGTTATTAAATTATATAGTGTTTTTTCTGATCCATTAGATTTTTGTATATATTTTTTCCCTATGAATGTATTTTTTTCCTTATGTATTTGGAGAAAATCATTTTTGGATGTATCTAAAGAAAATCTTTGCTTCATCATATGCCTCTAACTCTGATTGGTATTTATGCAAATATTTAATTGTTTAATTGATGTTTTGTATAATATAAAAGCAGCCTAGAAAATGTTGATTTTATTCCTTTGAAGGCATTCAGCTGAGGTACCGGAATAAATTTTGCTGCATCCAGTTTTCGTTTGTTTTTTTAGTATTAAGGAAAAAGGTTTTGAAAATAGGATACATGACCTCAGGTGAAAGACATGAGATGTGAGAGACCAGATGGCACAATGGATAAAGTCTTTGCCTCCCATGCACAAGGTACAAGGCTTGATTGTGACCACCAGCCAATGCCTATTTAGAGTTTGCATGTTCGCTCTGTGTCTTAGTGGGGTTCCACCCACCACTGAAAAGAATGCCAAGTGCTTCCATTTCAAACTCACCAAAGAATGGAACTGTGGGGAGCAGTACAGACTCTGCATGGTGCCTATAGGGGAAGAATTGTATAAACCAACCACTTTGGGTAACTACAGTGGTGTGCAGTATCCTCATGGCAGGAGAGCCGTTGCAGGGCTTGCACTTAGCAGTGTAAAATATGGCTCTAGGTGATTCTGTCAGGCATGGGTATTTGCCGGTGATATGACTGAGGACCTGGACTATTCTGATCTACACCAGGGACCCATGATGTGGAAGGAGTGTATGTGCCCCTATTGGCCAGTGTGTACCTGGGTCAGTAAGCTACTGGGCCAGTGTTCAGTTGCCCAGCTTGGGTTACCTGGGACAGCTCTGCTGAGCAAAAGCTAGATGTAAAATCAATCAACCTGGTTTCCTGACAAGAAGATTGGAAATGGATGACAAGATGGTAAGGAGGAGGCTAGACATCCTATGTATCCAAGAGACAACAAGACAGGGCAGTCTACTACTCAGGAGGACGACAAGCTAGAAATGGCATAGGAATTGTGATGCGAGAGAGGCTTCAGAAGACAGTGAGGGATGTCACCAGAATTAGTGACAGACTCGTGGCAATCAGACATTGGCTTAATGATAAAGCAGCATTCATAATCTCAGACTATAGCCCACAGCAAGGTTGTGACAGTGAAATGAAGAGTGCATTCAGACAGCAGTTACAGGAGCTGTTAGATAAAGCAGGACAACATGAATTGGTGTTGCTAATGAGTGACCTGAATGCACATGTCAGGACAGACAGAAAAGGATATGAGGACTGCATGGGTTCACATGAGAAGGGCAACAGGAATAAAGGAGAGGCTATTCTAGACTTCTGTCTGGAAAATGGCTTGATGGCAGCCAAAACATGGTTCAGAAAGAGACGGCCACAAGATAACACACAACATGCAACTAAAGTAGACTTCCTCCTTGTAAGGAAAGGGCACTGGAATCATCCTCCAGTGAAACAGTCAGCCCACAGCATAAGCCACTGGCTGCCACAATGAGTTGCAAGAAATGGTCAGAAAAGTCTCCAAGGTCAACACAGACCAGGCTGAAGACCTGGTAGTTGACTGGAGAGAAAGTACAACAGTTCAAGGAACTACTCAGGGCTCTAGCACTTCAGGAGGAAGAGAAAATTTGTGGAGTTAAAGAATGGCACCACCTCAAAACAGCATGTGTGAGGTTTACAGAACAGATATGTGAAATAAGGCACACAAGGAAAGGTAGTGGTGGAATGCAGAAATCTAGGAAGTCATCAAAAGAAAGGAGTGCAAAAAATTAGGATATAGAAAAGATGGACCAAGCTAGAAAAAAAATACTAGTTTGCTAGCAAAGAGGCTAAGAAATGAGCTTAAACAGAAAGGATCAATGTAACAGGTTGCAAGGCAAAGACAAATATAAATAAGGTAGTCAGGCACCCTTCCTAAGGGATGCCAGCAATAATCTGCTCATCATTCTACAGGGCATCAAAAGCAGACGGAAGGAGTACTTCCAGCAGCTTCTGAATGAAGAAAACCACACAGAAGCTGTACTGCCCCAGACTCAACCTATGATGAGAAGAGGAGGTGACCGTAGAAGAAGCAAGAACAGCACTGAAGAAAATGAAGTCAAGGAAAGCAGCAGGCTCAGATGAAGTCACAGCAGCTATGATGAAGATTCTAGGTGAGATAGGGAAGAAATGGCTCCTGAGGGTACTCGCAGCAGTATGGAGAGAAAGGCATATCCCAACTGACTGGAGAATAAGCATACTAGTTCCAGTATTCAAGAGCAAAGGGGACATACCCAGCTGTGGGCAGTATAGAGGCATCAAACTCTATCACATGAAAGTTCTAGAGAGGGTGACTGATAAACAAAACACAGAGTAGTAGAAAGTATGATGGGAG
Source organism: Protopterus annectens (assembly GCF_019279795.1). NCBI lineage: Eukaryota > Metazoa > Chordata > Ceratodontiformes > Protopteridae > Protopterus > Protopterus annectens. The sequence continues at coordinate 1,667,782,552 of NC_056731.1, read as the reverse complement.
AACAGCAGTTCAGATTCAGATCAGGATGAAGCACAACTGACCTGATGTTTGCAATGAGACAGACGACTGAGAAGAGGCTACAGGTATGAAAAAAAAAAAATAAATAAAAGAGGAATCCAACTGGGCATTCCTAGACTTGGAAAAAGCTTACAAGGTCCCAAGAAAGCCAATTTGGGCAGTACTGCAGTGGTTTGAAGTCCCAGACACACTGGCAGAATTAGTGCAGGCTAGGTTTCAGGACCCAATGACTGAAGTACAAATAGTGTTTGGTCTCACAGAGGGGTTTCCCAGTAGGCGGGGGTGTGCACCAGGATTCAGTTCTACTGTCCAAACTGGTAACGGACTACATTAGCACACAAGTTGGAGGAGACAAATCAACAAAGCTGCTCTATGCAGATGATGTGGCATTACAGGCAGACACTGAGCAAGAACTTCAGCAAAGGACAGGGGAACGGAATGCAAAACTGAAGGCACATGGGATGAAACTGCACAGATAAGACAGTTGTAATACCGTTGGACAGTAGAATTGAGAAGTCGCTGAGAACTGAGATAGAAACATAGATAGTGGGAGCAAGTTAACAACTTCAAGTATCTGGGAGGGGTGGTGGAGAAGGGAAGTCTGAGTGAGGAGGTCAAAGCTAGAATCAGAGGAGCTGCAGCCAACTGTTAGAGTGTCAGGTGTACTATACCGCAGAAGACTGTCAAAGAAACTGAAATGTAAGGTGTACAAAACAGTGGTGCAACCAGTACTACTGCATGGTAAAGAAAGCAAGCAATAAAGGCAGAGCAGTTCAGGATGCTAAAGGTCTACATGAAAAGAGACATAGAGGAGCTCTCTGACCATGTAGCCCAGGCTGGTATGACCCTGACCTTGAGTAGCATCTTGCCCTCACCAAGAATGATGCCGCAGTATAAAGACAAAATGATCACTTTCAACAAATGGCTAAAGTATTGGTGTCATTCAAAGGGGATCCAGTGTCTGTCAGCCTGGGATGACATGCTCGACAAGCCACGCTGCTTCGCTAGGGACGGCTTGCACCTGTCACCCTTAGGCTTTCGTATACTGGCCAAGGCTCTTGCCACCCCCATAGTGCCTTCTTTAGGCAAGGCTCAAAGGACAAACCCACCTCCATAGACAACCCAAGGATAAAAAACTAAAGGTAATGCTACTCAATGCCAGACGTCTAAACCTCAAGATGCACGCACTCGAGGCTCTCCTCAGTATGAAGAATATCTATGTCTGTGCAGTAACAGAAACCTGGTTCAAGGCTCCTGAGAGCACCCCAGCACTACCAGGTTATAACTCATACCATGTGTTTCGGCCCCAAAACTCGGACCGAAGCACAAAAGGAGGAGGAGTATCTATATTCATCAAAGATACCTACACCTCCAGGTTAGTGGCACTGCACGAAGCATCGGAAACCATCCATGTGCAACAGCGGGCAAATCTGCCTTTCAGTTTGTAGCCTGCTACAGTACACCCTCCCTATTACAGGAACCCCACTTGGCATTCCTGAGAACACTGGAGAATATGAAGGTCTCTCCAAACACTGTTATTGGGTGACTTCAACTACCCAAACATTGACTGGGAAAACTACTCAAGCCCAAACACCCTCGCCCAATGGTTCCTTGAATTTATAAACTCTAACGCAATGGAACAACCGGTCACCATTCCCACAAGAGGGAACAACATATTGGACCTGGTCATCACCAACATGGGGACTCAACCCCTCAATGGTAAGATCAGACCATAAACAAATTTCCCTGGACATCCATATCCCGTCCCCCACCCCCAGCCAAGGAAATCACTGTAAAGAATTTCTCAAAAGCCAACTTTGCACTTCTCAAGACTGAGGTGGAATCCTTCAAAGCCCCTGGGCCAGAGGATAATACAGCCCAATCCGCAGAATCCTTTACAAATGCATTCTATGAGCACCTGCAGGAATGCATGGATCGTGCTATCCCAAATGAAACCAAGACTCACTCCTCCAAAAACAGGAGACCGGTCTGGTGGACCCCGGCCATAAATAAGCTATACAACAGAAGGAGGAAGCTACTATATGACAGAGCAAAATCCCAAAAAGGGAAGGCATCTCTGATCGGTATTAGCAAGAAACTTTGATCCCTCATAAAATCATCAAAGGCCAGTTTCGAAAGAAAAATTGCCCTAGACACTAAAGATAATCACAAGGCCTTCTTTAGTTATGTCAGGAACATGGGCGGAAACTCCCAAATATGCTCTGAATTGTTGCATAACGGTACAAAGTATACCGAACCTACAGACATAGCCAACATCCTGGCAGGCAGATTCAGCACAAACTTCTCCCCCCCTTCCCCACCAAAGGAGCAAATGCCTATCCCAACTGAATGTAACCTCCCTGACATCACAGATGCACAGGTGAAAGCTGCCCTCTCCAAAGCAAAAAAAACAGCATCTATGGGACTGGACGGTGTCCCAGGCTGTGTCTTACACAAGCTCCAAGAAGAACTGAACCCTCACATTAAGTCACTGTTCAAACGTAGCCTTACTACAGGATATGTACCCAAAGAATGGCGTACAGCTACAGTGGTCCCACTCCACAAAGGTGGTGCCACAACGGACCCTGGAAACTATCGCCCCATAAGCCTGACTAGTCTGGTCTGTAAAGCTATGGAGCGTATTATCATGGAACTCAAACAAAGACATTGGGAGCCTCCAGACAATGGACCCTACCCAATTCGGCTTTGTTAAGGGCAGATCTTGCCTCTTAAACCTAGCTGATTTCTTTGAAACAGTCACCAAAGCCACAGATGAAGGCAAGGTAGTCCACACAGCCTACCTGGACCTCGCAAAAGCCTTCGACACAATACCCCACTCGGGCATCATAAATAAGCTTACCAGCTTAAATATCAACCCCTATATCACAAGATGGGTTGCAAACTGGCACAGAGATAGAACCCACATGGTCAGAATCGCAGGTGCCATGTCCGAATCCAAACCAGTTACAAGTGGCGTCCCACAGGGCTCAGTTCTGGGACCTCTCTTGTTCGGTATATACTTCTCTGAGGTTCAGGCTAAAACGGGGGGTTATGGTTGACAAAGTTCGCAGATGACTGCAAACTGGGGCCATAATCGAATCTCCAGCTGACACAAGCATCCTCCAAAAGGGTCTCAAAGAGACGGATGCTTGGTGTCAGAGCCACGGCCTCAAGCTAAATGCTAAAAAGTGCATAGTCATCCCCTTTGGGAAAAACAAGGTGCCCACAAATTACCACACAGGTGGTAATCCATTAAGTACGGAAGAAGTAATTAGAGATTTGGGGACCAACGTAGATAGTAATCTCTCCTTTGATAATCACGTTGCCAAAGTGGTTAGAAAGACCTTCTATATAGCCCACCTTATCATGAAAGGGTTCGCATCTAGATCAAGAGAGGTCATTGTGCCCCTCTACACGTCACACATCAGACCCATAATTGAATACAATGCCCCTTTTGGGATGTACCTTACCTGACACCTGCAGCAACTGGAGAAACCCCAAAAGTACCTCACCAAGAGAATCATGGGCTACAAACAGATGTCCTATGCAGCTCGACTAAAGAAACTCCAGCTCTACTCAGTTGCTTACCGCCTACTCAGAGGCGATCTATGCCTGACGTACAAAGCCATGTCAAACCCAGAATTAATGGACATGCTCCACCTCAAAAAATCCAAGTCCCTTAGAGCTACACGCTCCAGGGACCTAAACCTCAGCACAAAAATAAATAGGACATGCTGGAGGGACAGATTCATTTCCCAGAGGCTCCCCTCACTCTGGAATAGAATCCCAGTTCAGGTTAGACATAGCCCCTCGCTGACCCTCTTCAAGCGAAATCTGGATGAGTGGATGGGAAATCGCAAATTCACCCCTGGGATCTCTTCTGTGTCCCTGCTAGACAGAGGCACAGTAAACTAATCTTAAAAGGGTACCTTCCTGTGACCTACTTTACAGAGGCACAGTAGGCTAATCTAATAGGGAGGTGGAAGCCAAATACACTCTGGCTAGGCTTATAAATGCCCTAGGGAAGATAGCCTAGTATCTACCTATGAACCTATGAGATGAACTGCCTGAGAAGGTTGGTAAGGTGCACACTGTGGGACAGATGAGAAATAAGGATATAACAGCAGAAGCCAAAGTAGCTCACACTGCAGAAAAAAAGGTAAAAGAGAACAGATTACAGTGGTTCAGGCACATGTGTAGAAAAGCAGAAGACAATATGGTGAAGAAGATTTGGGACAGACAGGAGGAAGGCAAAAGGAAATAAGGGTGTCTAGCAAAGAGAAAGATGGATGTGAGAAAAGATCTGAAACAATCCAGCATCAAGTGTCGAAGAAGACAGGAGGGTAGCACTGAACAGAAAGAGATGGTGACAGTTAACACAACACCCTGATTCCATGTAGAAAAAGGGGGAAAGGGGTATGATGATGATGACCCCCGGTAAAAGAAACTAGTGACTGAGTATACTATACAAGAAAAAATTGTGAAAAGAAAGACAAAAAAAAGAACACGAAAGGGAAAACTTGACAAGAAAACAGATGTTTGGCACATGGGGAAAGGGGACAAAACTAAATAGTGTAAATAGTTTGAGTTCTTAAGAGAAAGCATCTAAGTGATTAGAGATAGTCTTACTGAGTGGAAAAGATGGTGTAAGTGAATTATAAAGGGTTTGATAGCAAAGGAGATAATTACATAGAACACAGTCACAACGAGAAGTGTAAAAAGTCGAAAGAGAAAGATGAAGCATGCAAGTACTAGAAGAGTTTGGAGGACAAGAAGATGCATCACAGGAAAAACCCTCCTGAACATGGGCAGTCATCATTAAATGCAATCTTTGCTATTGACTAGCATTTCTACGGTACTGCACTGGGATGAAATGGCTAGGCTTAACATGACATCCGGGTCAGTAGCCTAGTAATCCCCTCTGAACCTAAGAATGGAAAGAGAAATGGAAGGAGGAGGATGAATAGTATAAAAGAAGGGGAAATCAATCATGTAATAACAGCAGAAAGGGAAAGGTTGAGTTGAGATATACAGCACAAAAACAGTACAGCAACTGCTACATTGCAGACAAGTATCAAAAAGAACTAGTTAAAGCTGAAGACAAGCTGAAGTTAACCAGTGTACTAACGTTTTTGGAAAATAGATATCAATTCTTATATATTAACAGTGTCAGTTGCTTAACAATCACCTTTGGAGGAGAAGGCTCTAGGTTCTATTTCATCACGTAGACTGATGGTTGACAATGCAGTGCAGCATAAGAGAGGTGCTGCACTCCTGAGTGTCATCCTTTAAATGAGACATTAAATCAAGGCACCATCTGCTTGAGCTGGTGGTAGCTCAGGTGTATGTAAAAGATCCCACAGAACCTATCAAAGAAAAGGGTAAGTTCCATGATGCCCTGGTCAAACTGACTCTAGTTGTATAAATGCCACTTCTGGTCTCCCCTGAAAAGAGGCCACTAGCCTAGTGGGACTAACCTGATTAATAAAAAAGTAAAAATAAAATCCAGTGGGTAAAATACTGGTTAACAGAACGTATGCTAGAAAATTAACCCTTTTCCAACTCGTTTACAGTATCATCTTTTTTTTTCCTATGTGCAGTGCTTTCACTCAAGGATGTACTACATTCTTCACCCATAACTCCTGTTCACAACCATTCATCCTCCCTCAGCTTCCACCAATCTACCACTGAATAACATAGCTGCTTTAAAAAAGCTGGCAAAAAAAATTAGATAAATATAAAAATGAAAAAAGATGAAATAAGTTCAGATTTTCTTTTTCAATGTGGTTAGCATTTACTACTGAGAATTTAATCAGAAATATGCTGGTTTGTAAACTTTTTGAATGTTGCTGATTTTGTTGTTACATTTATAAGAAAAATGTTTTAAAAAAAGTTACTTGCAAAAAAACACCTGGAAGGCTGTATTGAGGAATGCAGTGATTACCAAAATAAAGTCAGCAATGGAGACATTCTTGAGACAACCCTAATAGAACGGCCTTTACCAGGAATGGTGGCAAAGTAGCTCAATTAATAATTCTCTTAGACCAAGTTTACCTAGCCACTGTCAACCTCTTAGTAAACTTGAAGAAAGCAAACACAGTCATTTCAGATAAAAGCTAAGCTGATAGGACACACAAACCAAGGTCTAAAGGTCTCACTCTTTTCATGGATACTTTCCCAGAAATAAAACTGGAAGAATGAACTACTTTAAGGACAGTTCTGAACTCACTTTTGGAAAAAATGTTATGTACTTATAGAAGACAGAGCTGTAACACGATGTTTGATTCTTTGCTGGCAGGAACACTAATTTTGTAGGTACTATGATTACTTGGCAAGTAACTTGTTCCCAAGCTACAAAGATCCCCATCCACACACATCATGCACTACAGGTTTTAGTCTATCCAGATCTTCTACTACAGCACTGAAGAGACAGAAGAAAATGAGGAGCGATGGGAAGGAAAGGGAAAAGAAATGGAAAGGAAAATCCTGACCCGATAGAGAGAAGGTGGGGGATGGAGGAGGGTAATAGTATGTTACAGAGCATGGACATTCTTTTTACAGCTCTACTACAAAATGAAATACTGCTCTTATGTAAAAGAAAGTTATGTACTTACCATAATGCTGGATTATTTCATTCCTCTTTGTCCAATAAGATTGCTGGGTCTGAGTTGCTTATCAGATCCAAACTGGCAAAGCTAGTGCTCCAGCTCTGGGCTCCTCAAGCTTTTCTATCTCAAAATGCACCTGTCCAACTTGGACAGCTTCCCTCATTTTGAGTTTGCTGCGTAAAGAAAAAGCTGAAGGTATGGAGATGGTGAGAGAGTTCTCACATTAGACGGATAGGAATGAAAGAATTCAGCATTACAGTTAAGTACATAACTTTCACATACTTTTCATTCTATCTATCCAATTTGGTTGTTGGGTTAGAGTCTCCAGCTACTGGAACACCCAGGTGGTGCCATTACAAGAGCCCTTTGAGGATGGAGGCTCCAAAGTAAGCCCTGGATTTAGAAATCAAATCAAGCTTGTAGTGCTTTGAAAAGGTATGCAATGTGGATCAACCCACTGTGGCACAGCAGCTCATTACGACTTTGATAAATGAGTGTAATACAGCCAAATAGCTATCCCGACAGAGAAATCTTGTAGAGACTCTTTCCCAGACTGTTTGGAGATAAGGATTCAAGAAACTGAGTGCCTTTCCTGAATCCTTTTCTGTGGTGTAAATAAAACTTCAGCTGCCTGTGAACATCCATGGTATGGGGAGTAACTTTCCTTCTGCTGGAATAGGTTCATAGGTATATGCTAGCCTAACGATCACCAGGCCTTTATCAGCGTAGCCACACAACCCAACCCAACTGCGTCCCCATGTAGCATGTGTCTATTTGGAGGAGTATGTTAGGAGGTTGCTAAAGGTTTAGTGTGTGTGTGTGTGTGTGTGTGTGTGTGTGTGTGTGTGTGTGTGTGTGTGTTATTTAGGGAATATTTACTGTCAGCTTCCATGAGATTCATGGGAGTCAGACCAAGGATATTTAGGAATTAAGAACAGAAGATTGACACAGTCTGGTTTAAACTGTATTTGGAGGCCCCTTTAGGGATAAAGGAAGGATAAGCTCAGAGGAAGACTCCATCCTTGTGAAAAATAAAGTATGGTCAGAGAACTTATCAGATATTAGTCGTACCTTAATATGTTTTCCTAGCCAATTTTGGGTTAAACTACTTGGAACTGCTCCCTCACTCACTGTTCAGCTTTATTTTTGCTATACGAATCAGCCTGGTGACCTAAAGCTGTGGCTACTGTTACATTCCTGACCCAGGCGTTTGCTATTTTACTAGATATATGTGTTTAACGTTATCACTGAAATTTTTATTTTTTTTTACCTACTTATGCAAGTACAACAAGGAATAACTTTTCCACTACTTTGTTTCTTTCTTTCTCTAACCAAGTTAGCTTTCCAACCACCCAGCCCACAGTAAGACTTGTGAAACTAGCTGCCTGGTCATTAAGGACCCTTACAAGCTATCTCAGCCATCTCATCCTTTAAGTAACAGATTCAGGCCGTCCTACTTCAGAACTCTGCCATCAAAGGAAGCAAGATAGTAAGTTATATCCTAGACCTAGCTGTAAAGCTAAATGATTACTAAATAACCTGTGTGTGTATTTAAAACACGCTACTTAGCCAGGATACCCAGCAGCCATATTTCCCTTTACCCCTTAGGGAGCAAACCCTTATTTTTCCTTAGTGTCTCCTTCCATATAAGCTATCCGTGTCTTTTCTAACTCTTTAGTAGCTTTCGCTATTCTGTAGCTTCTGCTGCTATATACTTTAGCCCACTAGGTGGCACCCTCATCTAGGCTTGTCCTGCACTCTCTATCCCCTCTCTCTAACATATCACTTAGTTCTTTTTTCCCCAGTCTCTGACTGGTCCAAACTTCCACTCTATTAGCTTAATTCCCATTCTCCCAACTAATTTCCTGTTTCCACTCAGTTTCCCCATACTATCCCTACTACTTACCTCTGTCTATTGAGAATTCCTCAGTAGTCAGCTGTTCACAGATAGTTCTCACAGCATTTTCTTCATTTACCTGTCTAAGCCAAAAAGTACAGTTGTGTACTTACCATAAATGTAGATGTTCGAGTGTATTCACAGTTGCAGTCATTACATTTGGGTTTTCCTGCTAGCAGGTTGCCCTCAGTCGGCCTGAATTCCAATGTCTTGGGTCCTGCGTTGGTTGCCGTCGCCTCTTCCCTGACGTCAGGTCGTCAGGGGTATAAAAGATGCAGCCGGCGCCATTTTATTCAGTTTTTCTTGCCCCAGATGTCAGGTGTCCCCAAAAGGGTAGGCTAAAATTATGTAAATAAGACATACATGCACCAAAATAAGCTTTACCTTCATCTATAAGCAAACACACCACCTAGGTTGTGTAGATTAGAGAAGTAAAGATAAGTTCCAGCAAAAATAAGGGGAATGGTGGGTGGGTAACATGGACTGCAACAGTGAATACACTCGAACATCTACATTAATGGTAAGTGTACATAACTGTACTATGTTCTTCATGTTTCACTGTTGCAGTCATTACATTTGGGTTGAGTCCCAAAGCTATGGTTGGGGGGCTGGAGCTAAACAGCATTAGGAGCAGCTATGAGGCCCTGCAGAACTGCAGTGGCAAAGCCTGCCCTGGATTTAGAGTAAAGAGGCAGATTGTAATGTTTTGTAAAGGTATGCCTGAGCCTGCCCTGGATTTAGAGTAAAGAGGCAGATTGTAATGTTTTGTAAAGGTATGCCTGAACTCCAAGTAGCAGCCTCTAAAATGTCTTTGGTTGGTCATCCTCTGAGAAAGGCTGCACAAGTGGCTGCAGCTCTGGTTGAATGTGGCCTAATGCCCTTAGGCACTGGTTTGCCATGCTGTATGTAGCAGAAACGAATGCAGTGACCTATCCACTTTGAAATAGTCTGCTTGGAGATGGCCTTTCCTTGTGATGCTGTGGCATATGCCACTAGTAAATGTTCTTTCTGAAAACTTTAGTTTTGTCCAAGTAGAATCTAAGTTGTCTGTGTACGTCAAAAGAATGCAGTATTTTCTCCCCCTTGTTCTGTGGATTTGGATAAAAAGTTGGCAAATTCATTGTTTAGTTAAGGGTTACAATGGATACCACCTTAGGCATAAATGTAGGGTTTGGATAAAAAAAGATAAAGGGTTCCACAGCTATGAGAGCCTGTAGCTCAAACTCGTCTTGCAGAAGTTATTGCTAGGAGCAGAGCTGTTTTCCAAGATAAGAACTTTATATCCGCAGTAGCAGCTGGCTCAAAAAGAGGTAAGGTGAGTTTTTCCAAGACATAATTGAGGTCCCATGCAGGTACTGGCGTTCTTCCTTGGAGGCCTTAAGTTTTTGGCTCCTTTGAGGTACTGCCTTAATAAAGGATGAGAAAAGAGTGGTGGCTCTTTATTGTAATGAGCTGAAATGGCAGAGGCATGGATTTTAATTGATGAAAAAGATGGGCCTTTGTCCAGCATCTCAGTTAAGTATTGCAAAATCTGAGGAATATTTGGGACAGCTGCATCAGTTCTTTGAGCTTGGTTCCAAGCGCAAAATCTCTTCCATTTCCCAGCATAGGATTTTCTAGTACTAGGCCTTCTGGCTTCTAAAATGACATCCATCACAGCTTTACTGAGAGGTGTGGTTTGCATGGCTACGTTATCCGCCATGCTGCCAGGTTTAGGGTCCTGAGTTGGCTGTGCAGAATCTGGTTGTTTTGCTGCGACAGTAGATGAGGTATTTGAGGTAAGGTCCAGGCTGGGCATTGGGACAAGTTCCTGAAGATCGGATACCAGTACTGGTGTGGCCACAGTCTGGGGCAATCAGAATCATTTTTGGTTTCTCCTGCCTGACCTTGTAGAGGAAAGGCATATACCGATAGGTTTTGTCCAGTTGAAAGATAAGGCGTCCACTTTCCAAGCTTGTCTGTGATAAGTCCTTGTGCAGAATCTTTTTAGTTGATTGTTTTGAGGGGAGGTAAATAGATCTATGCCCGGGCGTCCCCATTTCTTTGTTGTCATGCTGAAGACTGGGTGGGGATCCATGAGGTTTCTGCTTAGTTCATCTGCTAGAGTATTTTCCTTTCCTGGCAGGAATTGTGCCTGTAGATGAACTTGGTAAGTCAATGCTGTGTCCCATAAAGCCATGGCTTGCCTACACAGGGGATAAGATGAGTGCCCCCCTGCTTATGTACCACATGACCGTGGTGTTGTCTTGTCTATCAGTAGTTGTCTCTGATGAAGTCGGTTCGTGAAGGGTGTCAGGGCATTTTGAACAGCTAGCATCTCTTTTTGATTGATATGTAGATGCTTTTGGTTTCTGGACCAGGTGCCCTGAATGCTTCTTCCAGCCATGTGTGCCCCCGGGCATAATCCGAAGCATCCGTAGTTAGGCTCTGCCTGGCTGGGGGTAGTGAGAATGGCTGTCCCTTGTTTTGGTGACAAGCCTTTGTCCACCATCGAAACTACTGTTGCAGGCAGGGAATTAGAGTAATCATTGTTTCCAGACTGTGGCAATGTTGTGTCCAGACACTTTTTAGGTACTATTGCATTTTCCTCATATGCAGTCTTGCATGTTGTATTAGTAAGATGCAGGATGCCATGAAGCCTAAAGCCTGCAGAATTTTTCTTGCAGATAACTGGGCCTTTGTTGCCAATTCCTTGAAATAGGTAGTCAGTTGCCTTTGTTTGTCTGGAGTGAGATAAGCCATCTGGGCAGTTGTATTTAAGCTTGCACCCAGGAATATTATCTCTTGAGAGGGTACTAGTTTTGATTTCTTTTTGTTGACTGTGTACCCTAGGCATGTTAAAAGTCTTATCACAAACGTCAGATGCTGTAGTAGAATGTCCTTGTTCTCTGCTTGTATGAGGCAGTCGTCCAAGTAAGGATATATTTGTATTCCTCTTTGTCTGCAGTAAACAATTACTGGTGCCAGGCACTTTGTGAAGACCCTAGGCGCAGCAGATAAGCCAAAGGGCAGTGCAGAGAATTGGTAATGCTTTTAGCCAGCTTTGAATCCGAGGTATCTTCTGCATGATTGTCTGATTGGGGCATGCAGGTATGCCTCTTTTAGGTCTAAAGTCAGGAGCCACGCTTTGCTGCCCAGTATGGGCAGAGGCTGCTGTAAGATCAACATCTTGAATTTTGGTATATTCAAAAAAGTGTTTAGAATAGATAGGTCCATTATTGGTCTCCATGCTTTGTCCTTTCTGGGTATCAAGAACAGTCTTGAGTAAAATCCTTGTCCCTGCTCTTGTTGTGGCACTTGTTGAATAGCCCTCATGTCCATGAGAGCTGCGACTTGTTTTTGAGCCTCTGCCCATTGATTTTTTGGCAGGTCTGGCCAATCGCTTGCCCTTGGCTGGGTATGGAAATTAAACTTGAAGCCTTGTGACACTATGTCTAGAACCCATTTGTCCTGGGTTATAATGTGCCAATTCTGAGAAAAAAGTGCTAGTTTTCCCCCTAAGGGTGCTGCCAGAAGATAAGTGATTGGTGCAGTCAGGGGGAAGTCATTGGGACTGTTTCCTGTACGATTGTGCTTTGTCTTCTCCATCTTTGGAGGTAGAAGCACTCCACTGCTTAGACCTGTAGGATCCTTGCAGCTGTGATCTGCCTCTAGGGCGTCTGGATCTGCCCCTTTGTGGTCTGTCGGAGACTGGAAAGGACCAGTACTTTGTAGGCCAGTGTCTGCTAAATCTAGGTGGCTGTACCTGTAAGAAATCCTTGACCATTTGCATAGATTTAGCTTTGTCCTCCATTTTCTTTAACACCTCTTCTGCCTTAACACCAAACAAGGTATCATGTTGTAAAGGAGCATCTAATAATTTTGCTTTAACATGGTCAGGCAGATTTTGTTCTTTTAACCAAGCATGCCTCCTAATGACAGAACCCGTAACAGCGGCCCTGCAGGAGGCCTCCAGAGAATCAAAACCACATTGCAAAGTATGCTTTCCAACTTGTTCAGCTGCATGCAATAAATCCTCATTTCTTTGTTTTCTGCACATTCAGAATTTGCCATAGTTTTCTGTTTAAGCAGTGTCACAATATATTGCTGATATCTGAGCATATGAAACTGGCAATTTAAGGCCCTTATAGCCAAAGTAGCAGATGTGGAAATATTTTTTCCCAGTCTATCCAGTGCCTTAGAATCCCTGTCAGAGGGGGTAGGTTTTTTTGCAGTAGAAGCCTTGACCCCTTTTGGACCCTGAGAAATAGTTTCTGGGTCTGTAGTAGGGTTTTTGAAAAGGAATTTATGAGAGTCAGGGACCCTGTAGTATCTGTCCGGCTTAAAAGTAGCTGGAGGTAGAGAGTCAGGGGTCAGACTAGACTCCGAGAACACATCATCTGCAATGTCCAACATAGGTGGAATAGCTAGAGGCCTGTGCTGAGGTAGTAAAAGGAAATCTCTGAGCCTTTTCTAAGATTCTGAAAAATCTTGGCTCTCCCAGTGGAAGTGCTCCCTCATGGTATGCAAGGTTTCTCCAAAAGAGTAGTCCTCAGGAGAAGCTGAAGGAAGGAATTGATTCTTCAGCATCAGAATCCTCATGGGGGGGGGGGGGGGAGAGAATATTCCTGATCAGAAGAGGAATCAGAAGAAATGGAAACCTGATCTGAAGATTCATAGTCTGTCTCTTGCCTAGGCCTCTTATCAGGAGGGGGATGGGAACCCCTGATCAAGGTAATTAAGCCTTCGGCCATTTTGAGCATCTGCTTTTTGGGCATGGAGGCCTGTCCTTGTGGCTGGTGAACTTGTTTCTTTGCCTTTAAAGGTGTTTTAGTCTTTGTCTTTGAAGTCGGTTTAATATAGAACTGTTTAGGTCTGAATACACCCGCAGAAGCCGATGCCTGCTCAGCGGCTCCGGACCCATCTGAGAGAATGATCTCTGAAGCTTCAATACCTTGAGTTTCCTGTGGCCTGGCCAGCTCCACGTGGGAGTCGGTAGCGGCCTGTGACTCTAAAGTAGCGGGTGTCAGGGGCTGCAAAAGCGCCTCACTGAGAACCGGCAAACCGGGGACTTGCTTAGGAGAAGCTTCGTCGTCAGTTTTGGACCTCGGTTGCCTGAATTTTTCTTTTTTTTTTGCGTTTTTTGTAAACTCCGGTAGTCGGATGGCTATCCGACAACATTGTAGAATTAAATCTTCGCTCAAAATAGCTTAATGCAAAATCGTACCAACACTTAATAGTGCGTTGGTTAAATCTAGCACAAAACCGACAACTAGCAGCGTCATGGTCAGGGCCTAGGCAAGGAATACAGTAAGAATGAAAGTCCTTATGAGGTATTTGCTTCCCACAAAAAATACAATTATTAACTTTTTCTGACATCGGTCTGGAGCAAGAAAAAAAAGTTTCCCCAATGGGGTACTTAGCTTTTAATGAAGACTTCGGATCTGAAACTTGAACATGAAAATTTCAGGAGTTGGCCGACCAGCACTTGCGAACTGCTTCTGCTTCGGGCACCGCGCGGCAAGAAAGACTGAATAAAATGGCGTCGGCTGCATCTTTTATACCCCTGATGACCTAACGTCAGGGAAGAGGCGACGGCAACCAATGCAGGACCCAAGACTTTGGAATTCAGGCCGACTGAGGGCAACCTGCCAGCAGGATAACTCAAATGTAATGACTGCAACAGTGAAACACGAAGAACATCTTCTGTTCTGTTTATTCAAGTGTCACTCACCCAAATCACTCTCTAACCTCCTACAATCAACTAAACCCAAACTACAGCTACTGTTCACCTCCTCTTACTGCCTTTCCCTAACCCTGGACCTAAAATTATTACCAACTCCATTCCCCCTATCACAACCAATACCACCAATCCCACTCCTATCTCATCCAGCATTACTAACCAAAAATTCCTAAAAATTCTTACTATAGATGCCCAGAGTCTAAAAAAAACAAAACAGCCCTCTTCCATGCTTGGCTTTACCATACCCTGCCAGACATAGTAGCAGTCTCTGAGACTTGGCTAAAACCCCAGATTTCCAACTCTGAAATCCTACCCCCAGGTTTTCAGGCTCTTAGATGTGACCGCCCAAACAAAAAAGGTGGAGGAGTAGCCTTATTTTACTCAAATCTACACTCCATCTCTCCTTACCAAAGCCCCATTCCTCAATTCAATAATGCAGAATTAGTCATGGGGATACTCAAACTGAATAACTTCAAAAGCATTTGTCTTATGGCCCTTTATATCCCCCCTGTTAACAACACTACCACTCTAGAAGACATTCTTCTATGGGCTTCAACTAGTATTAAGCTTGAGACTTGCATATTAGGCGATGTGAACATCGACTGGAACAAAATCAATGGCACCAATCCATCTATATCTATTAATCTTTTTAACTTCACTCAACTAATAGCATCACCAGAGCCAACAGAAACAACCCCCATGTTCCACTCTGGACTGGCTCCTAGCCTCCCACCCAAATAAGATCTTACACTCAGGTACCTTACCAAACACCATGAGTGACCACTACCCTGCCTTTATCCATTGAGCAACCCACTCGAAACCTCACCCTCACCAATATATCCATACTCGCAACCTCACAAACTTTAATCCTTCAAGTTTCTCTAACACCCTCAAGCTAACAAACTGGGATAATCTAAAAACCCTTTCCCTAGATAACACTGTAGATTTTTTACAACCTTCTTGGATATCCTAAATTCCCATGTCCCACCTAGAACTAAACGGAAAAAATCCAACCCTGCCCCCTGACTATCTAAGGATACTAAAAATCTTATGCAACAAAGAGACAAGACCTGGAAACTACATCACCAACACAAACTCCCCAAAATGCTTCTTAAATATAAGCAACTCCGCAACCTAACCAAAAACATATCATAAGAGATAAAAAGTCTTACTACATTAAACTCCATACTAATCACTCCAAAAACCATAAACAATTCTGGACCTCCATCAACTCTCTACTAAATCCTGATACAAAAAGCAACCCTTGTCCTGACGCCAGTAAAACTGACACTGAATTGGCCACCCTATTCAACTCCTTTACCAACTCCATAGCTGAAATCACCAAGACCTTCCCCAATCACAACTCCTCCTCTCTCCTCAAACAGACATCCCCCACATCTTCCTAACCTCCCAATCCTAACTGCCCCCCCCTACATTTAATCTAAAGCCCATCTCTACATCCTACATAAAAAAATTCTCTTTGGACTTAAGCCATGCTCCCCAGCCCCAGACAATATCCCCTCTCTCTATCTAAAGCTTGCCGCTGATGGCATTGCCATCCCCATCAGCATTCTCATCAATAGATCCATACAGGAGTCTTATGTCCCCAAACTGTGGCGTGCAGCCTTTATCCTCCCTCTCAATAAAGGAGGTAAAAATAATACTCTAACTTCCGTCCAATAGCCATTATCGCCCTAATCTCAAAAATACTTCAGAAATGCATCCACCTCCAGCTCATGCCTTACCTTACCGATCATCACCTCCTCACCCCTACACAACATGGTTTTCGTCCTGGACATAGTACAATAACTGCTTTTCTCTATTTCTTAGACTTAGTAAATCATGCCTGTGATTCTGGAGAAATTGTATCCACTATCCTTCTAGATCTTTCCAAAGCTTTCGACACTGTTTCCCATACCCACCTTCTAAATCATCTTTGTAATCTTAATCTCTCACAGAACACCCTATTATGGTTCAACAGCTACCTTTCTAATAGATCCCAAGCTGTGAAATGGCAAACTGGCACCTCAACCTTCCTAGCCACCCCTACTGGAGTTCCCCAGGGATCTATACTTGGCCCAGTGCTCTTTAATGTATTTATTAATGATTTTCATGCTGCCATTCCTAATACTAAAATAGTACAATATGCAGACAACTCAACATTAGTTTGCTCTGCTCCTAATCTCCCTGACCTCCTAGCAAAAACTCAATTGGCCTTTGCAACTACTGAAAACTGGATGCTTCAAAATCATCTCTCCCTAAATGCTAATAAAGCCAAAATTCTTTTCTCCCCCTCAAAAACCCGCCACCTTGACAATCTTTCAATATCTTTAGCCATACTAACTCCACTATAGAAATTGTCCCTTCAGCTAAACTATTTGGAGTAACCATAGATGAACACCTAAAATTTGACACACAGGTTCAGCTAAACATTAAAAAACTCACCAGAAACTTGACATGCTATATAGACACTCCCAGTTCCTCTCTTCATCTACCAGACAAACTCTTGCCACCACCTACTTACTTACCTTCTTTTCTATATGGTGCTCCCCTACTTACCAATTTATCCTCTTCCATCTCCTCAAAACTAGAAACATGTTACAACAAAATTGCTAAATTCGCAACTAAAGCTAAATACTCCTCCCACCACTGCACATCTTTCCACCTGCTAAACTGGCTAAAACTTCCCAATCAACTCTACTTCCTTCAAATCACTACTTCCCACAGACTAATTTTCAAACCAACTTTATGCCCTGCTTTAGCAAATATCTTACCCTTTTACACCCCCCACAGAGCCCTGAGATCTGCACACCAGAATCTCCTCTCTGTATACAATCCTAAACGTCCTGCTGGTCACCTTCTCCTATCCTCTTCCCTAGCCAAAAGACTCTCTGAAAACTACGAATACTTTAAAACTCAGCTTCATTCCTACCTTGCCCAGCATTGAAAATGTAACTGTATTCTCCCTACTTACACTCTTCTATGTATGCTTCCTCGTACATCTTCTCTACTTATTCCTCCACCCCAGGCTGTTCTCCTAAGCCGCTACCTCTCTACATATTCCTCCACCCCAGGCTGTTCTCCTAAACAGCTACCTCACTCTAAATCTAAAGACCTCTTAAACATCTGCCTTCCTCTAAGTCAAATGTAATACTAAACTATTAATATTGCTTTTCTACCTTAAATGTACACAATGTAAATACTGTATATAGTCCTTGATCTCATCCCCTCTTACTGAGAACAATTAATCTTTACTAACTACCTATATTAAGCTGATGCTGTTTAACTATGGCAATCACACCTTCCATGTGTGAACTCCACTTTTACTATTGTTCAACCATCTCTCTAAGAATACTCCAGAAATAATAATCTATGCTCTACTAACAGTGTACTTCCCACATATATCTCCTCCATTTCTGCTAAACTTCAACATACAACATTCAAATTTTTAACCTTTAACTAATAACTGTTTTCCCTTTAATTGTGAACTCTTATTAACTAAGTAAATGCTATTCTCTTCCCTCTATCAACTTAATTACTGTACAGATAGTTCTCGAATATACTTTGTAAATACGTTTAAGATTTGTCTTGCCATTACGTATTTGTACTTTTTCACATTACATTGTATAATTTGATTTTTGTTTACTTGTATGTAATATGGAGCTTTTCTACCCAGGCCTCCACTGAAAATGGGCTCTGAGCCCAGTGGACATCCCCGGTAATCAAACTGGAAATAAATAAAGAAGAAGAAAGAGCATGTAGTTCTGAAATTCTTCGGGACAAAGTAATGGCCATGAGTAAAATAGTCTTTCTTAAAAGAAATTTCAAGGCTACAGAAGAGGCAGGCTTGAATGATAGTCGAGTTAGGGCCTCCAACATTTAAGTTCCAAAGCACAGCAGATTGTCTCACTGGCAGTTTGAGAAGAAAAACTCCTATTAAAAAGGTCTTGTACAGCCTATTTGATAACACAGAATGGGAATCTAGCTGTGTGAGGAAAATAGAAATTGAAGACTGATGTATATCTTAATTGCTGAAAACTGGCCCCTGCATCAAATGAAGCCACAGAAAAAGTACAGTTGTGTACACTTACCATAAATGTAGATGTTCGAGTGTATTCACTGTTGCAGTCATTACATTTGGGTTATCTGCTTGCAGGTAGCTCTCAGTCAACCTGATTAACAAAGTCTTGGGTCCTGCGTCGGTTGCTGTCCCTTCTTCCATGACGTCAGGTCATCGGGGGTATAAAACATGCAGCCGATGCCATTACATCAGGTTTTCTTGCCCCAGATGTGTCAGGTGCCCCCCTAATGGGAAGCAATTAAATACAAAAGTACAAAGATATACCTCCAACAAAAAAGAAAATACACCAAAAAGGCTTTTAAGCATAGTAAAGGAAAGTAGAGGTATAGCCAAAAGAAGTTAGGGGGCTGGAGGGAGGGTAACCAGGACTGCAACAGTGAATACACTTGAACATCTACAGTTATGGTAAGTGTACACAACTGTACTATGTTCGTGTTTCACTGTTGCAGTCATTACATTTGGGTAGATTCCCAAAGCTATGTTTGGGAGGAGGAATTTGGATAGCATTAGGGCCAGCTATAAGGCCATGCAAGACTGCAGTGGCAAAGCCAGCTTTGGATTTAGAGAAAATTGGCAAATGATAATGCTTGGTGAAAGTATGTACAGAACTCCAGGTAGCAGCTTCTAGGATGTCCCTGGTAGGGACGCCTCTAAGAAAGGCTGTAGAGGTAGATGCACAGCCCTGGTGGAGTGAGGTCTGATCCCCTGGGGTTTAGGTTTTCCATGGTGCTTATAGCAGAAATGAATGCAATGGCTTATCCATTTAGAAATGGTTTGCTTTGAAATAGCCTTCCCTTCTGCCCCTGCAGCAAATGCCACCAGCAGTTGTTCAGATTTCCTTTGTGGTTTAGTCCTGTCCAAGTAGAATCTAAGTTGTCTGTGCACATCTAAGGAATGCAGTATCCATTCCTTTTTATTCTGTGGATTGGGAAAGAAGGTTAGCAAATGAATGGACTGATTAAGATCCACACTGGATACCACCTTGGGCATGAAGGATGGATTGGTTCTGAGGGACACCCTGTCCGCATGAAAGATGATGAAAGGCTCCAATGCCATAAGGGCCTGTAATTCAGATACCCTTCTAGCTGAAGTGATTGCTAAAAGGAAAGCTGTTTTCCAAGAAAGAAATTTTAAGTCTGCAGTAGCAACTGGCTCGAAAGGAGGTAGAGTGAGTTTCTCTAAGACAAAGAAAAGGTCCCAAGGCTGGGGTTGGAGCACTCCTGGGTGGTCTCAAATTTCTGGCCCCTCTGAGGAACTGCTTGAGCAGTGGATGACAGAAGAGGGGTGGTTCTATGTTATAATGAGCTGAAATGGCTGAGGCATGGATTTTAATGGAGGAAAAAGACAGACCTTTGTGAAGCATCGCAGTTAAGTATTGGAAAATTTGAGGTAAATTGGGAGCTGCTGTGCTCATCCCTTCAGACTGGTTCCAGGCACAGAATCTTTTCCATTTTTCAGCATAAGATTTTCTAGTACTAGGCCTTCTTGCCTCTAAAATGATATCCATCACAGGTTTGCTGAGGGATGGTAAAGAGATGTTAAGTACTTAGCCAGGCTGCAAGGTTCAGTGTTAGAAGCGGAGGGTGCAGAATCTGGTTCTCCTGCTGAGACAGCAGGGAAGGAGTCTGAGGCAGGTGCCATGGAGATAACCGTGACACACTGTGCAAAGGGGGTACCAGTGATGGTGTGGCCAGTCTGGAGCAATCAAAATCATCCTTGGTTTGTCGTGTTTGATTTTTAGTAGTACTTTGAAGAGCAGAGGCAAAGGGGGGAAGGCATAGACTTATAGGTTTTTCCAGCTGAAGGACAGAGCATCCACTTTCCAGGCTTGTTTGTGGGGAGTCCTTGTGCAAAATTTGCCCAATTGGTAGTTCTGGGGAGAGGCAAACAGGTCTATATCTGGGCTCCCCCATTTGCTTGTCAACATGTTGAAAGTCCTTGACTCCAGCTTCCATTCGTGTGGGTCCATGAGGTTTCTGCTTAGTCTGTCTGCCAGGGTATTTAATTTTCCTGGCAGGAACTGAGCTTGTAGGTGCACTTGGTAGCTCAAGGCTGTGTTCCACAATGCCATGGCTAGTCTGCAGAGGGGGTAAGAATGTGTACCCCTCTGCTTGTTTATGTACCACATAACAGTGGTGTTGTCCGTTTTTACCATTAGTTGTCCTGGAAGAATGTGGTCCTTGAAGGGTGTCAGAGCATTCTGTACAGCTAACATTTCTTTTTGATTGATATGCAGGTGCATTTGACTTGGGTTCCATTTGTCCTGAATCCACTTCCCTGCCAGGTGAGCCCCCCATGCATAGTCTGATGCGTCTGTTAGGGTTTGGGCTGCAGGGGGTGGTGTAAAAGGTAGTCCCTTGTTTTGGTGGCAGGCCTCTGCCCACCAAAGGAACTCTAGGCGTAGGCAAGGTATGATAGGAATCATTGTTTCTAGGTCCTGAGAATGTTGACACCATAGGCTTTTTAGATACCACTGTAGTTTCCTCATATGCAGTCTTGCATATTGAATTAGAAGAATGCAAGAGGCCATAAACCCCAAGGCCTGCAGCATTTGTCTTGCAGATAGCAAGGTTTTTGTGGCCACTTGTTTGAAGTGGGTTGTCAAATGAATTTGTTTCACTGGCGTGAGGTAAGCCATCTGGGAAGTTGTATTCAAGCTTGCTCCCAGGAATATAATTTGTTGACAGGGTACCAGTTGCGATTTCTTTTCGTTTATGGTGTACCCCAGACAATTTAGAACCCTTTGTACAAAGGCCAGATAATTCAAAAGTATGTCCTGGCTTTCTGCCTGAATTAGACAATCGTCCTGGTATGGATATATTTGAATATTTCTTTGCCTGCAAAATGCAATAACTGGTGCTAGGCACTTTGTGAATACCCTGGACGCAGTAGACAAGCCAAAGGGCAGTGCAGAGAGCAGATAGTGCGTGGAGCCTGCTTTGAAGCGTAGGTATCTTCTGCAAGATTCCCTGATTGGAATGTGCAGGTATGCTTCTTTTAAATCTAGTGTTGCCAACCAGGCATCGTTGCCTAGCATAGGAAGTAATTGGTGAAGAGTCAGCAACTTGAATTTTGGAATCTTCAAAAAGGTGTTTAGAGTAGACAGGTCCAGGATAGGACGCCATGAATTGTCTTTTCTGGGTACCAGGAAAAGTCTTGAGTAGAAACCTTGTCCCTTCTCCTTTTCTGGTACCAGTTAAATAGCCCCCATGCTTAAGAGAGAAACTACTTGTTGTGGGGCCTCTGCCCACTGATTTGGGGGTAGGTCTGGCAACCCGCTTGATGTTGGCAAAGTGTGGAAGTGAAATCTGTATCCCTGGGACACTATATTTAAAACCCATTTGTCCTGTGTAATGAGTTCCCAATTCTTTGCATGAAGAGCAATCTTTCCCCTCAAAGGGGCAGTCAGTTGATAAGTGCTTGGAAATTTTAAAAGGAAGTCATTGAGACAGTTTATCATAGGGGGTGTTATTATTCTCAGAATTGGAAGTGGAGGCCCCCAAACAGCTTAGTTCTGTGTGTCCCCTGGGACTGAAACCTGGGGTATTTGCTGTGTCTGGGTTTGGCTTGAGAAGACCTGGAAGGGGCTGGAAAAGACCACTTTTTAGAGGGTCAGTGCCTACTAAATCTAGGAGGCTGAACTTGTAAAAAATCTTTAACAGTTTGCATAGATTTAGTTTTATCTTCCATCGTTTTAAGAACTTCCTCAGCCTTGTTGCCAAACAGGCGGTCCTGATTTAAAGGAGCATCCAACAATTTAGCTTTAACATGATCAGGCAAAGATTGCTCCTTAAGCCAAGCATGCCTTCTGAGCACAGACCCAGTAACAGCAGCCCTGCAAGAGACCTCTAATGAATCAAAACCACATTGCAAAGTATGTTTTCCAACTTGTTCAACAGAATGCATTAAATCCTGTAATTCTTTATTTTCCAGAGAGTCAAGAATCGACTTCATTTTCTGTTTAAGCAGTCCAATAAAATATTGCTGATACTTTAACATATGAAACTGGCAGTTTAAAGTCCTAATGGCCAAGGTTGCAGAAGTGTAAACCTTCTTACCCCATCTATCCAGTGCCCTGGATTCTCTATCAGAAGGGGTAGGATTTTTAGCAGTAGACGCCTTAATGCCCTTGGGCCCCTGTGAAATAGTCTCTGGATCTGCAATAGGATTTTCAAAAAGGAACTTGTGGGACTCCGGGACCCTGTAGTATCTGTCAGGTTTTCTGGGAGCAGGAGGCAGGGAATCAGGGGCCAAACTAGATTCCAAAAAAGCATCATCAACAATGTCTAGTACAGGAGGAATAACTAAAGGCCTATGCTGAGGTAGGAAAAGGAAATTCCTGAGCCTCTTTTTTGAATCAGAAAAATCCTGGCTTTCCCAGTGGAAATGCTCCCTTAGAGTATGTGAGGTTTCCCCAAAAGAAAAATCCTCAGGAGGGGAAACAGAGGGAATGGAGTCCTCTGCATCAGAATCTTCATAAGTAGATAAGGGCAAATCCAGATCATCAGAAGAATCAGAAAAAACAGAATCCTGATCAGAAGATTCATAATCAACTTCAGTCCTGGGCCTCTTAGAAGGGGGGGTTGGCTACCCCTGATTAGAGTTATTAGATCTTCAGCCATTCTTATCATTTGTTTTTTTTGGCATAGAGGCCTGAGCATGCGGCCTGGGCGTCAGTTTTTTAGGCATGGATCGAGATTTAGGCCTAAGTAAAAAGGAGGCGTCGATTTAATATGCAAGTCCGTAGGCCTGAATACATCCTCAGAAACCGGTGCCTGCACAGCAGCTCCGGACCCATCCAAGGTAGAGACATCCACGAGTTCCATAGTTGAAGCATCTCGCAGCATACCGGACTCCGAATGGGTCTCAGTAGAGGCCTGCGAATCAGAAGTAGCTGGTATTAGGGGCTGCGAAAGCCCCTCACTGAGAACCTATGAACTGGCGACTGGCTTAGGAGAAACGTCGTCGACAGTTTTGGACCTCGGCGGCCTCTGTCTTTATCTTTGCGATTTTTTGGAATCCTGGTAGTCGGATGGCTAACCGACGACATTTCTGGATAATTAAACCGAGAACCGAAATATTTAGAGGTGAAAATATATAGACGACGGATAGTGCGCTGATTAAATAAAGCACAAAATTGACAGCAAGGTACGTCGTGGTCAGGGCCTAGGCAAGGAATACATTATGAATGAAAATCTTTATGATGTATTTGCTTTCCACAAGTAATGCAATTATTAACTTTTACTGACATCGGTAAGGAGCAAGAAAAAGTTTCCCCAACGGGGTACTTAGCTTTAGTTGAAGACTTCGGTTCTAAAACCCGAAACCGAAAATTTCAGGAGTCAGCCAACCAGCACTTGCGAACTGCTTCTACTTCGAGCAATGCACGGCAAGAAAGACTGATGTAATGGTGTCGGCTGCATGTTTTATACCCGTGACGACCTGACGTCATGGAAGAAGGGACAGCAACCGACGCAGGACCCAAGACTTTGTTAATCAGGCCGAGTGAGGGCTACCTGCAAGCAGATAACCCAAATGTAATGACTGTAACAGTGAAACACGAAGAACATCTAAAAGCTTGAGGGAAGTAAAGCTACCAAGGGATTGCTTTGATAAGATGTAGTTCAGAGAACAAAACACTTCTATTTACAAACACAGACTTTCCAAGGAGTCTTTCTGGGAAGCTGACAGCATTCTAACATTTTGAGAAGCCTGAGAAGACTGAATTTAAGGTCATTACTGGAATTGGAGAAACCAAGCAGTTAATTTCAGATTCTTGATATATGGGTAAGGCTTCCCAGACATGTGCGACAGGAGATCTGGTAACAGAACAAGAAGCCAAGGTGGCTTCTTGAGATGATACTTCAGGTGAGGGAATCAAACTTGTCTATGCCAAAAAGGGGCAATAATGATAATCACTGCTCTGCTAAGGATTTTGGTACTAGAGAGACTGGTGGGAAAACATGCAAGATTCCAAGAGGGTGTTGCTTGACCAGAGCATCTCTCTGAGACTGCTGGTTTTTGGGGATCAACGAAGTACAGGAGCACCCCAAATTCCATGAAGTTGAAGATGGACTGTGACCATAGGGCATGCACTGGGTGAACATTCATTAGGAAAGTGGTCAGACAAGGGCATAGCCATGAAGTGATACTCTCTCTTACGCGGAAGTGAAGAAACCTACTGGAAGATGCAGCAATCGTGGTGTGTAAATAAGCATCCTGGAGGTCTACCAAAAAGTAACCATTTGAAATGTTGCAACCCGCTAGAGTGAGTCTCAAAACCAGGAGACTGAATGGCCAAAAGAATGAACTAGCTTGAGATGACATTTCTCATAATACTTCCTATTCTCTGATGTACGGTGATCTCAGAGTTGGTATAAACAAGTTCGAGGGGTACAGGGAAGCTTGCCCTCCCTGCAAAAAGAAGTTTTAAGGAGAACAGCGATTTTTGAGATTCTCTCTTTTCCTGTGTTTTTGGTCTTTTCTTATTGGCTTTTCTACGCTCGCCATTTCCAGTGCCGACATTTTAACAGGGAGCCCACCAAGCACATACAATTTTTCTCCTACAGACTTGGTACAATTAACTGCACCATGACCATTTAGAATTTTTTTTTTTTTTTTTTTTTTTTACAAAGGTGTTTAGGTACCTTGTGTCCAAGACAGGCCTGAGACTCTTGTTCTTTTCCAGAACCAGAATTAATACTGAGTAATGACATGAACCTATCTGGACGGCTCTATTTTTTAGTACTGAGCTTCCCTTTCTGCTGCTTTTGAGTTACTGAAGTGATACATCTGGAAATGGCCACTGAGGCAGGGTGGGGGAAATGGTATACAATAGCTTCTGGACATTATCCCTCTTACCCAGAAATCTCACTTGATGGCCATCCACCAGGGCTGTGGAGGGATAAGAGACCCCCAAATGCCTCCAGAGTAGAACAGTCAGGTAGACATTTAAAGACAAAACTTCTGACAATCTGAAAAAATGGCCATTGGTATCCCAGGTTCTGCATACCTCCATGACCTCTGGGTCTGTCCCATTAAAATGGCCACCTTTGCCTCAGCCAACCCTCTCAGAAGATTAGTCTAAAAGAGGATGCTTGGATTTTTTAGAATTACAGAGATTTGGACACTTTTTGGTTACAGTTGTATAGTCTTTCAGAACTGTCAAATCTCACTTTGACACTCCTATTCTGCTCACAAAACTTAAAAGTAGGGCCAAATAACAAATGTTAATCATATGAGGCACTGGTGAAGGATGCTTTCAAATTGTCCTCAAAGTCCTTAAATACAGCCAGGCAAGGCACCTCATACAGATACCTGAACCCGCTGCCCAGGCTGTTCCATCAGCTGTACTGTGCATGAGCTGCTTGAAAACACAAGTAATACTTTATACCTTAAAAATGGTGACAAATGGATAAGTCCAGAAAAAAAAAACTGCACTCAACCACAAACAACAACAAGGTTGGCTGTGTACACCAGGACAACAGAAAATCACATAAATTGGGAGGAGAAATATTATGCAGGGTGATAGTGGGGATGAGCACAGAGGGGATGATGCTATCCCAGAGAATGAAAAAACCCTAGTGGTAGTGTCCCTTTAGGACCACGGCCCTTGCGGAGGTCACACCCCGCTTGCAAAACCAATATCCCTGTCCTACATATGCCCAAGTAATAAATAGCCAACCACAGGGGAAGTTCCATCATTCGGGGACCAACAGGACAGAGAGAGGTAGGCCATGTAATACTGGAGACACTACTACAATAGCCCATTTCAGCATTATTCATAAAGATGGATGCACAGCAACTTACAACAATTTTTACGTTTTTAATTATAGTGATGTGCATATTAATATTTCACACTTTGAACGGTTTTGCAAGGGGTTCAACTTATGCTCCAACTAGGAAAGCAGATATTAGTGAATTGTTTTTAGATTTAAAGTATTTTATTATGAAACTTAACTTTGATGTGATTTTTCAGTGGTGCATCTAATGAACATGCTTTTAACAGACTTTATAAAAGTAGTATTGCCAACCCTCCTTTACATCCTACATTGGTTAATTTCGAAGCACTGGTGGATAATGACATCAAGACGTTTTAAAAGAAAAGAAACTTTTACAATAATCTTTCCCACGAGGAGCTGAATACCCTTAAGGACCTTAGCAATAACAAGGACCTTAGGATTATGAAACTGGAAAGGGGGGGTGGGGTGGGGTTGTGATTATGGAGCAATGGTCTTGTTCTGCCAAAAGTTGGAAAGTTTGAATACTGAAAATAGATATACGAAAGTATTGCATAATGAATTTTTTATAGCCTACAGAAATATTGAATTGATTTTGGAGGATAATTTTCAACAGGGGGCTATTGCTAGAGAATTATATTATTTTTTAAGAGTAGAGAAACCTTGTATACCCAGCATTTTTGGCATTCCAAAAGTCCATAAAGCACCCCTCCCCCATTTGAGGCCTATTGTTTCTGCTACAGGGTCTAAAACACAGCCTTTGGCCATTTTTGTGGACCCACAATTAAAGCCTTTTTACAGGTTGTATAATCATATTTTGGTGGATTCTTGGGATTATCTAAGACTGGTGGTTTAGAATTTGACCCTGGTTATTATTTTATTCCTACTGATATAAAGGATCTTTTTTTTTGGTAATACCCCATACATTAGGCCTACAATGGTTTGAGGACATGCTAGTTGAATTTGAAATTTTATCCCCTAATGATTTTAGATTGGTTCTAGAAAATATAGAACTGGTGCTTAAAAATAACTTTATTTAACATGAAGGTGAATACTATCAGCAAACAGATGGTGTGGCCATGGATGCATCTTGTACCCTATATTTGCCAATATTGTTTTGTTATATTGATAAAAACACTATTTCCATCTTGTTATTCTGATAGTATTCAGGCATACTATCATTTTTTGGATAATATTTTTATTGTTTGGAGGGGTAGACCTGAGGAAATTAATGCTTTTTTGACATTCATTAATGGCACCACTGAGTTTCTCACTTTTACCCACAGTGTGGAGAGTTTGGATACACATTTTTGGATGTCAGAATTTTTAAGGATCTACAAAATAAGAAGTTATGTCTTACCATAACGATCCATGTGAATTGTTCATCTCGCCTTTGTTCTTACACACGGGTTCGGAGCCGATCCTCGGCTCCGAGTCGGCCGCATCACTAGCTCGCATCTTCGAGAAAGCTCGAGGCACAGTAATATCCCATGATCCTCCGGTGTTAACCCTCAGATCTAGTTTGCTATACCAGAAGAATCCCTCTAGAAACCTGTCTAAAAACCCTACTGCCAGGTAGAGGACAAAAGATGCCATTATTGATGTTAATAATATGTCAACCATACCTAGAAAAGGCTGAAAAGGAATCTAATCAAAAAAACGTTCTCCCAGACCGTAGGATGGGGGATGGAGGGGGGGAATGTAAGAACAAAGGCGAGATGAACAATTCACATGGATCGTTATGGTAAGACATAACTTCTTAATGTGAAATTGTTCAATCTCGCCGTTTGTTCTTACACACGGGTAGCGTCCCTAGCTCCTTTTTTCCCGGGTGGCTCAAGGGAGAACATTCCTGAGTACAGTGGAACCAAACGTCGCCATGTCCCTGGAGTTCTTGTCTAGCTTGTAGTGGGCGATAAAGGTATGTGGTTTTGCCCAAGTTGCCGCTGCACAAATGGTATCTAAAGGCAAACGAGCGGTATGGGCTGAAGAAGTAGCAATCACCCTTGTAGAATGAGCTCTGGGTTTGAAAGGAAGTTGCTGTTTGGATTCAGCATATACGAATTTTATGCAATCTGAGAGCCATTTGGATAAGGTAACCTTGGTTACTGCCTGTCCTTTTCTTTGGTCTGCATATGATACAAAAATTTGATCCGACTTTCTGTATTCTTTTGTTCTATGTAAGTAAAATCTTAGTTGTCTGTGAACGTCTAACTTATGCAATGTGTATTCCAGCTTATTGGAATGATTTTTAAAGAAGGTAGGCAGTTCAATAGATTGGTTGATATTCTGAATCGAACAAATCTTCGGAAGAAAAGATGGATTGGTGCGCAAGGTTGCTCTATCCGGATGAAAGATCATGTACGGGGGTCAGATAGATAAAGCCTGTAACTCTGAAACTCTTCTGGCTGAAGTGATGGCAACCAGAAAGAGTGTTTTCCACGAAAGCAATTTTAACGAAGTTGTGGTTGCTGGTTCAAAAAAGGGTAAACATGAGTTGTGACAGCATGAGATTAAGATTCCAAGGTGCTATTGGATTACGAAAAGGAGGACGGAGATGAAAAGTACCTTTCATGAAGGCTTTACAAAGCCTGTGAGACATAAGAGAACCATCCTTACGGCCAGTATGAAAATTGGATATAGCGGCCAGTTGAACTCTTATAGTGGATGTTGATGCTCCTTCTTGAAAAAGAGAGGAAAGGAAATCTAGTATCTGGTGTACTGGGGCCCCGAATGGATCTACACCTTGTTTGGAGGCCCAGTGCACAAAACGGTTCCATTTGCTAATGTAGAGTTTTCTTGTAGATGGTTTGTGAGAAGATACAATAATTTGTTGTACTGCAGGAGATAGTAACTCCGACCTGGCTAAGATGGGAAGCGCAGCAGCCAAGCTGTCAGTTTGAGGGACTTGAGGTAGGTGTGAGGAACTCCCGACGAGTGTGTCAACAGATCTGGTTCCGGGTCCAGAATCCATGGTTCCTCCACTTGATGGGATTGAAGGAAGGGAAACCAGATTTAACGAGGCCAGAATGGTGCTATCAGTATTATGGTCCTGTCCAGACATTTGGCTTTCTGCAAAAACCTGGGAATTAGCGGAACAGGAGGAAAGGCATAAAGGAGACCCGGGGCCAATCAGATACCAGTGCGCCCTGGGGACACCCCTGGGGGTAACAGGGCAAAATAGCTTCTGCATTTGGCATTCAAAGGGGATGCAAACAGGTCGCAGCAAGGCTGGCCCCATCTGCGGAAGATCTCTTCCGCTACTTGACGCTTGAGGGACCACTCGTGAGGGAACAGGATGGCTCTGCTCAACCTGTCCGCAATTACATTGAAATCCCGGGATGTGCGTTGTTATCAGAAAGCGTCCGTGGACTTTGCCCATTGCCAAATTCTGAGGGCCTCTCTGCATAACGGGCAAGATCTGGTTCCCCTTGCTTGTTTATGTACCAGACTACTGACATGCTGTCTGTCTGAACTGTCACTGTTCCCGAGGTAAGGACTCGTGAAACTGTTGCAACGCTAGAAACACTGCCCTCATCTCTAGAACATTGATGTGCAGATTGTACTCCAAGTTGGACCATTGACCTTGGACTGTTTGTCCCTGAAAGAATCCCCCCCACCCTATCAGGGAAGCATGCATGGTTAGACTTGGTATCGGACTGGGTAATCCCAAGGGTCGCCCTAGTGTTAGCTCTTGACTGTGTATCCACCACAAGAGATCCTTCTTGCAATAATTCGTGATCCAGATTTGGTGAGACAGTGGAAGTTGTAGATACGACCATTGGGCTTAATAGCATCCATTGAAGAATCCTCATGTGCATTCTGTCTAAGGGAACTACCAGAAGGGATGCTGACATCAAGCCTAGCACTCTTAATACTTGTCGTGCTGAGACTCTGTTGTTCTGAAGAAGGAGCAAAATTGGTGCCTGAGGTCTGACACCCTTGATGGGGAAGAGTAACTTGAGCCAGGGAGGTATCTAGCTGTGCTCCTATAAATAAGATACGCTGACGGCGATAAGACAGATTTTCCAAAATTCACCGTTATGCCTAGTGAAGAGCAAAGATTGATGGCGTAGTCCCTGGCTTGTAGCAGACGACACTTGGTGGTGGCGGAAAGGAGCCAGTCGCCTAGATAAGGAAACACCCGAATCCCTTCGTCTCAAGTGAGACGCTACTACTGCCATGCATTTGGTGAACACCCTGGGGGCTGAGGTGAGACCAAAGGGCAGAGCGCGAAACTGGAAATGACTGGCTCCCAGCCGGAAGCGCAAATGATCTCTGGACGCCCTGGCCATTTTATATGGTAGTATGCGTCTTTGAGATCTAAAGAGCACATCCAGTCGCCCTTTGCAGAAAAGGAAGGATTGACTGAAGCGTGACCATCCGAACTTTTCCTTTTACAAAGGTATTTAACTTGCTGAGGTCTAGAATTGGCCTCCAGTCCCTGTTTTCTTTGGAACTAAAAAGAACCTTGAGTAAGTTCCGGATCCTATTTGGTCCGCTGGGACTGGTTGGATGACTCTGTTTTCGAGCAACCTTTTTATTTCTATGGTTGCTTGATCTCGCAGACTGGGTGGAACATCTGGGAGTTTTTTGGAGTTTGGTGGTATTGTTATGAAGGGGATGTTGTAGCCTCTGGTAACTATGCTTTTTACCCAGTAATCTGATGTAACATTTAGCCAGGCCTCTGGGTATAAAGCTAAGCGACCCCCGACTGCCTCCAGAGCAGGACAGTCGGGCCTGCACTCAGGAGTGCTGGAAGGGTTTTCCAGAGAACGTCTCTGTCACCCTGATTTTGCTAACCCCCTCTGCCGGCTGGGCGGCATCTTCCATTTCTTCCCCCTCCTCTGCCTCTGCAGGGGGGCGTCACTTTGGGTGTGTTGAAAAGATCCCAGAGTCTTTCGGAACCACATTTTTCCTCCTCGTTGCCCTTTAGGGTAGGGCCTAGATGGAACGGAAAAACGGACCCCTACGGCAGACAGGGTCTTCCCTTCTTGTTCACACCTTGTGAGAGTCTCCTTTACTTTGGGCCCAAACAGGGAGGCACCATCAAAGGGGGCATTGGCAAAAGAAGACTTAAAGGTTTCCGCAAAGGAGCATAAGCGCAACCAGGATTGTCTTCTCAGTGCAATCGCTGAAGCTGCCGCTCTACTCGATCCTTCGGCTGCGTATGAAATCAGCCTCATGGACGAGTTGACTATGGAATTTAGGGTGTTAAGTTGCGCTGTCACTTTATTGGCGACAGCAGCATCTGTGTGTCCCTGAAGTGTATCTCCTAACTCTTTAATGAGATCTCTTTGTAAACGGGTAAAATGCGTAAGGTAGTTGAGCGATCGGATGGAAAAAGTCGCCGAACTAAATATGCGCTTCCCATATCTGTCCATTGTCCTAGAATCCTTATTAGGAGGATGGACAGAGGAAGATGATTCAGACATCTCTTTCTTAGTGGCCGCCACCACCATAGTGTCTACGGGAACTCCTTTAGTAAGGTAGGCTTTATCTTGAGGAGCTGTCATATATTTGTTGGGTTTACGTGGGACTGGTTCCACTGTATCAGGTGTTTCCCAAGCCCTCTGAGCTACTAGGTCCATAAGATCGTCAAAGGGAGGAGTCACCCAGGAGGTAGAAGGTTGAGTCCCAAATGCCTTCAGTAAAACCGATTCATCCGCAGAAGGGGTAAGGGTTTGCCAGTCCCCTCTTTGCTTCAGGATTTCCAAAATGTCTGCGAAGGAGACATCCTCAGAGGTGGACCTTGGGGACCCTTCTGCTTCATCTAAATCAGCATCAGATGTAAGAGATTCCTGAGGGGAATCTATGTGCCTCCTCTTGCACAGTCGTTTCCTCGGAACATCCTCAGTGGGAGCTTCTGGGGATGCATCTGAGGAACCAGAGTCTCCCTGTGGGGATTTCTGAGGCATTGGGTCTCGACGCTTGGTAGGTACCGAAGGTACAGAAGCAGAACGCGGACCTTTTGGGGAAGGAGATAAAGAAGCCGATGAAGTCAGTGTCTGATCCGACAAGACCTTCCTCATGATGTCAAAGGCACCGGTGCCCCGACCCGAAGACCCGACCCGATCCGAAGAAGGAAGTCGTTTCTCCGGGATCGGAACCATGGGCTCCGACACCGAGGGCGGATCCTAACTAATCTGAGCCGAGGCACCGAGGGGAAGAGTCAGAACCGAAACCTCGGTTCGACTATCCCCCCCGGAACCCAGGAAAGACGTTCGGCTCTGAGACTCTCCGGCTGGTTCCGAAGGAGTCGAGGTCAACGGAGCCGATAGCACTACTGGAGGCTTCGGCACCGAGGGCTCTACAATCATCGGTTCTTTGACTCCTAACACCGATGACTCGACGGGTCTCGGAGGAGGAAGTGTTGAGGGAGTTGGAATGGCTTCGAGTTTCGAAACCAACTGGGACGAAACTTCGAGTAATTTTGAAAAAGCCGAGTTCTCCATAAGCTTCTGTACCAGTCTGTCCACACCGGAGTCGGAGATGGGCCTCAAGAACGGGTCAAGGAATCAAGCCGCCACCGAGCGAAGGATAGTAGATGGTGGTACCTCTGTTACCGGCTCCAAGACCTGAGCCTCGCAGAGATAAAGTCTCACACTCGGCCCAAGTCATAGGAGCCGGTGTCCGAATTTGAAAAGAAGTGCTCGGAGCCGATGACTTGGGCTCCGACACTCTTGAAGACTTCGATCCCTTCGAAGACTTCGAAACCTGTTCAGCCTTGTCTAGGGCTTCCTGATATTCAGGTTTGATTAAACCTCTGTCCACTAACTTCCTGCGTTTTTCCATCATGACCCTCCCACTAAAGGAATGACAGATAGAACAGTCTTCCTGCAAGTGGAGAGGGCCAAGACAGTAGACGCAGGAAGAATGGTTGTCAGTAATGGACATCTTTTGTCCACACTGACACCTCTTGAAACCACTTTTCATCTTTTCTGATATTACTATAGAAAAGAAAAAATTTACAACTACCAAAAACCAGTCTAAAGTATGTAAATATATATAAAAGTTTAACAAACACACCACAGCACACTGATATATATAAATTGAAATAAACAGAAAAAGGTTAGCTTTCTTCAAAAATTTTTACAGACAACAAAATGGCCTAAGGCCCTTACTAATTTTTAAAGGTAAAAATCTACCTAACTAGTTCACACAACTATCTATATATATATATATATATATATATATATATATATATATATATATATATATATATATAAGCTATTAATTATAAGAAAAAATATCACTAAAATTATCAAGAGATATAGCAAAAATAGTAAAAAGTTGTACTGGCCCGAGCCTCACGAAGTGATCTGCTGCTAGCGGCAAACTAGATCTGAGGGTTAACACTGGAGGATCATGGGATATTACTGTGCCTCGAGCTTTCTCGAAGATGCGAGCTAGTGATGCGGCCGACTCAGAGCCGAGGATCGGCTCCGAACCCGTGTGTAAGAACAAACGGCGAGATTGAACAATTTCACATCAACAGGTTTGTATCGAAATTATATAGAAAAGATGTTTTTTTTCTAATTCCTATTTACCCTTCAAAAGCAACCATCCTTTTCACCAGAAGAAAAATATAGTGAAGGGGCAGATGGTGACGGCCGCTAGAAAAACACCCGTTAAGGAAGATTTATTAGAGAAGTTAAAATTAATTGAATCTCTGTTTTTGGACAGGTGCACCCCAAGATTCTTATCAGGGCATTAAAAGATGAAATTTTAGACAGGTGGGGTAGAAA
Organism: Protopterus annectens; assembly: GCF_019279795.1. Classification (NCBI taxonomy): domain Eukaryota; kingdom Metazoa; phylum Chordata; order Ceratodontiformes; family Protopteridae; genus Protopterus; species Protopterus annectens. The sequence continues at coordinate 1,667,748,739 of NC_056731.1, read as the reverse complement.
TTTTATACCTTTCATTAGCTGATTAGCCTAGGCCAATCTATACCTCATTCTAACAACCCCTGTTTCAAGACCAAGAAAGATTTATGATTCAGAATGAATTATCAACATTGGGACCATACTTGGTTCTTAGATATAACCAGGATACATGGGAAATTAGAAATGTTTTAAGTATTGGCATATGTTTGCATCTATGCCCAATAGCGTAACAGTGTTTGAAAAGCCATTAAAATGTAGTTGTAAGAGAGGTCCTAATTTAAAGAACATATTTGAGAAGAGGACAAACTTCCATGGAAGTGCTATTAACAGAACCAAATATGGCACATACAAGTGTGGGAGGTGTTCACAATGCCATTTTATAGCTAACACAGGAGACTTGCATCTTCTTGGGTTAGACATTAAGCTAACCTCTGCTGGACATTACAACTGTTTTTCCAGAGGAGTGGTTTACTTAATGTTTTGTGTTTTCTGTCCTTCCTATTATGTGGGTAAGGCAGAACGCAATTTAAGGCAGAGAATTTATGAACACCTATATGATATTAATAGAAAAAAATAATCCAATGCCTTATATAGGCACATCCTGGTTTGCAACAGGGGAGACTTTAGATTTTGGGTCTTGGAACAGGTCATACCCCATGAAAGAGGGGGTGATTGGGGGAATGAAACTGGAATACACTGAGCAGGTGTAAGCAGCTTCTCAGCCACTATCCCTTCAGTTGGAACTAGCACTAATGTCCAAGCCTACACCAAAAAACTATATGAGCACCTACATACCCTGTAATGACTCAGCAATACCTGACAGGACCAAATCATCTTCCTCAAGGAACAGTAAACCTGTCTGGTGAATAACAGCAATAATCAAACTCAGTAATAAAAGGAAAAGAATTGCTGTCCAGGGCCAAGGAGGAGCAGGTGCCAAATTGGAAGCAAACCTCTCCTTTGTCTGAACAAGCAAATAAGATCACTGGTGAAAGCCTCTAAGGCTAACTTCAAATCCAAATTTGCCACATCCACTAAGGACAATCACAAGGCCTTCTTCACATACATCTGCAATCTCAAAAGTTAACACCAAAACCTGCTCTGAACTGGTGGTCAACACCACCACATACACAAAAGCCGTAGATATAGCCAACCTACTGGCAGATAGGTTCAGTGAAAACTTACCCCCTGCCCCCCCTATCAGTACATCAGGACATCCCCAGCACCTGCCCCCCCATCACCAGTGAGCAGATCTTAACGCCCTCTCAAAGACAAAAAATACAGTCTCCGTGGGACCTGACAACATCCCCGGCTGTGCCCTATATGAACTCAGGCATGAGCTCTCGGCTCCAGTAAGCACCCTATTCAACCAAAGCCTGAGCACCAGCTTTGTCCCAGCTGAATGGAGGACAGCCACTGTCATCCCTTTACACAAAGGTGGAGCATCCACTGACCCAATGCTCAGCTATTATAATCCTTGCTTGGCTAGGTCATTCTAAAGTCTGTTAATGTGAGCTCTAGCAGCAAAGGTGCAAGAAGAGTATGCTTGCTTTCCTTGTCAGTCCATTACTTGAGACTCCCTGTTAGGCAGGTGGGCCATGTCTGTATCCTCGATCTAGTCCTTCTTCGTGGCAGCTAAAACAATGATGAAACCCACTGGGGAGCCCTTCATCCAGTAGTGCCTGCCTTTGAGTGGTCTCAATATTTTTTCTGGCCTCCTCAGTATGCATTCTTGAATCGGACTCTTGGTGGGAGAACTCAAGATATAGTCAATGGTGAAACATAAGCCTCAAAAATAAAACAACCTCATTCAGGGGCAGGGTGCTCAGTGGGCCAATTACCTTCTGACATGTGAGCTCCAGGACCACACTATAGGTAACATTCACAGATGGAATCTGAGGGAACTCTCTCTATCATCCGAATCAGAGTCTGATATGAGAGAATCCAACAGGGATTCCAGATTCTACCCTTCTGCATGTCATCTTTCTTGGAACATCACATGGTGGGATGGGGTCCTCAAAGGCCTATGACAGTGTTTAGGCTGCACTTATGAGACTCGGTGCTCTATTCTGACTGGTGGACACGTGAGATGGCTGAGGAGCAATAGCAGGGGTGTCCAGAGACAAAACTATGAACGGTGGAGCCTGCAATGCAAGTCTTTAAGGACATAAAAATTACTGCCCCCCCCCCCCATGACCTAGAAAAGTGAATCCGGCATCTGATGGACTACAGGAACCCCTATCTGGCAAAGAAACCATCTCCACCAAAGAAGGGATGGCTCCAGTTGAATGGAAGAGCCCCAAATCTGACAGAGTGGAATGTTTTGAGGAGAGAACTAGCTCAGACACTTCCAAGACCCTCAGCTCAAACTTGCAGCCACTAAGGGTAGCGCCAAAGGCTGTGCGGAGCCTTCGGTGTCAAGTCAGAAAAACAGAGATCTACACTGCTTCATAAACTTTGAAGTAAAGCAAGACAGATCCAGGGATTCTGATGTTGAGGTAACAGCACCAGTCAGCACAAGACAAATATGCTCTGGCCTGGTCAATGGCTCCAAAATTCTCTAGTTCCACGATGCGGACAAGAGAAGGAGCTAGGACAGGGGAAACAGGATCTGTCCTATCCATCCTTGGCACAGGGGAGGGAGGAATGACAACCATGCCTGCCTGCATCCCCCAAAAGGCCCTCATCATCTAGACCAGTTCTAAATAAGTTGCACTCTTTATGGACCTTAGCAACCCGAGCGAGTACACTGAAGGATGTCAGGATGAGATCCAGGAAGGTCACTGTTCTGAAGAAAGCTTACTCAGCTGCTTGGCGGGTAACTCATTCATGATTAAGGCGGGCTACAGATGAATCAGAGGAGAAGAAGCTGGTTCTGGGTCCGAGCTGGAAAGAGAGCCCTGTTTGGAAACCTTAGGAGCTGATGGAGACTCTATTGTTTTTTCATTTGAGTACATCTCTATCCTTTTCCTCTATGTTTTCTCCCTCAGAATCAGGAAGACCACCTTTAATGACCAACTTATTCCATCAGAAATTGCTCTCTGCCTGAAGAACTTAAATTCAACAGTCCACATTCAAGTATTTCATGTCAAGGGCAGTAGACGCACAAATCATGACCATGCTGGGGAAGAATCTCATACCCACATTTATAGCATTTTTAAAAACTTTTTTGCCCTTGTCCTTTCCTTCCATCACTAAATCTTCAAATGAAATTCACCAAAGGGAACAAGACAAGCATTCAAATACTGAATAATACAGTTATCTATGAAATAATGGTTTACTTTCTATAATCTTAAATTTGGTATAAAAGGTACCAAACTAAGACAGAAAACAAAGACACATGTTAGAGTAGCTGAAAGTAGACAAGACTCCAACAATGAAGATGAAAATGCACTAAACCTAAATCTATAACAAATAATTTTTTTTCAAAAAATGAGTAATTATCTGCTAGGAACATAGCACTCAGCGACTAACAGTACAATAATAATAGGCAAAAAGCCTTGGCAAACTGCAATAAACAAAAGGCACTGGAGTACCTAGATGGATATATGGAGGTCACATCCAAAAAGGAAGGTGGAAAAAGTACAGTTGTGTACACTTAACATAAATGTAGATGTTCGAGTATATTCACTGTTGCATTCATTACATTTGGGTAATCCTGCTGGCAGGTTGCCCTCAGTCTGCCTGAATTCCAAAGTCTTGGGTCCTGCATCAGCTGCTGTCGCCCCTTCCCTGACGTCAGGTTGTCAGGGTATAAAAGATGCGGCAGACGCCATTTTCTTTAGTTTTTCTTTTCTTGCCCCAGATGTCAGGTGCCCCCTAAAAGGGTAGCCAAAATGTGTATATATATATATATATATATATATATATATATATATATATATATATATATATATACATATATATAAATACATGCACCAATATAAACTTTAGCTTCATCTACAAGCAAATACACCACATAGGTTGTATAAATCACAGAAGGAAAGATAGGTTCCATCTGAAAAAAGGGGGATGGCGGGTGGGTAACCTGGACTGCAACAGTGAATACACTCGAACATCTACATTTACGGTAAGTGTACACAACTGTACTATGTTCTTCGTGTTTCACTGTTGCAGTCATTACATTTGGGTACAGTCCCAAAGCTATAGATGGGAGGCTGGAGCTAAACAGCATTAGGAACGGCTATGAGGCCCTGCAGAACTTCAGTGGCAAAGCCTGCCCTGGATTTAGAGTAGAGTGGCAGATGATAGTGCTTTGTAAAGGTGTGCACTGAACTCCAAGAAGCAGCCTCTAAAATAACCTTGGTTGATACTCCCCTGAGAAAGGCTGCTGAAGTGGCTGCAGCTCTGGTTGAATGTGGCCTAATGCCCTTAGGCACTGGCTTGCCATGGTGTAAGCAGCAGAAACAAATGCAGTGGAAAATCCACTTTGAAATAGTCTGCTTTGAGATAGCCTTTCCTTGTGATCCTGCAGCATATGCCACTAGTAATTACTCTGTCTTTCTGAAAACTTTGGTTCTGTCCAAGTAGAATCTAAGCTGTCTGTGTACGTCCAAAGAATGCAGAATTCTCTCCCCCTTGTTCTGTGGTTTTGGATAAAAAGTTGGCAGATGAATAGTTTGGTTAAGAGCCACACTGGACACCACCTTAGGCATAAATGTTGGGTCTGTCCTCAGAGAGACCCTGTCTGGATAAAAAATTATAAAAGGTTCCACAGCCATGAGTGCCTGTAGCTCTGAAACTCGTCTTGCAGAAGTTATTGCTAGGAGCAGAGCTGTTTTCCAAGATAAAAACTTTATATCAGCAGTAGCAGCTGGATCAAAAGGAGGCAGGGTGAGTTTTTCCAAGACATAGTTGAGCTCCCATGCAGGCATTGGTGATCTCCTTGGAGGCCTTACATTTTGGCGCCTCTGAGTTACTGTTTTAATAAGGGATGAGAAAAGATTGGTGGCTCTGTATTGTAATGAGCCGAAATGGCAGAGGCATGAATTTTAATAGATGAAAAAGATAGGCCTTTGTCCAGCATCTCAGTTAAGTATTGCAAAATCTGAGGAATATTTGGTAGAGCTGTATCAGTTCCTTGTGCCTGGTTCCAAGCACAGAATCTCTTCCATTTTCCAGCATAAGATTTTCTAGTACTAGGCCTTCTGGCCTCCAAAATGACATCCATCACAGCTTTACTGAGAGGTGTGTTTTGTATGACTACATTATCCGCCATGCTGCCAGGTTTAAAGTCTTGAGTTGGTTGTGCAGGATCTGATTGTTTTGCTGGGACAGTAGATTAGGTATTTGCGGTAAGGTCCAAGCTGGGCATTGAGAAGTTCTTTAGGAATGGAAACCAGTACTGGCGGAGAAAGTCTGGGGCAATCAGTATCATTTTTGGCTTCTCCTGTCTGAACTTTAGGCGTACTCTGGGGAGGAGAGGTAGTGGGGGAAAGGCATATACGGATAGGTTTTTCCAGCTGCCACTCGTGGGGATCCATGAGGTTTCTGTTTAGTTCATCTGCCAGAGTATTTTTCCTTCCTGGCAGGAATTGTGCCTGCAGATGTACTTGGTAAGTTAATGCTGTGTCCCACAAATTCATGGCTAGTCTGCAAAGGGGGTAAGAATGTGTGCCCCCCTGCTTGTTTATATACCACATGACCGTGGTGTTGTCTGTCTTTATCAGCAGTTGTCCCGGATAAAGTAGGTCCTTGAAGGCTGTCAGGGCATTCTGAACAGCTAGTATCTCTTTTTGATTGATATGTAGATGCATTTGGGTCGAGGACCATGTGCCCTGAATGCATCTTCCTGCCATGTGGGCCCCCCAGGCATAATTTGATGCATCCATTGTTAGTGTCTGCCTGGCTGGGGGTAATATGAATGGCTGTCCCTTGTTTTGGTGACAAGCCTTTGCCCACCATCGAAACTCCTGTTGTAGGCAGGGAATGAGAGTAATCATTGTTTCCAGGCTGTGGTAATGTTGAGTCCAAACACTTTTTAGGTACCATTGAAGTTTCCTCATATGCAGTTTTGCATATGGAATTAGTAGGATGCAGGATGCCATGAAGCCCAAAGCCTGCAGAATTTTTCTTGCAGATAACTGGGCCTGTGTTGCCAACATTTTGAAATAGGTAGTCAGTTGCCTTTGTTTGTCTGGCGTGAGATAAGCCATCTGGGCAGTTGTATTTAAGCTTGCACCCAGGAATATTATCTCGAGAGGGTACTAGTTTTGATTTCTTTTCGTTAACTGTGTACCCTAGGCATGTCAGAAGTCTTTTCACAAACGCCAGATGCTGTAGAAGAATGTCCTTGTTCTCTTCTTGAATTAGACAGTCGTCCAAGTAAGGATATATCTGTATTCCTCTTTGTCTACAGAATGCAATTACTGGTGCCAGGCACTTTGTAAAGACCCTGGGCGCAGTAGAGAAGTCAAAGGGCAGTGCAGAGAATTGGTAATGCATTGAGCCAGCATTGAATCTGAGGTATTTTCTGCATAATTGTCTGATTGGGACATGCAGGTATGCCTCTTTTAGGTCTAGAGCCACCAGCCAAGCGTTCTTGCCCAGCATGGGCAGAAGCTGCTGCAAAGTCATCATCTTGAATTTTGGTATATCCAGGAAAGTGTTCAGAATAGATAGGTCCAGTATTGGTCTCCAGGCTTTGTCCTTTCTGGGCACCAATTACAGTCTTGAGTAAAAATCCTTGTCCTTGCTCTTGCTCTGGTACTTGTTGAATGGCCCCCATGTCCATGAGGGATGAGACTTGTTTTTGTGCCTCTGCCCATTGATTTTTTTGGCAGATCTGGCCAGCCGTTTGCCTTTGGCAGGGTATGGAAATGGAACTTGTACCCTTGTGACACGATATTTAGAACCCACTTGTCCTGGATTATAATGTGCCAATTTTGAGAAAAAAGTGCTAATTTTCCTCCTAAGGGTGCTGCCAGGAGATAAGTGCTTGGTACGGCAGGGGGAAGTCATTGGGACTGCTTCCTGTATGGTTGTGATTTGTCTTCTCCAACTTTGGAGGTAGAAGCACCCCACTGCTTTGACCTGTAGGAACCTTGTGCCTGGGATCTGCCTCCAGCACGTCTGGATCTGCCCCCTTTGAAGTCTGTCTGACATAGGAAAGGACCAATTCTTTGTAGGCCAGTGTCTACTAAACCTAGGTGGCTGTACTTGTAGAAAATCTTTGACAGTTTGCATAGATTTAGCTTTGCCCTCCATTTTCTTTAACACCTCCTCTGCCTTAACACCAAACAAAGTATCATGCTATAAAGGTGCATCTAATAATTTAACTTTGACATGATCAGACAGATTTTGTTCCTTTAACCAAGCATGCCTCCTGATTACAGATCCTGTAACTGCGGCCCTGCAGGAGGCCTCCAAAGAATCAAAACCACATTGCAAAGTATGCTTTCCAACTTGTTCAGCTGCATGCAATAAATCCTGCATTTCCTTGTTTTCTGCACATTCAGAGTTTAATAACATTTTCTGTTTAAGCAATGCCATGACATGCTGCTGATATTTGAGCATATGAAACTGACAGTTTAAGGCCCTTATATCCAACGTAGCAAATGTGTAAACCTTTTTTCCCCATCTATCCAGTGCCCTAGAATCTCTGTCAGAGGGGGTAGGGTTTTTTGCAGCGGAAGCCTTAACTCCTTTGGGACCCTGTGAAATAGTTTCTGGGTCTGCAGCAGGGTTTTTTAAAAAGGAATTTATGAGAGTCAGGATCCCTGTAACATCTGCCAGACTTAACAGGAGCTGGATGTAAGGGGTCAGGGGTAAGACTAGACTCTGAAAACACGTCATCTACAATATCTAACACAGGTAGAATAGCTAGTGGCCTGTGTTGAGGTAGTAAAAGGAAATCCCCGAGCCTCTTTTTAGATTCTGAAAAATCTTGGCTCTCCCAGTGGAAATGCTCCCTCATGGTATGCAATGTTTCCCCAAAAGAATAGTCCTCTGGAGGAGAAGCTGAAGGAATAGATTCTTCAGCATCAGAATCCTCATAGGGAGGAAGAGAATATTCCTGATCAGAAGAGGAATCAGAAAAAATAGAAACCTGATCTGAAGATTCATAGTCGGACTCTTGCCTAGGCCTCTTATCAAGAGGGGGATGGGAACCCCTGATTAAGGTAATTAAGTCTTCGGCCATTTTCAGCATCTGTTTTTTTGGGCATAGAGGCCTTTCCACGTGGCTCTTGAGTTTGTTTCTTTGCTTTAGAAGGTGCTTTAGTCTTTGCCTTTGAAGCTAAGGTTGGTTTAAAGCAATGATGTTTAGGTCTGAATACACCCTCAGAAGCCGGTGCCTGCTCAGTGGCTCCGGACCCATCTGAAGGAATAGTATCCCAGGCTCCAATAACTTGAGTTTCCAGCGGCATGGCCGACTCCATGTGGGAATCGGTAGCGGCATGCGACTCTAAAGTAGTGGGTGTCAGGGGCTGTGAAAGCGCCTCACTGAGAACCGGCGACTGGCTTAGGCGAAGCTTCATCTGTTTTGGGCCTCGGTTGTCTCTCTCCTTTTCTTTGCATTTTTTGTGAACTCCGGTAGTTGCACACCACAAACAAGATACAAACTCAGTAGACCAATAAAAAAACACAGCCCAGCTATTCAGGACCCGAAACCAGCAGCATAAATATTCTAATCGTGATGCAATTACTAGCAGTAGCCAAAAAATTGTATAAGCAAACAGTCCTTATTAAAACGAACCAAATAAACCAAGCGCTTTCACCCGCGTATTGTCGGGCTTTTTCAAGGAAAATCTTTGAACACCATTGTGCACCTCTTTAAATAGTTAATTCAAGTCACATGATAAAATTAATTAATTAATTTCCATCAGGTTTCACAAAGACTTCTCTCTTCAGCAAAATGTTGTACTTAGTTTAAAACTGTAGAATCTATATATCCAGGTTCACTATCGCATTCCTTTGAATATTCAATTAAATGCGCTCAACATACATAATAAAAACTTAATAATACTGATCTTTTAAATACAAAATTTCGTGATATAATACATTAAAATACATAAACTCCAAATCCTTTTTCATGAAAAAGTAATAAAAAAAATAATAAAAAATAATAAAAAAATAATAAAAAAATAATAAACTCTACATTCATACAACCATTTTAGTGATCTATTACTATTCGTATTAAATATGATAAATTTAATAAACTGATCTTTCTCAATATTATAAACGTGAATAAACAAAGAATCACGTCTAAAACCTTCACAAAAAGTGAATATCAAGGATAGTAAATCAATTAAGTAATATAAAATAAGATTAGCTCAAAAGTATTAACCCTTTGCCAAAAGGGTAAGTATGTGCATAAATATGAATTAAAAAAACTGTGTTCCAGTATGTCTTTTGAGGGAGAGATGACTAGAACTGTTATCTTGCTTTTCTTAATTTTAAGACACTCATGATGTTAATAGAGTCATTCAGACCGGGAGACTTTGTAGAGTTTAGTTTCAATTGCCAATATAACGTTGTTTCCCAGTTACCACCTCTGATGTGTTCTGTGACGTGCTCTAATACAAAAAACTTCACGTTCATTTTTTCACACATTAGGGAGTGTTTATAAAAGGCATTACTCTCTTTCTGTTTCGTCACGTCATTGAAATGTTCACAAACTCTCCTCCTTAGATGTCGTTCAGTTTTTCCTATATAAAAACTGTCACAGGTTATACATATCCCTACATATACTACCCCCCTTGTGGCACAATTATAATATTTCCTAGCGGTAAAGTTGAATTTCCTGGAGGGGATACTAATCCATTCCTGATTGATCATAGCATGGCATTGCTTACAATTACCGCACGGGTAGGTGCCAACTCTCTTTTTATTTTTACTACTCTCTAAATTATGTTTCATTTCAAAAATCTCTTTCAAATTCTTACTTCTTTCCTAACAAAATGTGGTCTTTCTGAAATAAAAGTTTTTGTATCTTCATGAAAACTAAGAATAGGCCAATATTTAAGGATAGTATTTTCAATTTCTTCAGAATTCTTATTAAAGGTATAAATGAAACTGCTTTTACCATCCATTATGTTTTCATAGTTGGTCTGTGGAGGATTAAAAGAACCTACTCCTAACAGTGGCGGGTACAGCGCGTCTCTTTTTCTGACTAATATCCTGTACCAGATCTTCAAACAATTTATCTGGGTAACCTTTTTCTGAGAAAAAAGTTTTTAGAATCTTCACTTCTTCATTGAAATCTTTCAGGGTACTGCACATTCGAGAAGCTTGAATGAACTGTCCCTTGATAATGCCCCTCTTTTGGAAGTGTGGATGTCCGCTGTTATAATGGAGATAGGAGTTAGAGAATGAGCTTTTTCTATATAATTTAGATTGAAAACATTGATTTTCATAATCTTTGACAATGGTTACATCCAAATAATGTAGTTTGTTCTTATCGATATTATGTGTAAATTTAAAAAATGCTGTTGTATTATTAATGTAGTGTAAAAATTCAAAAAAACTCTCCTCACTACCCTTCCAGAAAATACACATGTCATCCAGAAACCTCCTATAATATAAAATGTCCTGGTGCCATTTACTCAAAAAATTACCCGTGCGGTAATTGTAAGCAATGCCATGCTATGAGCAATCAGGAATGGATTAGTATCCCCTCCAGGAAATTCAACTTTACCGCTAGGAAATATTATAATTGTGCCACAAGGGGGGTAGTATATGTAGGGATATGTATAACCTGTGACAGTTTTTATATAGGAAAAACTGAACGACATCTAAGGAGGAGAGTTTATGAACATTACATTTCAATGATGTGACGAAACAGAAAGAGAGTAATGCCTTTTATAAACACTCCCTAATGTGTGAAAAAATGAACGTGAAGTTTTTTGTATTAGAGCAAGTCACACAAGACATTAGAGGTGGTAACTGGGAAACAACGTTAGAGTATCGTGAGTTATATTGGCAATTGAAACTAAACTCTACAAAGTCTCCCGGTTTGAATGACTATTAACATCATGAGTGTCTTAAAATTAAGAAAAGCAAGATTATAACAGTTCTAGTCATCTCTCCCTCAAAAGACATACTGTAACACAGTTTTTTAATTCATATTTATACACATGCTTACCCTTTTGGCAAAGAGTTAATACTTTTGAGCTAATCTTATTTTATATTACTTAATTGATTTACTATCCTTGATATTCACTTTTTGTGAAGGTTTTAGACGTGATTCTTTGTTTATTCACGTTTATAATATTGAGAAAGATCAGTTTATTAAACTTATCATATTTAATAGGAATAGTAATAGATCACTAAAATGGTTGTGTGAATGTAGAGTTTATTTTTTTATTACTTTTTCATGAAAAAGGATTTGGAGTTTATGTATTTTAATGCATTATATCATGAAATTTTGTATTTAAAAGATCAATATTATTAAGTTTTTATTAGTTATGTATGTTGAGCGCATTTAATTGAATATTCAAAGGAATGCGATAGTGAACCTGGATATACAGATTCTACAGTTTTAAACTAAGTACAACATTTTGCTGAAGAGAGAAGTCTTTGTGAAACCTAATGGAAATTAATTAATTTATTTTATCATGCGACTTGAATTAAATATTTAAAGAGGTGCACAATGGTGTTCAAAGATTTTCCTTGAAAAAGCCCGACAATACGCAGGTCAAAGCGCTTGGTTTATTTGGTTCGTTTTAATAAAGACTGTTTGCTTATACAATTTTTTGGCTACCGCTAGTAATTGCATCACGATTGGAATATTTTTGCTGCTGGTTTCGGGTCCTGAATAGCTGGGCTGTGTTTTTTTATTGAACTCTGGTAGTCAGATGGCTATCAGACGGCATTTCTGGATAATTAAACAGACGTCCAAAATAGTTTAAAGCAAAATCATACCGACGCTTAATAGTGTGTTGGTTAAATCTAGCACAAAACCGACAACCAGAAATGTTGTGATCAGGGCCTAGGCAAGAAATACAGTAAGAATGAAAGTCCTTATGAGGTATTTGCTTTCCACAAGAAATACAATAATTTACTTTTTCTGACATCGGTCTGGAGCAAGAAAAAAGTTTCCCCAACGGGGTAGTTAGCTTTATTGAAGTCTTCGGATCTGAAACTTGAATGTGAAAATCTCAACTGCTTCTGCTTCGGGCACCGCGCGGCAAGAAAGACTAAAGAAAATGGCGTCAGCCGCATCTTTTATACCCCTGACGACCTGACGTCAGGGAAGGGGCAACAGCAGCCGACGCAAGACCCAAGACTTTGGAATTCAGGCCGACTGAGGGCAACCTGCCAGCAGGATTACCCAAATGTAATGACTGCAACAGTGAAATACGAAGAACATCAAGAACCGAGTTAAGCTAGTCAGAGGAGTACATTTGCATTGTGGGAGGGAAAAGTTTACGGAGTTTGAAGCTGGAGCACTAGCTATCGATTGGACAGATAAAAAATGATTAGACTTTCATACTAGGCAATATGAAGCTCATCCTCTGTAACCAAAGGATACAGTCCTCACGGTAATCCTCCTGAGAACATACCACGGATAATGGTGGCTCCAAATGAAGACCTGGGCCTAGGTCACTATGTCCAGCGTGTACTGCTCTTTCAAAAGTGTTGAGGAAAGACTATGTTGTGACTGTGTAAATATCTCCATAACAGCAGCTATTTTAACGATTCCATTCTGCTGCCAGAGAAACTAAGGATGTATAACCTAAGGTTAGGCTGTTGTCAGAGTTTAACCAGTGCTTTTTTATGTGCTGACTTCAAACTGGTTAATGGTACTAGATTTATGTAGAACTTCAATGTAATTGTGTAAAACATTGACAGATTTACTGCACATCAGCCAGTCAAATGGCATCAGAAATATTTGGTCTAGGGATCTAAACCTCTTCTGCAACATCAACAGAATGGTTTTGACAGACAGGTTTATCTCACAGATGATACCCTGCTCTAGATCAGACTCCCTATCCACGTAAAACAAAACTCAACCCTGTCCATATTCAAGTGCAAATTGGATCAATGGATGGGAAACAGAAAATTTACCCTAGGACTGGTCCCTGTACTGCCAATTGACAGAGGCAGCTCCGAAATGCTTTAATCCCGTGCATTGGGGTCCCCCTCTATTGTTTATGATATGACCCCAGTTATTCTCACTAGGATAATATATAATTATTAACCATAGGATGGATAAGGCCAATCTAAATCCAAATGGAATAGGTTAGTGAAATCACAAACTGGGAAAATAGTTAGACTTAAAATGGCCCTGCAAAGGCAGCTAACCTAGTACTTATCTATGAGCCTATAAAATGCTCTCTCTGAGTACATAAGCTAAATTTACTGTAGGAGTAAATCAAATGAGTTCTCTTATGGTTTTAGTCTCTGAAGCTCAAACAGAAGGAATAAAGGAAATAACTTTGGTGAGAACTATTCTTTAATTCTCAGTAAGTGCTTGGTTGCTTAACACGAGTTAAGGGAAAGTGGAAGTGCTTACCTAGTCTGGTTCAACCATACCCACCCCATTCTCACATCCCTTTGACCTACTCTTCATCTATGCATTCTCATTTGATGAAACTCCTCCTGATTCGTTTTCATTCTAATGCAAACCCTGTAGCATTCCCTTCCCTGTTTTCTCCATCAACAATACTCATCATCATAATGGAGCTGGCTGGATGGGGGTGGGGAAGTCTCGGTTCCAGTTAAAAAAAAATCAACATTAGTACTACTGGGCACAAGAGATTCTGATGATACTTGATTAAAGTGAAAATAAAGTGAAAAAAAAAAGTCTTTCTTTAGAGGCTGACTTCAGGAATATGAAATAAGCCATTTTGGCTTTGTACTCATGTTCATCACACTTCAGCTTTTTAGATTTCCTTAGCATAGCAGTTGTCTCCTTTTTGTGTGAGATCTAAAATTGAGTCATGCTGTGAAATGAATAATTTGAAGTCATAATGAGCTTTAAGCTTCTCATTTGAAAACTCAACTTCTTTAAGAGACTAGTTTAATATAATTCTGTTGCATCAGTATTTCAACAAGTTCAGTCTGTCCTGCTAAATAAAGCTAATTCACAAAACTCTCTCCTTAACATCAAGCCCTGAAGGAAACAAACACCTTTAGACCCAGTGGGACTTGTGTTAAACGCATTCTGAAAAAATAGGCTACTACAAACTAGTGCCTTTTACTTGAAAATAAAAGTCAATACTTTGGAACTTTCTTTTGAGTCACCACTACATTTAAAAAGGTCCAGGGGGATTTCTAACATCAGTTAGGTAGATTTTTTTCACCACTTTTGTTAAGAATCAGACTGTCAAATTGCATTTGCTCAAGCCAATGGTGTATGAACAAATCAACCATTCCAGGCAGAGTCGTAAAACTAGGCTTGCCTTCTTCATCTGATGGCAAATGAGTTTCCTTCATACACTGAACATTCACAACAGCCAAGCACTGTAATTTACCCACTAAAACAAAAGCAAAACTAAACCAACAAATGAAATAAAAAAGTTTGTGGACACCAGTTCCATCCCTGAAGCTGCTACTTAGTCTTCAGTGAAAACCTTTATTAAGTATTGTAATACACTGGATATGGTTTTGTAAGGCTAGAACAGATTTTGCTAGAGCCACTGTATGGGTTTGTTGAGGGCTCTTCTCAGCCTTCCACCTCCCACTATGTTTCTTGTGCTTTTCTAATCTCTCTATAGTAAAGAATACTGCAACAGCCACATAGAAGGACACAGTACAGTTCTGTAAAATATTACCATAACAATAGATGTCCCTTCTCTTCATTGCTGCAGTATTAGCTCCCTTCCTCCAACCCCCTCTTGTTAGGTATGGCTTTTGTTCTGGATTCCCGTCTGTCTGAGGGTCTCCCCCCCTTTTTCTTCTCCATTTTCTCCTTCTGGATGTGCATGGACTTCTTTGTCCTATGGAGACAGTTCTCTACTGGGGCAATTAGGTTCTAGGTAACTGCATCCATACATCACTTTTATGTCCCACGTCCTGTGTAGGGACCATATGTGTGACATGCTGCATACAAGATAAGGCTTTGCTATATTGGTCGAGTGTCTGGGTAGCCTAGGCTGAAGATCCCTATAGTGAAGAATACTGCAAAGGTGAGAAGGATGTCTACACTTATGGTAAGATTTTACACAACTGTACTTTACTGTCCAAGGAGAAAAAAAATCATCTATTTTCCAGGGCTGCTTGCATGGTATCCTGGAGCAGAATTTTACTAACTGCAGTTACAATCTATCTGAGGTATTTCACACGAATGAAGCAATTTCTAGAACCCTCTCCTAATTCGGTTTTTATTTGCATGGATTGTCCTGGTCCTGCTCAGCTTGTCTGCCTCACAATTTTGCTTTGACAGGATATAAGATGCCTATATAGTGACACTGTGCTGAAAAGCTATAGTCCAAGGCTCCCATGCCTAGTCCACATAGAAGGTAAGACAGGGCTACTTCCTGCCGATTAATTACCACATAACTGTGGTGTTGTTTGTAATCACTTGTGTGATGCCCGTGCCCTGGCCAAGCAATCAAGGAGCCTCAATCCTCACCACTAACACCAGTGAGGGGCATCTCATATAGGAGGAAAGGATAATAAATACACACAGTAAAGTGCAATTTCCCTTAAGGGCACACAGAGATCACAGTCAGTCCGGGGCTGGTTGCTCCCTTGCTCTCCAGGTCCCCAATAAGACCCCCCCCCCATTGGCACAGCTATAGGGTCCAGATCTCAGCCTAGCGGGCAAGCTAAAACCTCCAGCACCCTCTCTGTCCAACCACTGCTTCGTGTCTCTGCCCAAGTAGCTGACACACAGAGTTTATACAACCACAAAGACACTCCTGGGGAAGCCTGGCACAGGTTCTCCAGCTGTGCCCCTTTTTCACAGACTATACTGTAGTACCAGCTGCCACCTCCCACTAATATTCATCAGCTACTCAAAGGCCCTTAAAAGGATGTCCAATTAATACTGTGCAACATTATTATCCAGTTGGTAGTATAGCCCAGAGCTAAAGCTATTGAAGTGGCTTTGTACAATTTTACCAAAGGCATGCAAGTACTCTAAAGAGCTTAAATTATCTCTACAAAAACAGCCACAGTTGAAAGGGTTTAAAAAATATTTAATAACAAATAGTAAAAACACAAGACAAAACTTTTTACTACACAGTGCTAGTCAAGAGTTCAGAGATCACAGAGAAATACTTAAAATAATTCAGTAGTACAGCTCTGACATCACAGAAAAACACAGTCTAATCTTTCTAGTTTCCAGAACGTTTCTAGCTATTTCTAAAAGAAAAACACAAGTCTAAGATAAACTTACATAAAGAGCAAGATAATGCTAGTCAGTTGGATGGTCAAGACAAAAATGCTTGATGCTCTCCGATTCTCTCTGTTTTTAAAAATCACATTCCTGGTTCACATTACATCATTCTTCACACTTCCCTGGGTTACATTACATCATTCTTCACACTTCCCTGTGTTCCCAGGCTAACAAACTACATTTACATTCTTCACCTCTGAGCAGAAACCAGAGCAAAAAAGGACATTTATGCATGCAAATGTTGGCCATTAACTCTGGCCTTAAAGGAATAAGCAGGATGCCCCACACTAGACTCACTGGCTCCGAGTCCTAACATCAAAGGGTCACAACTTGCTTTACTTGGTCAGTAGAGTGCACCGTTACATTTTTTTCCAGTTCCACATGTAACACTATTTTTATCATTTAAGACAACAAGCCTGTGGTTTACATTAATATTTACAGATGACAGAATTATCCCCAAAATTCTATCTGGCTAGGCTGGCAGCCTTCATCTATCTTTACCCAATCTTCACATATGGCCCCCCCCAGAGAACTTGATCTAGTTTTTCAAGTGACCCTTGAGAAACGCTGTTTGAAGGAGTTAGGTCTAGCTGAGTGTACCTAACCCCAATTCCCTGTCTTGAGCCCATCTGCACTGGCATTGCTAATCCCACTGCGGTGTTGCACGAACATATCATATGCTTGCAACCCCAGGCTCCATCTTAGCAACTTGGCATTTTGCTGGCTGGTTCTATTTAACCATGTTAAGGGGTTGTGATCTGTGACAACAGTGAATTTCCTTCCATACAGATAAGGCTGAAGTTTCTGGAGTGCCCACACTATGGCTAGACATTCCTTTTCTACAGCTGCATAGCATTCCTCCCTGGGTTGGAGCCTAACGACTGAGATAAACCACTGAGTGCTCTTCCCCCTCTGAAGAAGTCTGACTAAGTAGAGCTCCCACCCCATGGTTTGAAGCATCCAACTGCACAACAAATTATTTGCTGTAATCTGGACTGGCTAACACAGGGGGTCCCTCCCAAAGCTTCTTTAAGCTTCTGGAATGCCTGCTCACATGCTGGGGTCCACACTACCTTATCTAGCCTGTAATTCCTTGTCAGGTCTGTGAGGGGAGCAGCTATGGTACGATAACTGCGGACAAACTTTCTGTAGTACCCTGCTGTCCTTAAAAATGCCCTCACCTGCTTGGCTTCCACTTTGGCAGGTTCTGGCCTTATCTTCCCACTCCCCACTCTATGTCCTAGGTAGGAGAACTCTGCCATACCCACCTGACATTTGCTCAGCTTAATGGTCAACCCTGCCCAATGTAGTCTGCCCAGCACCTCCCTGACATGCTGAAGGTGCTCTGTCCAGGAATGGTTGTAGATGGCAATATCATCTAGGTAAGCAAGGGCAAACCCTCCTGCTAGGATATGATCTACCAGCCTCTTGAAAGTTGCTGGGGCATTCTTCATCCCAAAGGGCATCTTTGTGAACTCATACAAACCAAAAGGAGTCACAAAGGCTGACTTCTCTCTAGCACTGAGAGTCAAGGGCACCTGCCAGTAACCCTTGGTAAGATCGATGGTTGTAAGATACTTAGCCCCACCCAGCTGCTCTAGGGCCTCATCTGTCCTAGGCATGGGGTAAGCATCTGACTCTGTGTGACTATTTAATTTCCTGTAGTCCACACAGAACCTGGTGCTGCCATCCTTCTTTGGCACCAGCACCACTGGGGAGGCCCAGGGACTGTTGGACTCTTGAATCACCCCTAGTTCCAACATCTCCTGTACCTCCTCCCACAGCTCAGGCACTCTATAAGGGGCCTGCTTAATTGGCCTTTGGGGTCCTGTATCCACCTGGTGCTGCCCCAGGTGGGTGCTTCCTGGTTTTCCCGTGAACATGTCCTCAAATTCCTGTAACACTGCTCGGATTTCTCGAACCTGGGTAGGAGACAGCTGCTGGGACATTGCTACCCCTTCCACTGAGGTATCAGCCCGAGCCGCACTGAGGAGATCAGTCACCAGATCTCCCTCAGACTCCTCCTGCAATCCACTGCAATTGCTCAGCACAAGGGCCTCCCTATCATGGTAAGATTTCATCATGTTAACATGGTACAATTTGTGCCCCTGCCTTCTGCCTAGCATTTCCACCATGTAGTTAACATCACTTACCTTTCTTACCACCTTGTAGGGTCCCTCCCAAGCTGCTTGCAGCTTGTTGTGTCTAACAGGAATGAGAACCATTACCTGCTGCCCCACAGCATACTCTCTAGCTTGAGCATTCCTGTCATACCACAACTTTTTCTGTTGTTGGGATTCTGCCAGGTTCTCCTGGGCCAAGCCCATGAGTTCCCTCAGCCTTGTCCTGCGGTTTAGGACATATGCCACAACAGACTCCTTGTGAGACTTGCACTCACCTTCCCACTCACCTCAAATTAAATCTAGAGGTCCCCTCACCCTACGCCCATGCAGCAACTCAAAGGGTGAAAAACCTGTGGATTCCTGGGGAACCTCTCTGTAAGCAAACAGATGGGGCAAATATTTGTCCCACTCCCTCTTAAACTGATCTGCAAATGCCCGTAGCATGGACTTGATTGTAGAGTTTAACCTCTCAATAAGACCATTAGTCTGGGGATGGTAGGGGGTGATCTTCATGTGCTTCACCCCACAGGACATTCACAGACAAGCCAGCAGGTCTAACATGAAATTGGCACCTCTTTCAGTCAGTATTTCTTTTGGGAAACCTACCCTGCTGAAAATCTCTAACACATTTGCCACCTTCTCTGCCTCAATGGAGGACAAAGCCACTGCCTCAGGGTATCGTGTAGCATAATCCACTACCACTAGGACATACTTTTTCCCTGTGGAACTTGGGGTACTCAGAGGACCCACAATATCCATAGCTACCCTCTGAAATGGCTTCTCAATCACAGACAAAACCATCAAAGGAGCTCTCACCTTGTCCCCTGCCTTGCCTACCTTTTGACACTGCTCACAGGTCCTGCAGTACCCTGTTACATCTCTGGAAATTCCAGACCAAAAGAAGTACTGCATAATATGCCTCTCTGTACATTTTATGCCCATATGACCTGCAAAGGGAATATCATGGGCTATGGCTAGAAGAGCCGAATGGTAGGCTCTAGGCACTACCAACTGCTGTACTCTTTCACCTTCTAGCCCTCCCTCAGGGGTCCACTCTCTGTACAGTAACCCTTTGTCCCAGTATACAGATTTCCCCTTTCCTTGAGAATCATGTGCCTCCCTAGCTACCTGCCTCAGGCCTTGCAATGTAGGGTGTGAGAGCTGGGCCTGTCTCAACTCTCTCCTTGCAACCCTTCACAGCTCCCCTTCCACAGGAAGTCTGGCATCCTCTGACAGTGGTACCTCATTGTCAGGCTGGGTACTACTACTCACCTCTATCTTTGCAGTCACTCTGTCCAAGGGACCATCAGTACCCCCAAGCAGCTGTGGCTCACCTTCAGTCTCACTGCTACAGGGTAGCTCCCTCCCTGATATAAACACCTCACCAGTCCTAGCTGCAAGTATGCAATCTGTCTGCCCCCCCCCCCAGGCTACCAGACTTACCTGCTTGTCTCCAAGCCTGACTGCGTGTAACTGCACAAGCACAGGGAACTGCACTATCAAAATCATTCCCTATCAGGACATCTGCAGGTATATCCTCAAATACACCTACTTGCTGGCTTCCTTTTCCACCCTCCAAGTCAAGGTGAACCCTAGCCAAAGGTATTTGGAATGGGATCCCTCCTAAAGCCCTGACTGGAGTAGACTGCCCAGGCAAGTAGTGCTCCTCTGTAACCATTGCAGGCTTTACAATGGTTATATCAGAGGCTGTATCTCTCTTGACAATGGCCAATTTGCCATTCACTACAATAGGCTATAACTCTGGTGGCAGTTTGGTACCGTTGTTGTCCCAAGACAATCTACTACTGGCATTTTGTCTTTCCCACTTACTGGCCCCTCACCTTTTGTTCTCCACCTTGCCTCCATGGACACCTGTATACCACATGGCCCCACAGGTTGCATTCAAAACATTTAACCCTAGCTCCTGGATGTGTATCTAAATTAGTGGCTTCCCCTGCTACTGGCAGACTCTGTTGGGGCAGTCTGTGCTGCCCACCATGGGTTCCTTTAGACCCATGAGCAGTACTGGGGGTCCCTTTCCTGTGCAAGGCTGCCTTGCTTGCCAGGTATAGGCCTCCCTTCTTCCCCAACTCATCTGAAGTGGCACATTGTCTATCAGCTAACCAGATCCTCATGTCGTCAGGCAAAGTGCTATGGGCTTGTTCCCTCACCAAAAGGTCTGCCAGCCCTTCAAAAGTGGTGACCCGACATCCACTCACCATCTATGGAAATAAGTGTTCAGTTCAGCAACATATTCACACACACTTTCATTTAACTTGCGTCTATGCTCACAAAACTTTCCTATATGTTTCAGGTGTTAACTTAAACAATTCTAACAAGTAATTTTTAACAGCAGTACAATCAAAATATGCGTCAGACATTTTTGACAAAACATTTACAGCTTTACCATGGAGTAAGGGGGTCAGGAACCATACCCAGAGCCTTTGGTCAACACCATACTTTTGCATACCCTCTCAAACATATGAATGAAACTATCAAAATTATCCCCCCTCTTTAAACTGCAGAAAAAAATTTACTGACCTTTTGTGCTTCTAGGGTCCAGTCACTCCTTTCCCCATTACCTCCATGACTCTGGCGAAGAGTCAGCATTTCCCTCTCATGCTTTCTTTGCCGCTCCTTTTCCTCGGCTTCCAGGCATAGCAGTTTCACATTTTCCACAGCCTGTAGACTCCTCAGTCTCTCAGCTGCTTCTATCTCCAAATGTCTGGCCTCCAACTCAAGTCTCTTTAGCTCCAGATAGATTTTTAAGTCCTCTGCAGAAAGGTTGAGCTGTCCATTCTCCAAGGGAATTCTATCTCCACTGCCAGTCTGATTGTCCTCCTGGTTGCTGTTTTCTGATGCAGCTGTAACCAAGGCTGCAATCAGGTCTGCCTTAGTCAGGTTTCCATGCACCAGTCCCCTAGCCTGGCACATCTCCACCAGCTGGCTCCTTGTCAGCTTTCCATACTCCTCTGCTAACATGCTGCCTGCTCACCTTGACTAACTAAGCTAACAAAAGAAATAAAACAATTGTGATCTGAACTCTGAGTATTCACTGCGTGGCTGATTTAGAGTACAAGACACCTTCAGAGTTCACTGTACACCAGCTACAGGAATTCACTCTACCCACACCACTACAAGCCAATTAGTACTTGCCAACCAATATGTGGTGTGGATATGTCACCACTGCCACCAATATGTGACGCCCGTGCCCTGGCCCAGCAATCAAGAAGCCTCAATCCTCACCACTAACACCAGTGAGGGGCATCTCGTATAGGAGGAAAGGATAATAAATACACACAGTAAAGTGCAATTTCCCTTAAGAGCACACAGAGATCACAGTCAGTCCAGGGCTGGTTGCTCCCTTGCTCTCCAGGTCCCCAATAAGACTCCCCACTGGCACAGCTATAGGGTCCAGATCTCAGCCTAGTGGGCAAGCTAAAACCTCAAGCACCCTCTGTGTCCAACCAGTGCTTTGTGTCCCTGCCCAATTAGCTGACACACACACACACACTTTGAGAATAGTTTATGCAACCACACAAACACTCCTGGGGATGGCTGGCACGGGTTCTCCAACTGTGCCCCTTTTTCACAGACTATATGGTA
The DNA here is from genome assembly GCF_019279795.1 of Protopterus annectens. Taxonomy (NCBI): domain Eukaryota; kingdom Metazoa; phylum Chordata; order Ceratodontiformes; family Protopteridae; genus Protopterus; species Protopterus annectens. The sequence continues at coordinate 1,667,726,749 of NC_056731.1, read as the reverse complement.
GTACTAGCTGACACCACCCACTAATATTTATCAGCTACTCAAAGGCCCTTAAAAGGGTGTGCAATATTATCTAATTGGTAGTATAGCCCAGGGCTAAAGCTATTGAAGTGGCTTTGTACAATTTTACCAAAGGCATGCAAGTACACTAAAACAGCCACAGTTGAAAGGGTTTAAAAATATTTAATAACCGTCAAAACACAAGACAATACTTTTTACTATACAGTGCTTGTCAAGACTTCAGAGATCACAGAGAAATATTTAAAATAATTCAGTAGCACAGTTCTGACATCACAGAAAAACAAAGTCTAATATTTCTAGTTTCTAGCTATTTCTAAGAGAAAAACACAAGTCTAAGATAAACTTACATATAGAGCAAGACAGTGCTGGTCAGTTGGATGGTCAAGACAAAATGCTTTGATGCTCTCTGATTCTCTCTCTTTTTAAAATCACATTCCTGGTTCACATTACATCATTCTACACACTTCCCTGGGTTCCTAGACTAACAAACTACATTTACATTCTTCACCTCTGTGCAGAAATCAGAGCAATAAAGGACATTTATGCATACAAATTCTGGCCATTAACTCTGGCCTTAAAACAAGAGGCAGGATGCCCCAACTCTTTACTCACTGGCTCCGAGTCCTAACATCAAAGGGTCACAACATGCTTTACTTGGTCAGTAGAGTGCAGTGCTGTTACATTTTTTCCAGTTATACAAGTAAGACTATTTTTACCATTTAAGACAACAAGCCTGTGGTTTACATTAATATTTACAGATGATAGAATTATCTCCAAAATTCTATCTGGCTATGCTGGCAGCCTTCATCTATCTTCACCCAATCTTCACAACTTGTAATAGTCCTAGTGACAACACATGATGGACAGAGTTTACAGCATTTAGGCCGGTCAACACCTTTTTTATGCTTACTTGTTCTTGTCTGTCTTTTTTGTTCCATAGACTCTACACTTTTAATCCCATAGTAACTGCTCTCCAAACAAAGTCATTCTATTGTTACAGACTGTGCTGGAGCTGAAATGGGAAAATGGGAGACCTGGATTCAGAATTCAGATAAAATTAGTCTGTCCACTTGAGATGTTTCCTTCTCACAAACAAAAAAAAAAACTGAAATTGAAATGTCAGAGGATACTGATGCTGCCAGCACAGTGACCAAGTCGCATCAAAATTTTCCCATGTGGAGTTTTGCTATAGGAATCATGAGAATCAGATTACATGAATCCCACTATCCTGACAAATTCCCTAGGTGATACTTTTGTTTGAATTGAGAACTTTTTTTCCTGTGGAAGAAAAGCTCTTTGAGCTGAGGTATCCAGGAGTCGTGTCAAGAAAATCCTGTGAGAAGAAGTCAAACAAGACTTTTGGATGTTCTTCTGAAACCCCAATCTGACTGAGATCTCTTACTCAAGTGAGATTTTTGAAACATTGAAAAAGACTGCAAAGATAAGATAAGTTAAAAGGTAAAACACCTTGCAGTCTACAGTGAACTATCGCAGGAGCTACATACTTTATATAAATACTGTTAGAGGAGCGGATAACCCAAAGGGTAGCACAGAGAAATGAAAATGTGATCCAGACACATAAAACTTTAATAATCCTTTGAACTACAGTGCTACAGGAATGTGATAAGCATCTAAAAAAAGAGATAATGTGGAATGAGGGGGGTCTAGGTTCTTCACGAACTCTGCAGCAGATGGTCCGAAGACTACGACTAAGGCAGAATTTAAAATTTCAGCTTTAGCATTTTAAATAAGATTTTTGAGCAAACAACCAAGCAAACTTCCTCATAACAGTTCCAGTAGCAGCAGCTCTGGAAGTGGCATTAGCTGAATCATAAGCATACTTCAAGAGTGTAGACCCTTGAGACTCGGAAGCACTAAGATTAGACAAAGATATTTTTTCCTCAGATGAGGGAAAGATACTGTAATATTCTCCATGTTCTCAAAAAAGACCAGCATAAACTTTAACATGTGAGCTTGACAATTAAGAATAAGTGAAGAATACTTTTTCTCTAACGTTTCAAAAGCTCTCCATTCTTGTCAGAAGGGGATAGACTAGCATTAACCAGATGTTTAGCAGCAGCTGGGTTAACTAATAAAATCAAGGCTGGATCTGAACTGGGGTTATTTTACATTTGTTAACCGGGAAAATCCAGCTGGACAAAGTCCATTTTTAGTGTAGGCCTGGGGAGAAAAGCTCCAAAAACATGAGTACAGCAAAATTACAGACAGTAAATAAATAGTCACAATTTCAGCGAAAAATACAAAAGTTCGTACAAGAGTTTAGACAAATTATTAGTAACTAGCCTAGAGAGAACAAATTTAAATTAAAAAGTTTATATAAATATGCAAAATCCTAGGTAGTCCAAAAGGTAATGAGAGTAAGATACTCGACATAGTAAGACAAGACCTATGTTGAGAAATTGGATCCACAGTAGTTAGAGAGTGCAATGATGGGGAGTTGTATCAAGTTATGCATGGGCAGATCCAAGTTTCCAGAAGGTGTGATTTAAGTAGTTTTTTGAATTGTGTAATATTTGTGGTAGAGATAAAGGGGGAAGGGAGGTTATTCCAGGCCTTAGCAATGGTATGAGAATAGAGAGATTTTTCTGCAGTGTTAGCCCTAATGGTACTGAGAAGAGATGTAGTGGTAGAGCAGAGGGGGCGAATGGTCGAGTAATGGGTGAGCAGATTTTGTAAGGCAGGAGTTTTCTCAGGGTTGGGCAGGATGTTAAATGTAGTGGTTAGCTGTCAGAAAGTGAGTAATTGGGGTAATTCTCGACATTTAAGGTGTCTTAGTACTTGGCAGTGGTGGGTTCTGAAAGAGTTATTGGCAAATTTAGCAATTTTGTTGTGACATGATTCCATTTTATCAAGATCAGTTTTACTAATATGGGTTAAAATTGGGGCTGCATATGTAAGAGTAGATAGAAGATGAGTTTGACCTAAGGTGATTCTTGCCTTATCAGAAGTTCTTGTGCCTATAGAGAGTACCCATTTTCTTATGGACCTTTTGGACAGTTTGGGCTATGTGAACACTGAAGTAGAGATTTTTGTCTATTTCTACCACAAGGAGTTTGGAGTGAGTTGAAGGAGTGATTAGTGTACCATTTTTGGATGGGATAGAGAAGGATGGGGTAGTAGACTTGGATTTGGAGTGAATAATAGTAATTTGTTTTTGTTGGGGTTAAGGATGAGTTGAATATCATTGATACAATTTTCAATAGCAGAGAAGGATTGTTGAGCAAGTTGCTGTAGGGTAGAAAGAGATGTGGCTGCACAGATGAGTGTCGAGTCATCAGCATACTGTACAATAGTGCCTTGATTTATGGCAGTGTGCAGGTTATTTGTGAAGATGGAAAAGAGAAGTGGACCCAGTACTGATCCTTGTGGTATGCCAATGGAATTAGGAAGTAGGGGAGATGGGACATCTTGCCATTGGACAGCCTGTCGTCTTTCACAGAGATAACTTTTGAACCAGGATATAGTAGAAGTAGCAAAGGATAAGGATGTGAGGGCATCTAATAGCTTTGGCTGTGGCAACATGTCAAATGCCTTGGAAAGGTCCAGGAAGGTAGCAGAAACAAAATTGTTATTGTTCCTATGGTAGTTAATTTGATTTGTGAATGAAAGAAGTGCAGTAGCTGTACTGTGAGATGTGGACTAAACTCATGCTGGGTGTGGGGAACAAAGGTTGTGTGTGTTCAGGTACTGCATGACTTGAAAATGAATACACTTTTTGAGTAGCTTAGATAATGGAGGAAGTATGGCTATTGGGTAGTAGTTTGAGTAGTCATAGGAGTGGTCACCTTTATGTAGGGGAATGATAAAGGATAACTTCTAGAGTTGAGGGACATATGCTTCCTGAATGGACCGGTTAATAAGGATTGAGACTGGATAGGCTAATGAGTCAGCTGCCATTTTTAGAAAGGTAGCAGGCATACCATCTGCGGCTAAAGTGGTAGGTTTTACGTTTAGAAAGAGTTTTTTTAATTTTGGTTGTAGGAACAAGTGAGAGAATGAAGGGGTATGTCATTTGTTGTTGTAGTACTGTTTCTTGGTGAGTTTGCATTTTTCCTTATGGTAATGGAATTGTTTCTGGATAATTGGGTGTTCATGGTCTGTACTGAGTTTATGAAGTGCAAGTTAAATTGGGTGGCAATGTCATAATTATTAATTGGAGAGGTTGTTGTTTTACCAGGTTTTAATAGGGAGTTAACGGAATGCCAGAATTTTGGAGGGTTTTTGAATGTTTGTTTTGGAGATTTAAATAGTTTTGCTTATCTAGTTTGGTTTGTTTTTTTGACTAGATTCCTCAGATGTCTATAGTTTTGCATGGCCTGGTTAGAACTATCTTTTTTCCATATCTTCCAGGCCTTGTCCCTAGCTTTAAGTAGGGCTCTATTATCCCTATGTAGCCATGGGGCATAATTTGCTTTGGCTTTTATTTTTTTAACAGGAGCAATATTATTGAGAACATTGATAAACATGTTGTTGAAATAGTCAACAGCTTTGTCTAGATCTAGGGTTAGTAGGGGTTTCCAGCTACATTGTTTTAAGATGTCACTTAGGTCATTTTGGTTGACCTTGTGGACATCCTTAATCTGTCTGTAAATGATGGGGTTTGAGTTAGTATGTTTCCTTAGAAGGAAAGTGGGGTGATGGTCACAAATCATCTGGAAGGCATCCTATCTGGTAGTTTTGTCTGGGGTTGTTCACTAGTGACCAATCAAGTATGGATTGTTTGTGGGATATGTTATCTATTCAGGAAGGTTAATGAATACGTTGAGTAAATCCATAAAGGTTGATCTGATTAGAGGAGTTAGATGAGCTACATGCTAGCCAGTCTGTGTTCAGGTTCCCCAATAAAATAGTTTCTTGTGGCAGGTTATGGTTAAGCCACTGAAGCATTTTTTCTATGGTGGAAATGTTGTTACCTGGAGGGATGCAAGTGCAAAGATTATTTATGTTTTTTTCACTGTTTAGGGCCAGGACAGATCCTAAGGTCTCAGCATTTTGAAATAAGGGTATAAGGTTAAAGAGGGGTTTAAGATTAAGTGTGCTCTTAAATAAAATAGCGACACCTCCTCCTTTCCTACCAGATCTGTCTAATCGTAGAATATTATAACTGGGTGGGAGGATTTCTTCACTGGGGATGGTGGGTTTTAACCAGGTCTCAGTTATGGTTAGTATGTCAGGAGAGTATTAGGTTCATATGTTGGTACTAGGCTATCGGCCTAGGGCCTATACAAGCCTAGCCATAACAATTCCCTGGATATTCCTTCCCACAATATTTACTTCCCTGGACCCCTGTCTAGCAGGGCGACTGATGTGATCCCCGGGGTGATTTTCCTATCTCCCATCCAGTCGTCAAGGTTCCTTTTGAAGAGGGCCAAGGAGGTGCTCTGCTTGACATGTATGGGCAGTCTATTCCAGAGTATGGGGAGTCTCTGGGTCAGGAACCTATCCCTCCAGCATGTTTTGTTCATTGTGAAGACAAGGTTTAGATCCCTGGAGTGTTTGGCTCTGAGGGATTGGGATTTCTTTAAGTGGAGCATGCCCAACAGCTCAGGGTTTGACATGGCCTTGTATGTTAAGCAGAGATCGCCTCTGAGTAGACGATATGCCACAGAGTACAGCTGGAGTTTTTTTTAGATGGTCAGCATAGGGCATCTGCTTTAGGCCTGTGATTCTTTTAGTGAGGTATTTCTGTGGCCTTTCCAGCTGTTGCAGAGGTCTTGTGAGGTACATACCAAATGGGGCGTTGTACTCTTTAATGGATCTAATGAGGGATGAGTACAGTGGGACAACAACCTCCTTTTTTATGGATGAAAAGCCCTTAAGTGATGAAGTGTGCCACATAGGATTTCCTGACTGTTGTGGCGATGTGGTTATCGAAGGTGAGACCACTGTCCACCTGTGTCCCTAAGTCTCATCACACTTTCAGTGTTTAGTGTACTGCCACCTATGTGGTAATTCATGGATACATGGTTTTTCCCCAAAGGGAATAACTATACATTTCTTGGCATTAAGCTTGAGCCCATGGCTCTGGCACCAAGCATCTGTTTCTGTAAGCCCCTTTATATCCACATCATTTGGGGATTCAATAATGGCTCCCAGTTTGCAGTCATATGTGAATTTTGTTAGCCAGAGTCCCTTAGTGTTGGCCTTTACTTCAGAGAAGTAGATGCCAAACAAGAGCGGTCCCAGGACTGAACCCGGAGGTACTCCACTTGTCACCTTGTCTGGAGCTGGATTTGGAGTTGGCTACTTTTACAGTCTGTGTTCTATCAGTAAGCCAGCTGGCAACCCATCAAGTGATGTAGAGTTTTATGCCCAGTTTAGTAAGTTTATCTATGATTTCAGAGTGGGGGGTGGTGTTGAAGGCCTAGGCGAGGTCCTGATAGGCTGTGTGCCTTACCCTCGTCCACAGCTCTGGAGACTGATTCGAGTTAATCAGGTTCAGGAGACAAGATTGGCCCGTCACAAACTCAAACTGGGTGGGGTCCAGTGTCTGAAGGTTGCCAATGTCTTTGTTTATAAGTTCCACGATGATGCATTCCATGCCCTTGCAGATCAGGCTCGTCAGACTAATGGGAAGATAGTTCCCGGGATCCAAGGTGGATCCCCTTTGTGGAGTGGGATAACTGTAGCTGTACGCCAATCAGAGGGCGCGAAGCCTGAGGTGAGGCTATGATTAAACATGACACTTAGGTGAGGTGCCAGTTCATTTTGTAGTTCATGCAGTACACAGCCCGGGATGTCATCTGGTCCCATGGATGCTGTATTCTTAGCTTTGGAGAGTGCGGTTTCTACCTGTGGCCATAATTACCAGAATTTGGCAATCTTTTGGTATTGAGATGGGCCCTTTAAGGGGTAAGAGGGGGGGTGAAGTTGCCAATAAATCGATCTGCCAGGATATTGGCAATATCCTTGGGATCAGTATATTTAATGCCATTCTGTTGTAGCTCCGAGCATATCTGAGCATTGCCATTTAGATTCTTGACATAACTATAGAATGCCTTATGGTTGTCTTTGAAATCTTTGGCAATTTTATTTTCGTAACTAGCTTTGGATGATTTTATGAGGGATCTCAGCTTCTTTCAGAGGCTGGTAAGGGAGTTTTTTGAATCCTGGGATTTTCCTCTTTTCTGCAACAGTTTCTTTCTTCTGTTGTATAGTTTGTTTATGGCTGGGGACCACCAGATTGGCTTCCTTTTTTGGAGGAGAGCATCTTGACTAATAAAGCCATGCAAGTCAGGGAGTTTGCTGGAGATGCTTCTGGTGTTTATGTCTGTGATGAGTAGATCAGATTTCCCTTTGTTAACAAATATACATCCTAATCCAGGTCCATTTCACAACATATCACCTAAGGCCAGAAGTGTTGATTGTTGATGTGATATGTAAAATGTGTTTGATTATGTGTGATACATAGATTGTAGATATATGTGATGTCTTACAAGTGTGAGGAGGAAGTATTAGGGTTTTATGAGTGTGGTAAAATGTTATCCTTAAGTAATGTAGAGCAAATGATGACATTTGTGTGAGTTTCTCTATGGGTTAGAGTATTAGTAGTGTGGTAGTATATAGTACATAGGCTTATTGAGGTATTTAATGATGTAGTGTAATTTAAGGCTGTAAAAGTTAAAAAGAGCAGTGGGAGGAAGACTAGCATTGTGAGGACTGATGAAACACAATTTATATATTGTTAGACTGCAGAGGCAGGAGGGGTGTGTCCAAATTTTAGTAATGGGTGTTAGGAATTTATTTGGAGGTGTGGTGTCAGGTAGGTAATTGGTTAGGACTGGGTGAGGTGATAGAGGGGCTGAATAAATGTAGATGTAATGGGGGCAGATGAGAATTGGGGGCAGGGTAGGGGAGCGGAGCGAGGCGAACGAAGAGGGATCAGCCCGACCACAGACTACACACAGCCAATCTGTTTGAGTTGGTCAGGACAGAACTGTCATGAATGGCAAATAGGGTAAGTGATAGTATACACCACACTGTCCTATTTCCTACAGCTGTTAGCAGAATCAAGACTAGGGTAGGACGATGCCAATTAGGTAGATAGTGCTTCAGTTCCCGTGCAGACTCTAAGAGTACTACAATACCCTTATTTGTAGGGCTACATAAATAAAAGCCATTAACCTTGTACAATTAACTGTGTAATGGCTGCTTTTTTAAAATAAAACACAGTTCAAGCTGCCGCGGGATTTTAGGTTTTGAGGCAGCCTTCTACCATCGCGAGCCTTTCACTGGGTGGCCTGGGCAGGGAGGAAAGAGGACTGATGGGCTAGTCCTAGGGAGAGAGAAAGAGAGGATAGATATCAGTTAGGGTCACTAAGTAGGAAATCCTTCAGCATTACAAGTATTTAAACAGCAGTCAAAAAGCAAAACTCATTCATCATTGAAAAATATTTACACAGTGGTCAGAAGGAGTTATAAGTAGAAGACAAGTAATATTAACATACCACGGATCCGTACATACGTAAGACACAGTTTTGCAAATTATTCTAGAATAGCTTAAAGAAATCTGGTTCATACTTTCTAAAGCAAAAACAGTGAAGCAGTACCGACACTATACACATGCCTATAGAATGTACTTGCAATCAGCTTTTCCCTCCTGTACATACAGTAACAGCATTACCACTACAGAAGTAGCGTGCCCTTATCAATTTACATACAAATACCTTGTTTCAGATTACATTAATGATGTCTAGTTCCTGGCACTTATAGAAATAAACATATAGGTTATAAAAAATAGAAGATTAGATTGGATCTGGGGCTAGAACAAAAAAGGCTTACAAGACTGAGGAACTATCTTGCTTTCTTAGGGGTAGCAGGCTAGCTGTCAGTCAAGTTACAGGTTGTAATAAAAAAAAAAAAAAAAAAAAAAAAAAAAAGAGTTATGTACTTTCCATAACTTAGCATATGTGTTATCCTGTTACTATTCATCACTTCTGGGTCGTAGGATCTGACATCGGATCCAAGCCTCCAACTTATCAGACAGATCCTAGACTCAAGCTCTTCCCACTCCCATAATCCCTTACTGCCCTCTAACCCCTCAGATCGAGTTACCCTAGAGACATAAAATAGCTATGGTAGACCTTAACCACCAGAAAGGACATCTCCACTTCCTCTAAGTCCCATGGTACAGGGGAAGGCGGGAGGGATAGTGATGAATAGTGACATAGGATAACACAGATGCTAAGTTACAGTAAGCACATAACTCTATCCCATGTTATTCATGTAATTATTGTTCACTTCTGGGTCAGAGTCCCTAGCAACCATAAATCCTGGGTGGCCTCATGGAAGGACATGCCGAGGAACTGTGGAGCCAAAAGAAGCCCTGTTCCTGGAATTTATGTCAAGCTTGTAATGAGTAACGAAAGTGTGAGCAGACGACCAGTTGGTCACTGCACAAATCTCATCTAGAGAATATCAGGCCAAATAGGCAACTTATGTAGCCACAGATCTAGTGGAATGAGCTCTGACAGGTCCTAGTAAAGGCAAACCTTTAGAAGAATAAACTTTAGAAGTACATTTGGAAATCCAGTGTTAACAGAACAGGCCACAAACAGCTGGTCAGATTTGTGAAAACTCTTTGTCCTGTCTAAACAGAATCATAGTTGTCTATGCATGTCGAATGTGTGCAGCAAATATTCCCCTTTTTGCAGTAGTTGGGGAAGAAAACTGGCAAATGAATGGATTGATTCAAATTTGCTTCAGTGGCCACCTTGGGCATGAAGGAAGGGTTAGGTGGAGAGCCACTATCTCTATGAAAAATCACGTATGAAGGCTTAACAGGGAGCCTGCAACCCAGAAACTTGTCTTGTCGAAGTTACAGCCACCAAAAAGGCTGCCCTCCATGATAGAAACTTTACATCACAAGCTGCAGCAGACTCGAAGGGACTCTGTGTAAGAAATTTCAGTACAAAGTAAAGTTCCCAAGGAGAAGAGGAATCTCTGATAGGAGGCCTAGACAGGAAAACACCTTTCAAAGGAGAGAAGAAAAGGTAGGTTCTTTGCAAGCATGCAAATTAGAAATGGCTGCCAAGTGCAGCTTGATACTGGAGAAACTAGCTCCATCCTGAAAGAGAGAAGACAAGTATAATAAGATGTCCAGGATGAGAGCCGAAAAAGGATGCAGATTCCGCTGCTTGGCCTAGATAGAGAATCTTTTCCATTTACTACCACAGACCTTTCTGGTGGAAGCCTTCTGAGAGGCCAGAATAATGTCTCTGATGGGCAAGGCAGGCCTGGGCTGGTTTAAAATGATGGGAAGTGGACAAACCACACAATCAGATGAACAGTCTGACGGCTTGGGATCAGGAGGTGAGAGGGGTGAGAAATCAGAACCGGACGGGGATTTATTACCTAAGGCAAGTACTTCAGATGAGGCCACAAGGGGATGATGAGGATCAAGGTAGCCTTGAGGCGCCGAGCTTTCTGAAGCACTCTGGGAATGAGAGGGTAGGCATAAAGCAGACCCGGGGACCAACTGTGAACTACTGCATCCCTGGGGGGGGGGGGGGGTCAGGGCAAAATTCTGGCTGCACTTGTGATTGTGAGGGGAAGCAAACAGATCACAACTCAGACAACCCCAGTAAAGGAAAATATCTCTCGCCACTGAGGGATTCACGGACCACTCGTGAGGTCTCAGGAAAGCCCTGCTGAGCCTATCAACTAGCACGTTGGTCTCCCTGGGAATGTACGTTGCAAGGAGGAAGCGCCACAAGGACATCACCCATTCCCACACTCTCACAGCCTCGCAACAAAGCAGATAAGAATGTGCTGATGTACCACACAATTGCCATGTTGTCTGTGTGCACTGCAAAGTTACCCAGAGGGGGTCAGTCCTGAAAAGCTTGCAAAGTCACAAGAACTGCACTCATCTTCAGTACATTTATGTGCAGTTTGATCTCTTCTGGGGACCACATACCTTGGACCATCTTTCCCTTGCAATGCCCCTCCTCCCCAGCAGAGAAGCAACCGTGGTCACCGTGACACTGGGGGGAGGAACAGAAAAGGGTCTGCCCACAAGGAGATCAGGAGACTGAATCTACCAAAGATTATTCCTGCACACAGGAGTGAGGCAGATGGAAGCTGTCATCAGATGAGACAGAGAAGACCTTCTGAAGGAGCTTGAGCACTTCTTCCTGAGCTAACTCCCTCTGATGGGGTGGAGCATCAGGGAGGTGTTTCCTCATTGGTGGGGTTGGGAAAAGGGAATGAAATAGCCCCTAGAAACAATGTTTAGCACCCAGCGATCTCTTGTAATGTTTGCCCAGGCCAAAGGGTGAAGTGACAAATGACCTCAGACTGCCTCCAGGACAGTCTGGCAGCACATCAGGAGCATTGGAAGGGCTTTTCAGAGAAAGGTTCCATGGAGCCCTGATTTTGCGGACCCCCACTGTCTCTGAGGTAGCATCTGCCATTGAAACCACTCCCCTAAACTCTAGAAGAGAGCTTGTCCTGAGCATCCTGAAAGGAAGACTTAGAATTCCGGAACCATAGTTTCCTAGTCCCTCGATGCGTCTTAGAAAAAGACTGCTGAGGGGTAGAAAACTTTATTCCTACAGCCAAGGTCTTCCCTTCCTGCTCACTGCAGGTAAGGGTCTCTTAGACTGATGGACCAGAGAGTGTTAACCCATCAGAGAAGGCATTGGTGAAAGACGCTTTAAAGGACTCCGCAAACCCGCATAAGTGCAGCCAGGCGAAATGTCTAATAGTGATGCCTGTGCAGTTTGCTCAAGAGGTGCCTTCCACAGCACTGGAAATCAGTCTTGAGGAATTAGATGGGGCGCAAGACTGAACAGCTTGGGGGACCACTCTACTCAAGTCCTTGGCAACCAACAACTCAGAAAGAGAAGTGGTGTGTTCCTCGACCAAATCCCTCTGAAGGCGGCCGCAGACCAAAGGTAGCTGAGGCAAAGACCCACTTTCCATGTCTGTTGATCACTCAAGATTCTTGGTTGCGGGGGATAGACAGATATACTCTGCACCGCCAACTCCTTTTTAGTACTGGCAGCTACCACTATAGCATCAATTGGCATCTCTTTTGACCAGAACTGTCTGTGGGAGGGCTTAGAGACCTGTCCGCTCATTTTGGCACTAGCTCCACAGTATCTGGCTCCTTCCATGCCCTGCTAGCAATAAGATCTACCAATTCATCTGCGGGACCCAGGTGGTAGATGGTCCCATCCCAAACGCCTTCAGGAATACGGACTCCTCTGAGGACAGGTGTTGGGAAGACCATCTGCCTTTCAACTTGAGGATCTCCAGGATGTCCCTGAAGAAGACATCTTCGGGTGGCGATAAGGGAGATCCATCCCCTTTACTTGAGGTCTGTATCCTCTGTGACAGATTCCATAGGGAGGTCTAGGTGCCTCCTCTTGCATAATCTATTCCGAAGCACCTCCTCCGAGGGGGGGGATCAGGGGAGGACTTGGATGAAAGGGGAACCCCAAGTGGAGCAACGTCCACCTGAAGGGTGGTTTGAAAAAGTGGACCAGGAGCAGGATGAGGAAGGTCCGCTCTTGGAGGCAGAGAAGGCCCCTGGATAGCAGGGGAGGCAGCTCTAGAAGAAGAGAAGGTCCTTTCTACTACCCAGAAGGCCGAAGGGCTGGATGATGCCCCCTCTCCATTCCCAGCAAGCAAGACCACCTGAGAAGAGGGAATGGCGCATACCACCGTATTAAGACCCCCTGATAATACTGGCCCTGAGCTGTCGAGAGCCAAAGCACCGAGGGGCAGAGACCGATCGAATAGACTGGACCAGAACCCCCCCCCCCAGGACTCCAGAGTAACTGGCCGGGCCCAGGACCCCGTCTGCTCTGAGGGAGGAAGAGCAGAACAAATTAGGGACTCGGATGGGGTAGAGATAAAGTGGGCTCTAAGCATCCCCGTTGCCTCCTCACTGCCCCCCAGGGCCTGGAAGTCTGAAACCACCTGGGTGGATGAGGAGATGAAAGTGTAGGAGCAGGGGAAGGGTCCCTAGCTGGATGGGCAGAGGATGCAAAAAGCCCCAACTCAATTTGAGCCTTAAGGAAGGACTTCATCATCCTGTCCATGTTGGAGGGAATCAAGCTTCTGGAAGACCTAGAAAAGGCAGAAGATCTAGCTGGGGACGCATGACTGGAACCCAAGGACCTCCTTACGCCTCTCAGAAGATCGGCTTCGGTGCCTGGGAGTGGCAAAAGGCTGCCCTATGCCAGAATCTGAAGGAGAGTCCTCACTTACAATGCTGGGATCTGACATGGATCTCGGATCCACCCACCTCAGATCCAAGGACAACCGAGGAACCGAGTGTTTAAAACCCGAATGCTTGAGATCCAAGAAGGTTGGATCTGTGGAAGGTCTGATTTTGGTCAGATCTGAAGGTCTCGATCTGGAGGCCTTGGATCCGGGAGTCCAGGGACCCTTGATCTGGGGGTAGATTCCCAGGACCTAGGATCCGAGGTCGTCGGATCTGACAGAGCACAGATTGGAGTCAGACTCTAGGAGCTAGGATCAGACAGCCTAGGTTTCTTCAAGGAAGAGGACCCTGAGACAGAAGGTGCCTTCCCCTCTTGTGGTCAAAGGGACCAGGCTTGGCTGGACACTGGGCCAACAGACCTCCCTGAACCAAACCCGTCAACAATGATTTATTTTGGGGCTCGATCAAGGCCTGGGATTGAATGCACCACAAATGTTGCATTCAACCTCCAAGGTAGTTAGTGCCCAAACAATGGCACTCCTCGTGCGAGTTGGACATGGGCATCTTCCGACCGCAAGAGGAGCACCTTTTGAAACGTGCTGGCTTGTCAGACAAGAAAGGAAACCACACGCCAAATCCAAAGACACACCAAAATTGATTACCAAGTAGCCGAGCCAAAGTCCAAAAATCAGTAGAGGCAATCAAAAGGCAAAACTACAACACTATATCACCAGTAAAAAAAGAAAGAAAAGCCTAAACTAGGAAATCTAATTTTTTTAGAAACATAAAAAATGGTACCAAAAAGGCTTAACAAGCAAAATATAATAAAGTAGATGGGAGAGGAGGATACAAGACACAAAACTCTAACAGACCAAAGGATATAAATTCTACAGAGAATATTAAAGGAAGGTATACAAATTTTGCACTTAACCCCTGATGGGACTCAAGCCAAGGGAATGACGTCTGAAGCTGGTGAGCGGCAAACAAGATCTGAGGGGTTAGCGGGCAGCAAGGGATTATGGGAGTTGAAGGAGCTTGAGCCTAGCATCTGCCTAAGTTACCAGCTTGGATACAATGTCAGAGCCTACGACCTAGAAGTGAGGAATAGATACATGGATAAAATCAGATTATCCTCCAATGCTAAAGAATAGGAGGGACTGAAGTAGGATTACAAAATTCCAGTTGCAGTCATATTATTTCTTCAAAGACAGTGCAAGATTGTTATATTGTTCAAAAGAAAAAATCCTTACAAGGGACTGTCAGAAGAACTCTCGCCTTCTTTAGGTGAGGCCCAAGCAGGGGTGCCCCAATTTTCATGGGCTAAAAGGATTTACTGTTGCTTTGCATATATCACGGGAAGAGGAGAAAATGTGTAAAAGAGCCTGGGGATTCTACTGACATACTACAGCACCTCTTGGTGACTTGTCCTATTGGAAGGATCAAGGCAATGTAGTTGCTGCATTTCATCTTGCACACAGAGGCTAAAAGATCATAACTCAGCTGGCCCCAGTAGCTGAACATACACTGAGCTACTGCAGGATTGAGGAAATCACTTATGATGAAATAGGATAGACGTGGTAAGCCTGTCCGCTATACACCTAGCTTTCCCTGAGATGTGCACTGCTATCAGAAGCCATCATGAAACTAATATCCACTGCCACACTCCAACAGCCTCTCTGTAAAGGATGTCAAATTTTGTTCCTCCTTGCTTGTTGAAGGATCTTATTACTGAAATGTTTGAATGTATGGAGATCATCCCCAAAGAAAAGTATCCCTGAGAGGCCAGCAATGCTAGGAGGACTACCCTCATTTTTTGGATGATATAAAGACTGACCTCCATTTCTTTTCAAGACCCTTGGACCACTGTTCCCCTCATTACTCTTTGCCCACCCCAGAGAAGAGGCATCTATGGTCACTGTTGGTGTGGAAAGGTTAAATGGTCTCTCCATGAAACTGATGGGGAGTTTAGCCCACGTGGATAGGTTTCACTTACAGAACAGTGCTATATGAATGGAAGCATTCAAGGGGTCTGAAATTTGGGACCACTGTACACTTAGCATCTACTGAAAAACCTTGGATACAAAAGCAAACATGAGGGATTGTAAGTATGGAAGAAGCCATATATCCGAGAACATTCACAACTAGGAAGTCCGGAGGTGAACAGTGAGCCAAAGAGAGGCAATCACTTTTCTTAGAGACTGAAGTCTGCTGCTTGGAAGTCTTAGTAAGCAAGTTGTTGTATCCAGATGGCATCCTACAAGAAAATTACCAAATAAGAGGGCTGTAGCTGGGACTTGTCAAGATTGATGCAAATATTAAAGGATAGGCAAAGCTGAAGCAAGCAGTCTCCATCATCAATGTAGCTGCTAGGAGTCAATCACCTGAGTTAAGCGAAAACACTGATCCCTCTTGCGTGACGATGGCCTGTGATCACTGCCATACACTTGGTGAACCTGGGGTATGTGGTGAGACTGAAGGACAGGGCTCTGAATTGATAACTGGCACCCTAGTGGAAGGGCAGGAACCTCCCTTAACTCCTTAGCAATCTTGATGTGTAGATGATGTCTTGGTGATCTATTGAGCACATCCAGTCATTTGCCTTTAAGCAAGGCAATACTGCTGCACCATGACCATCCTGAATGGAGTCTGTAACAAACCGATTTAAGCCAACTAGATCTAAAATTGGCCTGAGGTTTTTTTTTTTTTTTTTACTAAAAAGAATCTTGAATAGTCCTCAGACCTTCTCTGGTGTGGCAAAACCTTTCGGATAGCTTTTTTTTACCCCAAGAGAATAGCAACTTCTTTCTTTCTTTGCCACTCTGCACTGGTGGCGTGGATGTCTTGAAGTGGTAGAGACGTTCGGCCTGGGGGTAAGAAAAGGGTTTTGCATAGGCTCCGGATATGATGCTCTTCATCCAGTTGTCCAGAAAGATGGCCATCCACCCATCTGAATGAAGGGATAAACAGCCCCTGACCACTTCCAGAGGGGAGCAGTTATGCAAGCCTTCAGGGATTAATCCTTAGTTTTGCAGACAATCTTTACCTTCATAGTGACATCCATTAAAGGGGCCATCACTGCCTCAGTCACCCCTGTCAGAAGGGAGGCAAGGGACTGATGCTGGGATTTGTTGAACCATACAGATTTGTACCCTTTTGACTGCTGATGTAGGACCTTTGAAGGGTCTCAAATCATACACTTATGACATGCAATGTCTTTTCCTCCTGCTCACTCATCTGCAGCTCTTCTTTAACCCTGGATCAAATACTGAAAATTCATCATAATGGGGTGTTGATGAAGAATGCTTTATAGTTGTCCGTGATGTTGCAAATGTGGAGTCAGGCATGATGTCTCATGGCTATGCCATCAGCCTCCACTTTCGCTGCTCCACTGGCTAAACTGTATTGGAACCTCATGAAGAGCACAGAAATTTCAACACTGTGGGCATGAGTCAACTATTTTCTTGGACTCCGAAGTGGCCAGTATTCTCAGAAATCCAAAGCTTGTCCTAAGTCTCTTTGGAAGTAGTTTACATGGATGACGTAATTTAATGCCCTCAGTGCAAAGATGACCAAAGTGAAAGCTCACTTTACCACTTTATCGATTCCACAGAATTACTAATTTGGCAGATAAACAGCAACTGTATCATCAGGCAGCTCTCTTGGTGGCTACTGATTTTATTTTATCATTTTGTTTATTTGGTAAGTCTGAATGGGACAGAGCTCATTTTCACCGAAGGCCCAGGGAGAAATACTCCAGATGCATGTCTTTGGAATGTGGGAGGAAACTGGAGCACCCGGAGGAAACCCACGCAAATGTAGGGAAGACATGCAGACTCTACACAGAAGGCACCCCAGCCAAGAATCAAAATGGAGGACCTCTTGCTGTGAGGCGATAATGCTAACTTGCACTGTTACAATGCTGCCTATCCTTAGGAGAGCGAAGGACACCGTCAAGCCTTTCTTGGAATTGCCTCTCTGTATTCAGGTTCCTGCCATACTCTCCTAACAATCAAGTAATTCGGCAGGAGGCATCACCCAGGAGGAACACAATACAGTCAGGAAAGCTTCAAATAACTTTCATTTTAAGAGGGTGGGCTAGTGAGCCAAGATCCCCTCCTGGTGCATCAATTTGAGGATTTTGCTGAAATTAACATCTTATGAAAAGGACTGTGGGGATCCCTCTCTCTCATCCAAATCAGTGTCTGAGGTAAGAGACTCTCTGGGGGAGTGCATGTGCCTGCTTGTACACATCTGTTTCGGCTCTTTGAAGCTACTTAATTGTCTCTGCCCATGGGAGGAATGACAAAAATTCTAAAGTTCTGAATGAACAGTAACAGGGGTTACAGCCAATGTCAATGGAGATTCTGCAGTTTTTATCAAATAGGACAGTATCATCATCTCATAGACCTCAGATGTTGATCAGTAGTATGCGGGGGATTCCCTGGACTGGTGCTGTGTCTGATCCCTACCAAAGTGGAAGTCAACGGCATAAAAGATGAACTACCAGTGTCAATGCTGGAGATCTAGATGGCTCTGAGACAGATTGGGGGGGCAGAGAGATACTGGAGTTGCCATCTTGAATGTCAAAGACTTCCAACACTGAAAACTGAGCTGGGCAAAACGGAACAGAGTTCAGTGCTGTAGTTCAGGCACTGACCGGCTGGCTCCAAAGATCTGTGTCAAATGGGTCAGATGCAAAATGGTCAGTACAGAGGTCTCACTCACAGGTACTGATCTGACAAGCTCCAGGTAATACTGTTTCCAGTGCTGAGACTAGGACCATAGAAGGAGCTAGTACAGAAGAATGCAGGTCAACCCTACCTGCCCTGAGGGCAAAAGGGGAAAGGCTGACACTCTCTTCAATCTGGGCCTTCAGAAATGCCCCCATCATTCAACCCCAAACCAAACTTGATGCACCCTTTTCAGATGAATGTCTTCTCTGCAGATTGATTGGAGATCATGATAAGCATCATGCAGGATGGGATCAACAGAGGAGATGTGGAATGCATTTATGACAGTATGTCAGCTGATGCAGAAGATATGGTGCTAAAACAGCACCTGGTTTCCCCGATTTTTTTCTTTCCTTACTCTTAAAACTATTAGGAGGAAGCAGACACTAACATTAATTTGTTCTTT
Source organism: Protopterus annectens (assembly GCF_019279795.1). Classification (NCBI taxonomy): domain Eukaryota; kingdom Metazoa; phylum Chordata; order Ceratodontiformes; family Protopteridae; genus Protopterus; species Protopterus annectens. Next base: position 1,667,708,400 of record NC_056731.1, on the reverse strand, counting down.
CTTTCAGCTAAGGAATGAGGCACAAAGGCCTTACAAATGCAAACTCAACTGTAAGATGATCCGGCCACAAACACACCATGCAGTGATCATGGTTGTCCTGAGGTGGGATTCTATGGCCACACTGGTTACATTTTCTGAAGCCCTTCTCCATGGAATTACCTAACTCAACAACCAACAATGAAGAACAATAACCAGCAGAACAGCCAGACATAGTTAAAGAGGCCAGAACATAATAGTAGAACTTTTTAAGTCCACTAGTTAAGAGTAACAAAAAGCCATCCAGTAAAGACGAGTAAAAGAACAAGGCTTTCAACTCCCATCACTGGCAAAGGAGCTGAAGTAAAGGACTCAGAGGGGACTGGTGCATTGTGAGAGTTCTGAAGACACTCACAGCTTGGAGCACTAGTAAATTTGCCAGATCGGCTCCACTAAGTGCGTCTATCCCACAAGTTGAACTGGATGGACAAGATATAACAGGATTATGTAGCGAGTTGTAGAAGCAGAGTACTGTAAGGAAGAATTAACACACAAGCTGAAATTCAGTTACCAAGACATTCAGTATTTAGCATAGACGGAAGCTAAAATAGTAGTAAGACTGAATGCTACTGAGCTGACAGCCTGGGGGCAATACAAACAAAGCAATGGAATCTTATTGGGGTATTTGATGTCTACATGAAAAGTTTGAGAATTGCCACTACTAAGGATAGTAACATCTGCATAACCAACAGACAGTAATGGAGCCAGTTAAATAGCAAATGGCTCAGATTCAGGAAAAGGCAGTAGAAACATTTAAAAAAGACCATCAAACTAAGCTGCATCTCAATAGACTAGAAGACAAGGGAAAAAAAAAGAAGTTATGCACTTACTATAACGTTTTATCTGTGTTATCCATTTTCATTCTTCAACTACTGGGTTCGGATCCGATCCTCGGATCCAACTCGGCCAATAATACCGCTCGTGGCCAACTGAAACTCTCAAGCTCTTCCATACCCTTAATGCACCAACCCCTAACATTCCTCAGATCTTGTTTGTTAATTGATATAACTAGCAACTATCTGACTAGTGCTCCTAACAAAGGAAACCAATACCTGGAGCTCCACAGAAGACACAGTGGTGTCTTAATAGCATCTCATTCTTTCAGAAGTCTGAGATGTCAAAGGTTGGGGGCTGGTGGGTGGGAAGTTGAGGAAGAATAAAAATGGACAACACAGATGGAAAGTTATGGTATAGCACATAACTTCTTTATCCAATGTTGTCAAATTTCATTCATTCCTCAGCCAATGGGACAGAGTCTCCAGCTACTTTATATCCTGGGTGGACTCTATGGAAGGATATTCCTGAGCACAGATGAACCAAAGGCTGCTTTTCCCCTCGAGACCAGATCCAGTTTTGTAATGAGTAATAAAAATGAAGATTAGCCCAAGTGGCAGCTGCACATACATCATCCATGGAACGGTTGGATAAAAATACTGAAGATTTTGCCACAGATCTTGTAGGGTGAGCTTTTAAAAGTCTTGGTAATTGAACGTCTAATTTATTACACACAAAATGGTTATGCAGTCTGTAATCCATCTTTCTAATGTCTGACTTGCCCAACTTATCTGCAAAAGATATAAGTAGTTGATCAGATTTTCTAATGTCATCTGTTCTGTGCAAGTAGAAACGTAGCTGTCTATGAACATCTAGTACATGTAACATGTATTCAACTTTGTGTTCGAATTTGAGGAAGAAAATGGATAAGTTGCTAGACTGACTGATACTGAATTGACACCACCTTATGAAGAGTTGGTTCTTAATGTCACCCAATCCTTATGGAAAATCAAATTCGCCTGGCAGAGGTAATAGCCACTAGAAATAAAGTCTTCCATCTCAAAAATTTAAGATCATGTTTGCCAGCTGGTTCAAAAGGGTAATGGATTAAGACTTGCAGAACAAGGTCCAAATCCCATGGAGGAGTAGGATATTTATAAGGTGGTCTAAGTAAAACAGTACCTCTTAGAAATGCCTTGTATATCGTAGCAGAAGCTAAAGAAGAATATGGTATGAAAGTAAGAGACTGCAGCTAATTGAAATATAATAATAGAAGAGCTAGCGCCCCCATTAAAAATTTCTGCCAAAAATTCTAAAATATTTTGTGTAGGGGCTGGAAAAGGGGCCAATACTTTTCTGATGCACCCAAACAAACCTCTTCCACTCACTCTTGTAGATTTTACCAGTGGAAACTTTATGGGAATTAAAAAAGTATATGATGGACAGGGGAAGACAGCATAGATCATCTGGTTATTAACGGAAGTGGAGAAACCATCCTGTCAAGCTTTAGGTTTGCGATATCTGGGTGAACCGTGCCTGTTGGGTGAGACAGGAGGTCTGCAATGGGATCCAGAATCCAAGTTGGGTAAATCAGATGAGGCCAAAGGAAGGGGAACTAAACTTGTTGAGGCCAGTACGGTGCAATGAGGATGACTGCTCTTCAGTCTTGCGGTTTTCTGTAGGAATTTGGGGAATCAATGGTGTTTGTGGATAAGAACAGAGAAGACCTGGAGGGCCAAACATGAAACAGAGCAACCCCTTGGCTATTCCCCCACTGGGGGGATTAGGGCAACGAAGCTGCTGAATTTGTTGTTCAGGGGAGATGCAAAAAGATCGCAGCAAGGCTGGCCCCACTGATGGAAAATTAACTCAATCACTTTTTTGTTGAAAGATCACTCATGAGGTAGAAGAATGGACCTGCTCAATTTGTCTGCTATCACTTGGACTTCCACGGAATGTGCGTTGCTATCAGAAAATGACTGGATGAGATCACCCACTGCCACACTCTGAGGGCTTCTTGACACAGAGGATAAGACCTGCTTCCTTCTTGTTTGTTGCTGTACCAAGCTACGGACAATGTCTGCTTGTATTGCAACTGTTCCTAGAGGTAGAGCATCTTGAAAGGCTTGCAACGCTAAAAGCACTGCTCTCATCTCCAGAACATTTATATGCGAATTGTCCTCTTTGGGGGACCAAGTGCCTTGGATGGTTTTCCCCAGGAAGTGCCACACCCCAATCTGGGATGCGTCCATGGTCACTATGGCTTTGGGTTAAGGGAGAATGAATGGACGGCTTTGTAAAGGCTGATCTGACCTTATTCACCACCAAAAGTATTTCTTGCAAGTCTGCGTGATCCTTATCTGAAATGACTTCCTTTGATAAAGACTTGACCACTGGGATGCTATTATCCACTGAAGAATTCTTGTGCCAGGGGAACAATAATTATGGCTGCTGACATTGACTCCGGCCTGAAGAATTAATCGGACTGAAATTTTGGTGCTGTGAATAATTTTTGCGACTTGGAATCTCAAAGTCTGAGGTCTGTTTAGGGGAAATGAGGCTGTTGCAGATACTGTATTGAGATGTGCTCCTATAAATTCCAGTGTTTGTGATGGAAGTAACTGAGACTTCTTGTAGTTTACTGTGATTCCCAAAAGGGAGCAAGTTTGGAGTACCTGGTGTCTCTTGCTGTTATTAGCAGATGCCTGGTTGCAGCGGTAATGAGCCAGTTGTCTAAATACAGAAACACCCGGAATCCCAGCAGTCTCAAGTGAGCTGCTACCACTGCCATTCATTTGATGAACATGCAGGGGCTGTGGTGAGACCAAAGGGGAGGACTATGAACTGGTAATCACTGGCTCTCAATCAGAAGTGCAAGAACCTTCTGGAGCACCTGTTCATTTTTATAAGATAGTATGCATCTTGAATGTCTATCGAGCACATCCAATCATCCTTGCCTAGAAAATGTAGTATGGATTGAACTGTGACCATCTGAAACTGAGTGTTGAACTGATTTGTTCAAGCTGCTGAGATCCAAAATTGTTCTCCAATCTTCCGATTTCTTCGGCACTAAAAATTTTGAGTAAGTTCTGGATCCTTTCTGACCTGGTGGGACCACTTGGACGACTTTTTATGCAGCAGCTTTTGCAACTCTAGTGCTGCTTCATTCCTCTGATTGGGTGGAACATCAGGAAACTTTTGAAAGGATGGCAGTGGGAGGGAAAAGGGAATTATATAACCTCCGGAAATAATTCTCTGCATCCAAGTATCTTTTGTGATATCTAGCCAGGCCTGGTACAGAGATAAATGACCCCCAATTGCATCAAGTGGGGAACCAGGAGTGCTGGTACAGTCTATCAGAGAACATATCTCTCAACCCTTGATTTTGTGTGCCACCTCTGCCACATCGGCAGCACCTTCCATTAGTGTTCCCCCCTCTGACTCTGGAAGAACCTTCTCCACATGAATCTTGGAAAAGACCCTGACATTTTTTTTTTAATCATATTTTTTGTCTTCTGCATTGGTTCTTAAGAAAGTCCGTTGAGGTGGGTTGAAAAACATACTCCTATAGCAGAGAGGGTCTTTCCATCCATCTTGCACGTGGAGACCAAACGAAAGATCCGCAAAGCAGCACTGGTGAAAGAATATTTGTAAGGCTCTGCAAAATCACATAGGTGCATCCAAGCATGTCTCCTTATTGAGATGCCTGAACCCATCGCCTTTGAAGTACCCTCAAATGCATGAGAGAGCAGCCTCATGGATGAATTTGAGAGGGACTGAAGGGTTGCCAGCTGCGAGGCTACCGAAACTCGGGTCTCTGCAGTAGTGGTCCCCAAAAGAGTATACCTCCTTTATCAAATCTCTTTGTAATCTTGTAAAATGTGCCAGATAGTTCAGTGACCTAAAACCAAAGGTCAGTGAAGCACAGACACACTTCCTAAACCTGTCCAAAACCCTGGACTCTCTATTAGGGAGATGGACAGTGGAACTTTGGCAACTTCCTTTTTCCCGGCTGCCGCTATGACCATGGCATCTGCAGGCACTCCCTAACTTCAGTGTTCCCTTCCTGATTGGGTGTCAGAATTCAGTCTGGTCTCCTGGGGATAAGTTTGACCGCATCAGGTTCCTTCCACGCCCACTGAAAGATCAAATCAATGAGCTCATCAACGTGTGGAGTTACCCAGGAGGTAGATGGGTCAGTTCCAAATGCCTCCAGAAACTCAGATTCCGCCGAAGGATTCTGGGAGGACCAACCACCCCATTGCATGACGATTTCCAGAAAGTCTCCAAATGAGATGTCTTCGGGTGATGATCTAGGGGATCCTTCCCCCTTCACTGAAATCTGTCTCTTCCATGATAGATTCCTGAGGAGAATCTAAGTTCTCCTTTTGCACTTTTTCTTCCAGGGTAAATCTTCAGTGGGATGTTCCGGAAAAGTATATGCTGGGTAGTCTGGAGGGTTTGGACTGGCTGTCCATGTAGAGTTGACTGTCGAGGCTCTTGGCGCAAAACCACATGGGGCATAGAAGGTAGATTTGAGGGGGGAAGAGACCCTCTGCCCTGCCGAAGCAGAGAACACTTTCTCCACTACCTCGAAGGAACAGAAAAGCCACCTTCTGTTCCACTGGCACTGTCTGCCCCAAAGGAAATCCACCTGAGGCAGAGGGCGGAGCCAAACTGTCCAGGGCCGAGGCAGTTCTGAAAACTTCATAGTCTACTCCCAACTCCTTGGATCCAACTAGGATGCTATGGCTCAGAATGCACTCAGAGAAACTTTTGGATCTGAGGACACCTGTACTCTTGGATCTGAACCAGACGGTAATGGCAAACTTAGATCCAAGGACTCCAAAATGAAGTGTCAGATCGGAGGAGGAGCTGTGACTCAGGGGGTACATCTAGCTAAGGTTTTCTGACCAGAACAGGTCAGAGCTGGGAGAACCTCCATCTAAATTTGCGAAGAGAGAAACTCTCTCAATTCTATCCATGTCAGCTTCCAAGAGACTCCAGGAAGAACAAGATGAAGCAATGGATGGTGACTTGGACCGTTGTCTCTCGAGGAAGGGAGATGGCAGCCTTGAAGGAACTGGGTCAACAGAAGGAGAATATCAGACCTGAGAGAGAATCTTTGGCGTAGAAGAACCCTGATCCGAATATGTTTTAGGACAAGCAGAAGACATCTTGGAAAAGAAAGTCTTCGAAACGGTTTAATTTTTTTTGAAGGACGCTCCCTAGGTGATGGAGTAGAACCACCCAACTTCTTTGAGGACTTTTTAGGAGAGCCCTTGGAAGATGCTTTTGAGTCCTGACAGGGGGGAGCCCCAGATATGGCTTCTGAAAAGGAAGTTGGAAGTAATCCTTTCAAAATAAGCTAATTTCTCCTATCTGCTAATGCATGCAGACTGAAACTTTTAGAAATGTCAGTCAACATTAAGATGATCAGGGCCCAAGCAATATACGCAAAGATCATGGGCAACAGAATAAGGCAGCTTATGGCCACATTTTTAAAACCTTTCTCCGACATTCTGTAAATTAAAGTGAAAGGTACAAGATAAAAATACTATATTTTTATTTATTTTTTTTTAATTTATATTAGAGAAAGGAGGGAAAGGATGAAAAAGGAAAGAGTACCAACAATGGTACAAAGAAATACACAAAAGTGTAAGGGAAGTTAGAAAAACTTTAGATTAAGAAAGAAAAACAAATACCAGTAACAGTAAAGTAGAATACACTACTAAATATGAATGTGTGTGTGTGTATATATATATATATATATATATATATATATATATATATATGTATGTATGTGTGTGTGTATATATATATATATATATATATATATATATATATGTGTGTGTGTGTGTGTGTGTATACTGAAACTCAGACAAAAGATTTTAGCAATAATAATCCACTTATCTTATCCAAAACACTCGAGAGTGAAGCTGACCATAAGGTAAAAGTGGCAAACGAGATCGGAGGTAAATTAGAGGTTGGTGCATTATGGGTTGGGAGGAGGCTGACCGTTTCAGTTGGCTACAAGTTATAGTATCAGCGGAGTTGGATTGGATCCAAATCCAGTGGCTGAAGAATGAATGAAAATTGACAAAGTACAGTTGTGTACACTTACCATAAATGTAGATGTTCGAGTGTATTCCCTGTTGCAGTCATTACATTAGGATCATCTGCTTGCAGGTAGCCTTCAGCCGGCCTGATTATCAAAGTCTTGGGTCCTGCGTCGGTTGCTGTCGCATCTTCCATGATGTCAGGTAGTCAGGGGTGTGAAGCATGCAGCCGACACCATTACATCAGTTTTTCTTGCCCCAGATGTCTGGTGCCCCCATAATGGGAAGCAATTATATACAAGGTTACACCTCCAACAAAAAGCAAATACACCAGAAAGCTTAAGTATAGTAAACAAGAACAGAGGTATAGTCAATAGAAGTCAGGGGGCTGGAAGGAGGGTAACCAGGACTGCAACAGTGAATACCCTCGAACATCTACATTTATGGTAAGTGTACACAACTGTACTATGTTCTTCATCTTTCACTGTTGCAGTCATTACATTTGGGCAGATTCCCAAAGCTAAGGAAAGGAGGCGGCAATTAGACAGCATTAGGACCAGCTAGTAGCAAGACTGCAGTGGCAAAACCAGCTCTGGATTTAGAAAAAAATTGACAAGTGGTAATTCTTGGTGAAGGTATGCACAGAACTCCAGGTAGCAGCTTCTAGGATGTCCCTGGTAGGAACACCTCTGAGAAAGGCTGTAGAAGTAGATGCAGCCCTGGTGGAATGTGGTCTTATCCCCTGTGGGGCAGGTTTTCCATGGTGCTTATAGCAGAAATTAATGCAATGCCCTATCCACTTAGAAATGGTTTGCTTTGAAATGGCCTTCCCCTCTGTCCTGGCAGCAAAGGCAACTAGCAGCTGTTCAGATTTCCTGAGAGGCTTAGTCCTGTCCAAGTAAAATCTAAGTTGTCTGTGCACGTCCAAGGAGTGCAGAATTCATTCCCCTTTGTTCTGTGGATTAGAAAAGAAGGTTGGCAAATGAATGGACTGATTAAAGGCCACACTGGATACCACCTTGGGCATAAAGGAAGGATTGGTCCTGAGGGACACCCTGTCTCCATGTAAGATGATGAAAGGCTCCACTGCCATGAGGGCCTGTAATTCAGACACCCTTCTTGCTGAAGTGATGGCTAGAAGGAAGGCTGTTTTCCAAGAAAGGAATTTCAACTCTGCAGTTGCAGCTGGCTCAAAAGGAGGTAGAGCGAGCTTTTCCAATACAAAGTTAAGGTCCCAGGCTGGAGTAGGGGATCTCTTGGGTGGTCTTAAAGTTTTGGCCCCTCTAAGGAATTGTTTCAGCAGGGGGTGAGAGAAGAGGGGTGGCTGAGTATTATAATGTACTTAAATGGCTGAGGCATGAATTTTAATAGAAGAGAAGGAAAGGCCCTTGTGAAGCATCTCTGTTCAGTATTGAAGAATATGCGGTAAACTGGGCACTGTTGTGCCCATCCCTTGAGTCTGGCTCCAGGAACAGAATCTTTTCCACTTTTCAGCATAGGAATTTCTAGTACCAGGCCTCCTTGCCTCCAGGATGACATCCAGCACTTGCTTGCTGAGGGAATGTATAGCGGAACTCAGGTAATTAGCCAGGTTGCCAGGTTCAGGGTTTGAAGCTGAGGGTGCAGAATTTGGCCCTCCTTCTGGGACAGTAGGGAAGGGGTCTGAGGCAGGTGCCATGGTTCCAGTAGTGACATACTGCACAAGAGGGGGTTACCAGTGTTGGTGTGGCCAGTCTGGTGCAATGAGTACTGTCCTTGGTTTGTCCCGTTTGATCTTTAGTAGAACTTTTGAGAGGAGAGGCAGAGGGGGAAAGGCATAAACTGAGAGGCTTTCCCAGGTGAAGGACAGGGCATCCACTTACCAAGCTTGACTGTGGGGAGTCCTTGTGCAAAATTTGTCCAATTGGTAGTTCTGAGGTGAGGCAAGCAGGTCTATCTCTGGGCTCCCCCCATTTGTTTATCAAAATGTTGAATATCTTTGGTTCTAGTTTTCACTCTTGTGGGTCCATGAGATTTCTGCTTAGGTCGTCTGCCAGTGTATTTAGCTGGCCTGGCAGGAATTGAGCTTGTACCTACACTTGGTAGCTCAAGGCTGTGTTCCACAGAGCCATGGCTAGTCTGCAGAGCGGGTATGAGTGAGTTCCCCCCTGCTTGTTTATATACCACATAACAGTGGTGTTGTCCGTCTTTACCAATAATTGTCCTGGAAGAATGTGGTCCTTGAAGAGAATTCTGTACAGCTAACATTTCTTTTTGATTGATATACAGGTGCATTTGACTCTGGTTCCATTTGCCCTGAATGCACTGCCCTGCCAAGTGAGCCCCCCATGCATAGACTGATGCATCTGTTGTTAGGGTTTGGGCGGTAGGGCATAGAGTGAATGGCAGTCCCTTGTTGAGGTGGCAGGCCTCTGCCCACCAAAGGAACTCTGTCATTATACAAGGAATGATAGGAATCATTGACTCCAGGTCCTGAGAATGTTGACACCATAAGCTTTTTAGATACCATTGCAGTTTCCTCATATGCAGTCTTGCATATGGAATTAGTAGAATGCAGGAGGCCATGAACCCCAGGGATTGCAGTATTTTCCCTGCAGATAGCTGGGTCTTTGTGGCCAGTAGTTTGAAGTAGGCTGTCAAATAAACTTGTTTCTCTGGTGTAAGGTAGGCCATCTGGGAAGTTGTATTCAAGCTTGCTCGCAGGAATACAATTTGTTGGCAGGGTACTAGGTGTGATTTATTTACATTTATGGTGTACCCCAGTGAGGTTAGCAGTTTCTTTACAAATGCCAGATGATTTAATAATATGTCCTGGCTTTCTGCCTGAATTAGACAATCGTCCAGGTATGGGTATATTTGAATATCTCTTTGCCTGCAGAATGCAATGACTGGAGCTAGGCACTTTGTGAATACCCTGGGCGCAGTAGATAAGCCAAAGAGCAGTGCAGAGAACTGATAGTGCATGTAGCCTGATCTGAAGCGTAGGTATTTTCTGCAAGATTCCCTTATTGGGATGTGCAGGCAAGTTTCCTTTAAATCCAATGTTGTCAACCAGGCACTTTTGCCTAGCATGGGAAGCAGCTGGTGAAGAGTTAGCATTTTGAATTTTGGGATTACCAAAAGGGTGTTTAGGATTGACAGGTCCAGGATAAGATGCCAGGAATGGTCTTTTCTGGGTACCATGAAAAGTCTTGAGTAAAAACCTTGTCCCAGTTCCTCTTCTGGGACAGGCTGAATAGCCCTGATACTTAGAAGAGAGAGAACCTGCTGTTGAGCCTCTGCCCACTGATTTGGGGGTAGGTCTGGCCAACCATTTGGGGTTGGTAAGGTGTGGAAGTGGAATCTGCATCCTTGGGAAACTATATTTAAAACCCATCTGTCTTTGGTAATGAGTTCCCCGTTTTTTTGCATGGAAGGCGATCTTTCCCCCTAAAGGAGAAGTCAGTTGAGCAGGGCTTGGGAAGGTTTATGGTTAAGTCATTGTGACAGTTTACCATAAGGGGGTAGTCTTACTACTTCCAGCTTTGGAAGTGGGAGCCACCCACTGCTTAGGACTGTGAGTACCTTGAGACTGAAGCCTGGGTGGTCTTGCTGGTCCCGGGTTTGGACAGAGAAGGCCTGGAAGAGACAGGAAAGGACCAATTCTTAGAAGGTCAATGCCTACTAAATCTGGGAGGCTGTACCTGCAGGAAATCTTTTAACAGTTTGCATAGATTTAGCTTTTTCCTCCATCGTTTTAAGTACTTCTGCTTTGTTGCCAAATAGCTGGTCTTGGTTTAAGGGAGTATCCAGTAATTTAGCTTTAACATGATCTGGCAAACTTTGCTCCTTAAGCCAAGCATGCCTTCTAAGTACAGATCCAGTGACAGCAGCCTTGCAAGATGCCTCTAAGGAGTCAAAACGACACTGCAAAGTATGTTTACCAACTTGTTCAGCAGAATGCATTAAATCCTGTAACTCTTTATTCTCAGCACAGTCAGGAATCAACATAATTTTCTGTTTAAGCAATCCAATAATATGCTGCTGATACTTTTAACATACGAAACTGGCAGTTTAAGGCCCTAATGGCCAAAGTAGCAGAAGTGTATACCTTCTTACCCCATCTGTCCAGGGCCCTGGAATCTCTATCAGAGGGGGTAGGGTTTTTGGCAGTAGTAGCCTTAATGCCTTTGGGTGCCTGTGAAATTGTCTCTGGATCCGCAGTAGGATTCTTACAGAGGAACTTGAGAGAGTCAGGTACCCTGTAATACCGGTCAGCTTTCCTGTGAGTCGGAGGTAAAGTGTCTGGGGCCAGGCTAGATTCCAAGAAGGCATCATCTACAATGTCCAGTACAGGAGGATAGCTAAAAGCCTGTGTTGAGGTAGGAGTAAGAATTCCCCCTAAAGGAGAAGTCAGTTGAGCAGGGCTTGGGAAGGACCCCCTTTTTGGAGTCATCCTGGCTTTCCCAGCGGAAATGCTCCTTAAGAGTTTGCAAAGTTTCACCAAAAGAGAACTCTTCTGGAGGGGAAGCAGAGGGAATGGAGTCCTCTGCATCAGAATCCTCATAGGTAGACAAGGGCAAATCCTGGTCACCAGAAGAAACAGAAATTTCAGAATCCTGATCAGAAGAATCAGAAGGAAAATCAGTTCTAGGTCTCTTAGAGGGAGAAGGCTGGCTTCCCCCGATTAGAGTAATAAAGTCTTCAGCCATTCTTATCATTTGTTTTTAGGCATAGGGGCTTGACCATGCGGTCTGGGCGTCGGTTTTCTAGGCGTGGATCAAGTTTTAGGCCTTGAAGAAGAAGATGGCGTCAGTTTTGATATGCAAGTCAGTAGGCCTGAGTACACCCTCAGAAGCTGGTGCCTGCACACAGGCTCCGGACCCATCCAAGGTAGAGATATCCGCATGTTCCATATTCGAAAAAGCATCTTGCGGCATACCGGACTCCAAATGGGTCTCAGTAGAGGCCTGCGAATCTGAAGTAGCGGGTATCAGGGGCTGCGAAAGTGCCCAAGTACTGGTGAACTGGAGACTAGCTTAACGGAAGCGTCATTGGCAGCTTTGGACCTATGCGGTCTGTTTCTGTCTTTATCTTTCCATTTATTTGGAATGTCGGATGGCTTACCGAAGCCATTTCTGGATAATTGAACCGAGTACCAAAATAGTTTGATGCGAAAATGAACAGATGACAAATAGTTCGAGGATTGAATAAGGCACAAAATTGACAGTGAGGGACGTCGTGGTCTGGGCCTAAGCAAGGAATGCAGTACGAATGAAAATCTTTATGAGGTATTTGCTTTCCACAAGTAATACAATTGTTAACTTTTACTGACATCGGTTTAAAGCAAGAAAAAGGATCCCCAACGGGGTACTTAGCTTTTTTGAAGACTTCGGTTCTGAAAATCGAAAACGGAAATTTCAGGAGTTGGCCGACCGGCGCTTGCGAACTGCTTATGCTTCGGGCACCACACGGAAAGAAAGACTGATGTAATGGCGTCGGCTGCATGCTTTATACCCCTGACTACATGAGACAGCAATCGACACAGGACCCAAGACTTTGATAATCAGGCTGGCTGAGGGCTACCTGCAAGCAGATAACCCTAATGTAATGACTGCAACAGTGAAACACGAAGAATATCATCGATCTATAATTTAAAATTTGATGGCGTTTTGGAGAATGAGGGGAAAATGAACTGTTGGCCTTGTATGAGAACTAATATGGCAGAATGAATTAGAAGTTATGTCCTTACCATAACGTTCCATGTGGAGTGTTCATCTCGCCTTTGTTCTTACACCTGGGTTCGGAGCCGATCCTCGGCTCCGTGTCGGCCGCTTGCAAGCTCTGCATCGAGAAGAAGCTCGAGACTAACCTAACTCCCACAATCCCCCTCTGCCTTTACCTCAGATCTAGTTTGCAAGCAAACCAGGAGTCAGAGAGAGAGCATATTCATGCAAAAAACAAACAACATACTGTACAAGCACTTATCCATATATATATATATACAAGATATACATATATATACAACCACTGCAAAGCAGAAGCCAAATAATCCAGACCAGGCACCAAACTGCACGTTCTTCCTGAGGGTGGGAGGGTGGGAATGTAAGAACAAAGCGAGATGAACACTCCACATGGAGCGTTATGGTAAGGACATAACTTCTAAATGTGAGAGTGTTCGATCTCAGTTTGTTCTTACACCTGGTAGCGTCCCTAGCTCCATGTTCCTGAGGAACTCACGGGAGAACGTTCTTGAGCACAGTGGAACCAAAGGTTGCCCTGTCCCTAGAAACCCTGTGTACCTTGTAATGAGAAATGAACGATGTGGTTTAGACCAAGTGGCAGCTGCACAAATAGTGTCTAATGGTAGGCGAGCTGCATGAGCCAGGGATGTAGAAACTGATCTTGTAGAGTGCCCTTGGGTTTGCCAGGTAAAGTTTGTTCTGAAGAATCATAAGCGAATATAATGCAATCAGTTAGCCATTTGGAAAGGGTTCGTTTAGTAACTGCTACACCTTTCCTGCTATCAGCGAAAGCTACAAAAAGTTGATCAGATTTTCTGTGATCCTTTGTTCTATCCAAGTAAAATCTAAGTTGTCTATGAACATCCAACTTGTGTAACATATACTCCAACTTATTGGAGTGATTTTTGAAAAAGGTAGGCAGTTCAATGGATTGATTAATGTTATTAATAGAGCAGATTTTGGGGAGAAAGGATGGATTAGTGCGAAGAGATACTCTGTCAGAATGAAAGATCAGATAAGGGTGTTTAATGGAAAGAGCCTGAAGCTCAGACACTCGCCTAGCGGATGTAATGGCTACCAAAAAGAGGGTCTTCCACGACAAATACTTCAATGAACAAGAGGAGGCTGGCTCAAATGGAGGCAGCATCAACTTAGATAATAAGAAATTTAGATTCCAAGGAGATGTAGGAGTTCTAACTGGTGGTCTAATATGGAATGATCCTTTCAAAAAGGCCTTACAAAGTCTGTGAGCCATAACAGGTGCCCCACATTCTTCCACATGAAAGTTGGAAATGGCAGCCAATTGCACCCTTAAAGTGGCTGGAGAAGCTCCTTGGTGAAACAATTCTGTCAAAAACTCCAAGATCTTGTTTAAAGGAGCTATAATGGGGTCCAAATGTTGTGTATTTGCCCAGAACACAAAACGCTTCCATTTACTAGTGTAGGTCTTTGTAGTGGAAGCTTTATGAGAAGCTATTAGTATATTCTGAACTGCAGGTGAGAGAAGATCAGACCTGGCTAAGTAGGGAAGCGGAGCAGCCAAGCTGCTAGGTGGAGTGACAAGAGCGAGGGGTGGGGAGCCCCTGACGAGTGGGTCAGTAGATCTGGTTCCGGGTCCAGCATCCAGGGTCCCCGAATGCGATGTGCCAGAAGAAAGGGGAACCAAATTTGAAGAGGCCAGAATGGGGCAATGAGGATTATCGTCCTTTGCAAGTTGTTGGCTTTCTGCAGAAACTTTGCAATTAGGGGAAAGGGAGGAAAAGCGTACAGAAGACCCGGGGGCCAATCGTGAACCAGCGTGTCCCTGGGGACTTCCCCTGGAGGGGGTAATAGGGCAAAGTAGCTCCTGCATTTGGCGTTCATTGGAGACGCGAAAAGATCGCAGGAAGGCTACAAACAATGATATAGAAAAATATAATTCTCAAGAATACAAGAAAAAATCTTTAAATCTTAGCTTTAGGTGCTCGAGCTCGATCAAGTGATGCGGACGCTGCAGCGGCAAACTAGATCTGAGGTAAAGGCAGAGGGGGATTGTGGGAGTTAGGTTAGTCTCGAGCTTCTTCTCGATGCAGAGCTTGCAAGCGGCCGACACGGAGCCGAGGATTGGCTCCGAACCCAGGTGTAAGAACAAACGGCGAGATCGAACACTCTCACATCCAGCTTTACAAAGGACTTCTTTGGGTGCTGCATCAGTAAACTATGCCACTGCTTGAAATGGGGATCAGAAATGGAAAACCCAAGTCAATAACTTGACAGGATGCAAAGTGCAACAGAAGTTGGGCAACATGCAGAAAATTTACAGTGGTTACAATGTTTGTGAACAGGACTAACTGGAAATGACCTTAAAAAGCAGTTTCTCACTTTGCTGAAGTGATACAGACTGAAAGCATAAGAAACTAAAATTTGAGCAGCTATCCTGAAGGCATTTTGGGAGGGAAAATGTTAATCCCAATTACACAATTGATAAAATAAAGGCACTACCAGTAAGACTAAGATATCAAAACAATGGGTGAAGCTGACAACCTTTGGGGGAAAAAAAATCAAAACAGACTGAGAAAACAGTCCTGTCTGTATGACTGACTCCTGGTATAAGATGACTAGAGAAACTACAGAGCTCAACACTAGCTTGAGACTTACCGGAAATGACGACTTGGTGCTGATGTACATTAAACAGGACTGTGCATCAGAGTATCACTAATGTTCCACATGTGACAAATAAGTGGACTAACCTACTGTCTGTATGCCATAAAAGGGCAATTTGTTCTTTATATTTTTTTTCTTCAGGGTGGCTTTCTACTATAGTCTGAGAAAAGTTGGCATGCTTTAGCCATGTGTAACCAGGTTCTGAAGTTGTAATATTGACAGTTAAAGGAATATACACAGTGATGTTTTAAATGCACCCTAAAGTGAGAGATGTTTCGCTATACTATGTTTAATGATAAAGTAGGTTACAACAGCATACTAAGGCTTTCAACCGTATGCGATTGGGACATGGTATAACTTAGGATCTCTAATGCGGAGTCCAGTATGAAAATGATGCAGAAGATGCTATTCAGTTTGAGCCTCAAGCACTTAGTTCTGACATAAATGTTATGTTTTACATGTCAAATAATCTCTTAATTTACAGACTGTAGGAAGGGTGACACTTTAAACAAATTAAAAGTATTTTAGTTACCTGCTATATTTTTATTACATTTAACCAAGTGTCTGAAGGGGTATGGCATTACATAGGAGGTCTAAATACTGTGCGAGAAATGGGAACTGTATATAAGAAGAGACTATATTAAAATATGAAACAAAACCATTTGTGAGTACAAAGGTTACATTTTTTCAGGGTGGGTAGATAAGGTTACTCCACTGCAGCTATTATGATTAATTAATGGTAATGTTATCATGCCTCTAATGAAAATGAAGGGCAGCCCTGTAGATGTTTATAATTTAATATAATAGTCAAGTAGTTATTATGCTGACTGGGCAGTCTTAGTTTGAGTGAAATAAGTTGATAAAAGCTTGTTACTAAGAATAGGACAATATATAATGGAAGAAAGTTAAGTAGTCCAAAGAATGAGGAGGATGGAAATGTGCTGTTTGCCTTTTTGAACTGACAATGCTCACCATTTCTGTCAAGAAATAAAAAGGCAAACTGCTCAGAATTGTAAGAAGAACCTGAGTGGTACAGAAGGAAATTAATGCAGTAAGATGGTTGTGTTTAGTTATCAGAGTATTTTTGGCATTAGGATATCATGCTTCAGGTGTTACAAATCTAATCTTTGTGGAAATGCAACTGTTTTAATTTTTTTGCTGTATTTTGTCTAGTGTGAGGGATAAAAATCAAGGGAATGGTCTAAACAAAAGTAAAGGTGTCCAGACAGTGTCACTTGGGTTAATGAGCTAGGAAAACGATCACAGAAGATTTATGGCTTGGCAGGTGTAAACCATTGCATCATTCTGAGCAACACAAACTATTTTACTGGAAACTAAGATCAGAAGTAAAAATCAAAAGGGCGTTTGAACCAATGATGAGGTTTTTATTAGATTCAAAATAACTAATATTATCAGGACAAAGGGTTGCATGCAAATCTAATTTAGGTATGCTAAGATATCAATGTTGTTGTTGTGTCTTTCGGCTTTTCCCGGTTAGGGGACGCCACAGCGGAACTCTGGTCCGCTAATGATTGGTAGTGGATTTTTATGTACCGGGTTACCAGCCCTGACGCACAACCTTCAATGAAGGCACGCCCCATTCACGTATGCATCCACACAGAAGATGTTCTAGCTGAGAATCGAACGGGACGTCTTGCTATGAGGCGACAATGCTACCGCAGCACCACCTGAACTCTGGAGTAGTATATTCTTGCATCTAAAAGGGCAAGGCAAACCATAAAATAAAAACTAGACAGCTACTGAACCATGAGATAAGATCACCCTCAAAACCTCTATCAGACAATCTTTAAAACAGAACAGTGGTCAATGCCATTAAAACTGCTGATATCAGTAAGCATCCCACCCTCACCCCGATATTAGTGTGTACAAAGTGGCATGCTAAAGAAAAGTAATGGTACTGTACCTGGTCTTGAGGGCACTACATTTGTTTACAACATTACTGCAACTCACTTTCATCTGGTATGAAAACTGAGACAATAAACTTGTTTAACCATTTCTTTAAAAAAAAAAAAAGGGGCAGTAGAGTCAATTATCTGAACACTGATTATCGGAAACTTCGATTATCAGAACCAGCTTTCCAAAGTTTTTGGTAGGAAAAATCATAAATTCTGAATATGTAAACATTATACGTATTTGGTTGATCATGTTTTTTTTTTTTTTAGCTTGTAACCAGCTTGCGTGTGAAAAATATTCTTTATTGTCCACTGGAATCGCTGAATGGTTGAAAACTGTATTCCTACATGCAGAAAAAAGAACAAGATTGTAGACTTTTTTTTTAATCTGGTTCAATTATATGTTTGATTATCCCAACTACCCTAGGTCCCAATTAGTTTGGATAATCGACTACTGTAGGACCATGAACACATTTTGGGAATTATTCTGTGAGCAAGCCAGCAAGTTAAAGGTGAACTTCAATCATATTACACAAACAACCAAAACAATCAAGAAATGTGTCACCAAGCAGATATTCAACTATCTGCCTTGTACAAGTTTGTGGTCTGCAGCTTGTTTTTTGCATTATTAGCCAGTACCTAGCACAGCATGATAGTAAATATTTGGGAAATAAAACGTTCATACCTTTTCTACCTGATCATATTGCAAAAGTTCACTTGGTTCACTAAGATTAGGCCGTAATGAATCAGGCTCAGCCTCAGCTTTGATATCTGTACCTTGTTTTGCATTTGTCTCTCTTTTTGTTGTTATCTAAATGGAGAGATGAGAGAAAAAGACAACTGTATCATTAAGCTTCAACAAACTGTTTCAAGTGTCCAAACATATGAAAAACTTAGCTAGAGTTTTTTTTTCTACTGCTGCATTGAACAGTGAAGTAAAACATGTATCATACATGTTAAAGGATCATCTCACAAAACAGTAACCAAGGAACATGTAAATCCCATAGGACAACTGTCAAATAACATCTTGACGCATCTCCACCAAATACCTTCAGGAAAAGTCCCCAGAGTCAAAGCAGCCCATACAGAATCTCTAGGGCAGGCCACACATTAAATAATTGACAAAACAGGATGCAAGAAAGTACTCTGAAAACCTGGTCAAAAGGAGCAAAAACAAGAATGTTGAGTATTGAACAGCACTCCAAACTCAATGCAAAAAGCTTCCACTTTCACAAAATGCCAGAAGTCAATCCACAATAAAATGCAGAGTACTCAAATAACATAAGCAAAATGCAAGTAAAATAGAGTATTCACCCGCAGGCCGGCATCCTCGCCATCTATGGACATGTGTAATGTCTTTCATCAGTAACATACACACTATACACAAATACGTTATTTATTTTATAGTGGCAGACTTCAGACCTTTTTATTAGAATGTTTTAAAAAACCTTAGAATTTTACAAGCCCTAAATTAACGACGGAGCCACAAAGCCTGTCCTCCTATGGCTGCTTTACCTTCCATGTCCTAGAATGAGACTTTCAAAACCATTCAAATGGTGACAACTGTTTTAGGGAGGAAAAAGCTAGCTTTGTATACATGGGTTAAATTTGAACACATCAGAAGCATTCTTCAGGCTCAATAAATGTAATTATTATAGACACTATAAAGAGCAACTCAAACAGCCCATTCTTTACATTCACCTAAAAGTGATGAGCTCCGTCTCAGCTGAGAATTCCCAACGTCTGTACAGCTTTACTTTCAAGTTTCCTCTATATTACTCAAATGCATTCTTACACACTTAGTATGAAACAGCAGAAGTGTGAATGAACCCATATTTTTGCTATCAAAGGTCATCAAAGTACAATGGATTCAGAGTACAACAGCCACCATCACATAAACAAGTAAAGAATTTGCCCTCTAATACCCCACAGCTGACAGTCCATTAATGACTTTGATCCTCTGGTGAAACTTAGGCAAATGAAGCACAGCACCAATAAGCTCCCCAGCAGACTGCTACCTGGTGCCTGGCCTTCAGACTTTTATGATGTTAAACGGTTTTCAACCCATAGTAGCTGATGGTCCTCAGCAGCTTCTGGGGTTAACATACAGCACCACTTGTGTGTTCCTGAGGCAGGGTGAGACTATTACCAGTACTATTATCAACATACATTTTTATATTTCTTAAGGTCCTTATACTGCATGCAATAAGAAGCACCAGCATGCTCAATGTGCAACTGTTTGACAATTGGTACTTTATACATTGTGTAAAGACTATGCAAATTAAAGTTTAGAGTTTAACAATGCTTCCCAGTACTCTAGGCTGCTAGTCATTAGCCTTACTCTGGTATAATGGGTGCATTTCATTTTTAGTTATGTAACCTTTAACATTTGGGATCCCCTTTATAGACATGGTTCCTTAGCCCTGGTTTTGGCTTTCCTAAACCCTCAACTGGAGCTCAGCTAGATGAGTCACAAAGTCAATGCAGTCCCGTACCAGCTTTTCCATGAAATGTCTAATCCTCTGTATTTTCATGGTGGCTCATTCTGTAGCCCTTAGTATGTTGTACATCACTTTTTCTGATTAGGTTTATCAGCACACTGCACATGTAATATCTATTAAGTACAACACAGTCAGGATGCAAGAATTACATTTTATTTTCGCTATATTCTTTATGCTGGTTGATACAACAATAGCAGCAGCCTCAATCAGGATGGCCGTCAGCAAAGCAGAATTTCTCATGGCATCTTATTTCATCCACCCCAATAATTGTCTTTTTAGTACTTGATGGTTCCCATGCCCTTACTGGCCTCTACTGCCTCAACAGGGAGTCCTCGTTGGCTAATTTATGACTCGACATAGTCAGCCTTCCCCAGCTATGGGTGATCATCAAAAGACCAGACACAGCGACAACATCCCTGGCTTCTCTAGATGGACCTTTTCACAGCCATATTCCTGATGCAAGTGTATGATCACTGCTACTTTCAGACGTCCCATACTGATCCCAGCAACCAGTTCCTGAAGCCTCATTTTCTGCAGCCACTGGCACACCAGCTTATTAGCCTACGTTTAAAAGGACACCTTCCCAGTTCAGATAATTTGCTCATTCATGATGTTGGATTAAGACAGACTTTCACCCCACAGCTGCTGAAGTATGAAGTCCACCTAATACATAGTACCACAGTCCCTGGTAATGACATATCCAAACAACCTCTTCCTATATGGCAACATTGACAATGGCAGTCCTCTACTGGTTTAGGATGAGTTACAAGTTCTCAGCATAACCACAAATATAGCAACCACACTCTATGATTCATGCCCATGCCCAGCCTCCTCTGCTACTAGTCAGGTACAAAGTTTACAGGAAAGATCTAGAGTCTGCCTTTTGGTTGGTTTTGTTCTAACCTTTTCAGACAAGCTGCCTTGTCATCAATTCTCTGCTGAATGGCATTCCTGTTCTAATTTTACTGGTCCAACCCTTGCTCTCCACATTCCTTCTTCTGGTCAATTGCCCTTGCCTCCACAGTGAATACCTCCCTGGCCATACTCTCCCATTGGTTAATGATTAATCGGTGGGCCTTGGTACCTGGTCATTTTCCAACACCTCACTTAGTCGACAAATCAGAGAGGACCCTCTAACCGTTTACTTTTTTATGCAGGCCTAAATTTCACTGGTATTTTCAAACCTGATGTATAGTGAATTCTTTAATTATGTTAATTCACCACTTACAAATGTCCAAAGCTTGGTGAAATATCAACACAGACAGATACAATTAAATGTCCAAAGCTTGGTGAAATATCAACACAGACAGATACAATTCCATCAAGAATACTTATAACTCTTGGATTAGCTGCTACCACATGGAATCGAGCAAGATGGGCCACCACAACAGCCATGTGCACGTTGAATAATGTGCAGAAATGTTAGATTTAAAGTGATGACACAAACGATCCAAGTGTATAGAGACATGGGCAACTTAATGAATCTAATCCCTATAGTTTTGCACTTTTTGAAAATTTTTATCCAGTTTTGAACATGTGATTCTATAATACTAAGTTGCTTAGCTTAATTTATAATTTTAAATACTAGCTTAATTTATGATTTTTAAATACTCTGGTACAAAACATTTCACCATACAGGAGCAAATCATATTATGGCTGCTGGGCTGCAGCCACCATTAAAAAAAAAAGGGCAGCAGTATTTAAAAACAATAGTCAACTTTCAGATTTATTTCGGGTAATCGTAACTCAGCATATCTGAGATGATTGCAGATTTAAAAAAAAGGAAAATCACAGTTATTTACTTGTGAGGCTGTTTTAACAGCTGCTATATATTAGGCTCAACTCACTAAGTGGTGTACCAGTTTGACCATGTCAAAATGGTCACTGGGCTGCTGCTTGAAGTAGCAAGGAGCTCTTCTGATTGGTGTAGCCTGCCTCAAGTGAATGATGCAGGCTGAGACTGAAAGTAAAAGAAGAAATGAATGCAGGACTGCAGGGAAACAAGTACAGGAGCCAGCTTTTTTTCCCCTTGTTTTAAACATGCACTTAGCTTGCAAATGCCACAGTGTACAAAGGTCAAGTACTAAGTAAATCTTTGTGTGTGTGTGTGTGCGTGTGCGTGTGCATTTTATGTATGGATGTATTGCATGCATGAGATGCATTGTATGTATGGGAAGTAGAGATTTTTAGTATCACAGTATCAAAAATGTTATTAAAAAAAAACTGGCCCATAGTTGCAGGAAACTCTTATCTGATTAAAGCCAATTGTGTGTGTGTGTGTGTGTGTGTGTGTGTGTGTGTGTGTGTGTGTGTGTGTGTGTGTGTGTACATCACCATCATCTTCTTTCAGCTGTTCCCGTTACGGGTCGCCACAGCGGATCATCTGTTTCCATTTCTTCCTGTCCTCTGCATCATGCTCTTTCACACCAACCGCCTGCATGTCCTCTATCACCACATCCATAAACCTTATCTTAGGCCTTCCTCTTACCTGGTAGCTCCATCCTTAGCATCCTTTTTCCAATATACCCAGCATCCCTCCTCAGCACATGTCCAAACCAACGCAATCTCGCCTCTCTTGCTTTGTCTCCAAACTGTTCAACCTGAGCTGACCCTCTAATATACTGATTCCTAATCCTGTCTATACTAGTCACACCCAGTGCAAATCTTAACATCTTTAACTCTGCCACATCCGGCTCTGACTCCTGCCTTTTCATCAATGCCGTCTCCAACTCATATAACATAGCTGGTCTCACTACCCTCTTGTAAATCTTCCCTTTCACTCTTACTGGTACCAGTCTGTCACAAATCACTCCTGACACTCTTCTCCACCCATTTCACCCTGCCTGTACTCTCTTCTTCACCTCTCTTCCACACTCACCATTACTATGAACTGTTGATCCCAAGTACTTAAACTCCACCTTTACCAACTCTACTCCCTGCATCCTCACCATTCCTCTACCCTCCCTCACATTTACACACACATTCTGTTTTAGCCCTGCTGACCTTCATTCCTCTCCTCTCAAGCATATCTCCACCTCTCCAGGGTCTCCTCAACCTGGTCCCTACTCTCACTACATATCACAATGTCATCTGCAAACATCATAGTCCATGGGGCTTCCTGTCTGATCTCATCTGTCAACCTGTCCATCACCACTGCAAATAAGACGTATATTTTATATTTATATATATATATATATATATATATATATATATATATATATATATATAAATACACACACACACACACACACACATATATATATACATATATAGACAGTGGACATGGATATAGTGGATATGGGTGATGTTGAAGGTGATATTCTGACTGTACTAGAAAAACGTGGAACTCATATGGCAATTAAAGCTGAACTAGACAAATGTGAACTCGTACGGCATTTGATGCTGAACTCTTTCAGAAAGTCTGGACTAAATTACTACTGTTCACTTAAAAGTGCACTGGAACTTAGAAACTTACCGTATTGTTTACAGGATTAATTTTATTTTATTTTTCCACTATCCTTATTTAAGTAAGGATTTTAGTCATATTTTATATGGAGTCTTTACTACCTTTATAAGGACACTATGTTTTACTGTCCCACACTGGCCAGCACTAAGTTGATGTACTTTTCCTGGTTTAACTTCCTCATTAAATGTACATACAAGGTTGTATTAATTGTTTTAATTTTTGTTTAATGCTTTTAATATGCATATTGGTTAGTTTTAGTAAGATTTTTTTAGATATATATTTTTAGGGTTCTTGTACACAGACCTGAAGTCTAGAGGGATGAAAGCGATCTTTGTTAACAATAATTTATGGAAACAGATAATGTTATGGACAACATATTTTTTTCTGGATGCCAAAATATACTTTTTTGATTGCAAAATGGTCTAATGTTTAAACATCTCCAACCATGTATTATAATATTTTTGACAAATTCACAGACTTTGTTTAATAATTATCTGTTTAATAAGAAGTACCACATCATTAGTAATTTTATTTAAAGTATATAAGGTTTAAATTATTAGGACATTTAGCAAGTAGGGCAGTACCAGCTCGAATATCACACTGATGAGGATGGAGGAAGGGATTTGAATTTGTTAACATGTATACCATTACACTTTGTTTTACAACCAAATAAACCACTCCCGTAGCTGAAAACAGGTACATTAGTCAAAGTTTGGGATGAAACCATCACTATTTATTTTTGTTTTGTTTGGTTCGCTTGTCTGTGTGCTTAATAAAGGATTTTCAACTGGAAACAGACTGTCTGCCCTGCTTGGATTACTTCTAAATGCCTAATAGAGTTAATAATTCTGCATAATATTAAGAATATTTCAAAATAAGTTTTTATTTTTTTGATTTAGGACATTTTAAGTTTGCTACTTCTACTACTATTTTCTAATTTTTTCTGCTTTTTAATATATAGTGATTAACTAGACATTCAGGAATTGAAAAACTTCACACACAGAAGCTTCTTGTACTGTTTTGTTCTGGACCCACTACACCTGTTTAGTGGCTGTTTGAGACTTAAGGAATACCACAGAGATTTCTTCTTTCTTTGAAGCAGACATTTTCAGATGTCCCTGATCTTTCAAAACGTCTGATATTGTCTCTTATTGTTGTCTTTTCTTTATAAAGTTTTTTTTTTTTGCTTATTTTGGCAAATCAATGAAGACAAATATTTGAGTTTCAGATTTACTAGCATTCAAAATGTATGCTAATGCAATGCCTGTATTTTAGTGAGTTTTTAAATTTATAAAGGCAGTGGCTTTTCCCTAATATTAGTAGTCAGTCCACAATTACTTTTATCTTTCTCTCCGATTCTTGAGCTAGGAGGTAGAGCGGTACAGGTGGGAGTCTGGAGTGGAAACTTGTAGTGGGTTGGACTCTGTATTCTGATGGCAGTGTGCTGTCAGGATAATTTTGTGTGTGGCAGTTACTCAGAACTCATCCAATGGATACAGTCGCAGTCATACAAGTGGCTGTAACTGATGGCCATATGTGTGTGTGCGTGTGTGTGTGTGTGTGTGTGTGTGTGTGTGTGTGCGTGTGTGTGTGTGGTGGGTGCAAATGCTCAAAACTGCCCAGATTTTGCAGAATTTTGTCTGTTATTTTGTTAAAGCTTATACTTTTTTTTTCGGGCAAATTAATGAGGACTGCAGCATAAGTTATAATGACACACATTTGAATTTCAGAGACTTGACTTAGCCTTCAAAACAGCATGATAATGCAAAGGCTTTTATTCTACCAAGTTTCTGTTTTACATAAAGCTTATAGCTGTTCCCAGTTTTGGTCCTTTGTACATCATTTTCAACTTTTTATTCTTGAATCTTAGGATGAGAGGAATGTGGGGAGGGGGATGCAGTGGCCTTTTGACTGTATTCTGACAGCAGTGAGCTGAAAGGATAAACTCATATGTAGCAGTTATTTGTGTATTAATTAATTTGGCGCACTCAGAGTTCTGCAGTGTACAGTGGCAGTCATACAACTTCCTGCTGTTTGTGTGTAGTGGGGGGGTAAATAAGTTATTGTGGTCAGGTATTATTATTATCATTTTATGACATTGATATCTTAAGTGTATACAGTCAATAAAGTTGTCTATCTGTGGATGAAGGTGACTGACACTGTTTCATTTTTCAAGTTACAAGTAATGTGCATTTTTGTGAAATACTTTACCTGTTTTTAACTCAATCAAATATGCAGTCAATAAAGTGGTAGTAACTGATTATGGGGACTGTCTATGAAGAAAATGACCGTGTGCGTGTCTAAGTAGAGAGATTTTGGTGTGTATCTGTAAGTAACAAGTTGCCAAGAGGCTTCTCAAGGCTTTACCGGTAGCCCAGCTTCTTCATTGACATCCCACCGTACCTTTATTAAGGCAGCCTACCTGGTCATCCATTTATTCTTGGCTTCCCAAGGGTAGTTTATTCGTGGACATTTTTCCTCCTCTGCATAGGAGCTTGAATACCCAGGTCCCACAGACAATCATTTTCCTGCTGGATATCTTTCCATTGAAAGTATTTCATCATTTTGTAAATGGTATTGCCAAAAGTGAGGAACGTAGAACTCTAATGACCATGTTGTTTTTTAAGCGGGGACAAGGACATTCTTTTCCCCCCAAAAGGACTACACTCCATTCTTTTTAGCAGTGAGTCTGAACACTTGGGCAGTACCCTTGAAGGAGTATCAGCAGGGATGTTAACAATAGCATCCAATTTGCAGTCATCAGCAAACATGGTCAGCCAAAGGCCTTTCATAACAGCGAAGTGGATGCAAAAGAAGAATATTCCCAGGACAGAGCCCTGAAAGACCTACTAATTACTTAGTCGATGCAGGATGTACTACCAATTCCCATTGTACAGATTCAGTCATTGAGCCACTTGGCTCTTTATTATATACAAAAGTGTTACTGCGCAGCTGACTAGGCTCGCTGATGATAGTAACATGACAAACTGCGTCCTATGCGTGTCCAGGGAGGGAGTGTAAACAGACAGACTTGTACTATCCATGCAAATAGAGTAAGTCAGCAAAAACTGTAGATAAAACATATTACTAATTTCATACATCTAGGGAAGGCAGATTCCCCATTCCCACAGCAATGAATTTCAGCCCATTTATCAACCAGATCTTTGAAATGTTTAAGGGATTTACTCAGAAAATACAGTCAAGAGTTTGATGCCTTCAAACATCAGAGAAAAACTAGTGAAGGTGCATATCAACTGTAATATGGGACACCTGCATCATTGCAGGTCAGTACCTATATTGGTATGAGACTAACAATGGATTCCCTAAGGGAAGAGGACAGCTGTGGAAACATGTCTAGAGTAATGCAGCTTCAGTGGTGAGAAAATTAAGTTATGTACTCACTCACCATAACTAGTCATCTGTGTTGTCCATTTTCATTCTTCCTCAATGAATGAGTTATGGATCAGATCCTCAGATCAACTTGGCTGCATAATACAGATTTTGAATCCAACTCATGAGCTCCTCCCTCTATCCATAATGCCCTAGTCCATCCCCAACACCTCAGAATGAGTTTGCTGCCACAAAGCTTTCACTAAGTAATAAAAGAAGAAAACAGAAATTAAGAGTAGGGCTCAAACCTGAAACTACAGGTCCCAACAAAAGAACCATCAGGTCACTCCAAAAGATGACAGGAAGGGGGAAAGTTGAGGACGAGTGAAAATAAACAACACAGATGCCTAGTTATGGTGAGCACATAACTTTTAAATCTGAGGTTGCCCTTTTCATTCTTCCTCAATGAATAGGAGAGTCCCCAGCTATGTAAATCTTGGGTGGCCCTGATGGGAGTATATTCCGGAGAACCACTAAACCAAAGGCAGCTCTACTTCTGGAAATTAGGTCCAATTGGTAATGAGTAACAAAGGCATGAGCACTGGACCATGTGGCTGCTGCACAAATATCATGGATAGAAGTTCTTGACCAAAAAGCAGATGAAATGGCCATGGATCTAGTTGAATGGAGTTTAGACATTCTTGGTAGAGAATGGCCCTGTTGGGAATAAATCCAGGAAATGTAGTTAGTTATCCATTTGGCCAATGTAACTTTAGAAATTGGAGAACCCAGCTGACTTGGTGAAAAGGAGATGAACAGCTGGTATGTTTTTCTGAATTTTTTGATAGAAACGCAATTGTCTATGCACATCCAGATGTGGTCACCTGTATTCTCCTTTGTTTGAAAAATCTAGGGTAAATGAATGATTTGGTTAATATTAGATTCACAAGCCACTTTAGGTATTTAAGAAGAAGAAAAAAAAGAAGGGTTGGTTCGTAAAGTAACCCTAACTTTATGAAAAACAATGCAAGGAGTATAGATGAAAGCACCTGAAGTTCAGAAACTCTTTTAACAGAAGTAACAGCCACTAAAAGGACCGTTTTCCAAGAAAGATACTTCAAATCTGTTTTTTCTGAAGGTT
This sequence comes from Protopterus annectens, assembly GCF_019279795.1. NCBI lineage: Eukaryota > Metazoa > Chordata > Ceratodontiformes > Protopteridae > Protopterus > Protopterus annectens. The sequence goes on along the minus strand of NC_056731.1, from coordinate 1,667,680,814 downwards.
CAAAAGATGTTTGAGTCAAACCTTGCAGTACCACTGTTAAATCCCAGGGAGGTGAAGGGTCCTTTACTAGAGTTATAAGCAGGATGGTGCCTTTTAAGAAAACCTTATAATTTGAAAGCAAGTGATCTCCTGAAAGAAAATTCGATATGGCTGCCAATTGTACTTTGATGGTGGAAAAAATAGCCCCTTCATTAAGGAGAAAAAATAGAAAGTCTAGTACAGCCAAGACAGGGGCAATAAAAGGGTCAGTCTTGTTTCTCAGAGCCCAAAATGAAAATATTTTCCATTTACTCCTGTAAATCCTTTTCGTGGAGTTTGTGAGGATAACAGTATGGCACGTACTGGGGAAGAATGCCTGAGTTGTCTGGCTATTAATGAAACTGGAGAAACCATGAGGTTAGTTTGAAGGCTGGGATACTTGGTGATTCATCTGCATAGGATGAGACAGAAGGTCTAGATGTGGGGATCCAGTACCCAGGCAGGATAATAAAGATGAGACAATGGAAGAGGAACCAAACCTGGTGAGGCCAAAAAAGGGCAATGAGGATGATCGACACCTTCAACTGACTGGCATTCTGTAAGAATTTTGGAATCAAAGGTATAGGGGGAATTGGTGTAAAGGAGACAGGAGGGCCAAACATGGACTAGAGCATCTCTCAATGACTCCTCCTGAGGGGGGATCAGGGCAAAGTACCTGCTATACTTGTTGTTGTGGGGAGATGCACAGAGATAACAGCACAGTTGGCCCCAATGACAGGAAATTTCCTCCATCACTGACCGACTGAGAGACCACTTGTGAGGCATCAGAATGAACATGCTGCTTTAAAAGAGGAAAATGTCTCATTTACGGTTTCCTTTTTTCTGTCAGACATCCCAGAAAAACAGCAACTTAATGGGTGCTTTCTTCCTTGTGAACAAAGCTCCTCAGGGTGACTTTGTGAAACAGCATCCCAGAGTCCCTTCCCGAAAGTTGGCAATGGTGTTCTCTCCTACCCCAAAACAACAGGAGAACAGCTGCACTGGATGTGCCTGCTTCTTGGTCCCTACTGGATTCCTGAGGAACAACAGTAGAGGGACTTTGACAAAAATGAGTAGTTCATGGAACACGAATGGCGGCAGCAGATCTAACCATCTGTAGATGAGACAAAGAGAAAGCCAGAGTGAAGAACAAAGCATCTTGGATAACTTTTTTCTTCTTGTGGTTTGGCGATGGATCAATAGTGTTACTGGAACCCAGGTCCACATTCTTGCAACAAAATAAGTCTCATCAGCACATAGCAGAGCCAAGAAGAGAATCAGGGTTACTTCCTGGCTGACAAATTACTTTGAAGTACTTTTTTTTTTTTTTTAACTGACAACCACTGAACACACTAGCCAGAGCTCCTCAACACTGCTATGCAAAAGCAGCAAATGTTTCCTCACAAATAATTAAAATAAAGGAATTCCCACACGGACCCAGGCCTAGCTGTCATCACAAAAAACATGCCTGACAAGTTGTTAGCAGAGTCAGTAAAGAATACTAAAAGCAATTTAAGATTTTGTGGTAAAATATTTAAATGACAGTCCCCAAAAACAATTCCAAGCCCCTAAAAATAAAATCTGAAGTAAAAGTTCACTGTTTTTTCACAAAAAAATATTCTCAAGAACTGCCCTCAGGGAACCAGAAGTCAAAATACCAGTTTTAGGTAAAAGTTTTATTGATCCATCCACCCATAAACCCCTTTTTTCCCCATTTCTGCATATGAGGTCATTGTATCACATCAACAGCTAACAGTCATCTAGACCCAATGATCCCACATACAAGTGGCTAGCCCTTTCACAGTTAAAACTTCTATTGAAATCCATTAGAAATCCCAGAAAATGTCTCAAACAAATCCCAGACAGTGCCTCAAACATTTTTTTTTTATTAAAAGAAACATTTTTTTCTTTACAAACGATGATGAGGGAGGTACTCCCCAGTGAGGTACTTATCTGCACAGTCTTATAGATATACAAACAGATGGTTGATCACCCAAAGCCTGCAAAATATCATACCCTTCATCAGCAAGAAAGTCCTGAACTTTTAGAAACCTAGTCACTGACTTAATCCTGCTTCATACAAGGCAGTGGCAGGTGTGTGAGGAAGGTGCCCTAAACCTTTGGAAGCTGGCTGGTCTGATCCTTGGCAGGACATCGCATACAGCTTAAGCTACTGCAGCAGTGATCTAATGATGAACATCAAGACAAACTGTCTTCATCAATTATTATCATGCTGGTGATCCTTAATCCTACCAACCAGACCATCTATCAATACCATGGGTTCATTGGTAAATACTAGGCTAGCTGCCCATTTTAAGCCTAGACGATTTCTCTTTTTGGGCTCAAAATAACCTATCCCATTTGGTTATAATTTGGTTATAATTGGTTGATAATTATATACTACCCCTAATAAAAATAACTGGGATCACAGCATAGATGATTTGAAGGGACCCATACATGGTTCATAGGTAGGTGTACTAGGCTATTGGCCAAAGGGCCTACGTAAGCCTAGCCAACAAGGTTCCCTGGCTTATGCCACCCAAGAAAGTTATTTTCCTGTGCACTGTCGAGCAGAGACACAGAAGTGATCCCCGGGGTGTATTTTCTATTTCCCATCTACTCATCAAGATTTTTCTTGAAGAGCGCTAATGAAGAACTTTGTTTGACATAGATGGGTAGCCTGTTCCAGAGTATGGGAAGTCTCTGGGATAGGAATCTATCCCTCCAGCATGTCCTGTTTATTGTGGTGACAAGGTTTAGGTCCCTAGAGCGTGCAGCTCGGAGGGATTGGGATTTCTTTAGGTGTAGCATGTCCAACAGCTCTGGGTTTGACACAGCTTTATATGTTAGGCAGAGATCACCTTGGAGTAGGCGATATGCTACGGAGTAAAGCTGGAGATTTTGAAACTGTCAGTGTAGGGCATTTGTTTGAGTCCAGTAATCCTCTTTGTGAGGTACTTCTGTGGCCTTTCCAGCTGCTGCTGATGTCTTGTGAGGTACATTCCAAAATGGGCATTGTACTCTACAATGAGTCTAATGAGTGTCGAGTAGACGGGAACGATTACCTCTTTTTTCCTGGATCAGAACCCTTTTATGAGGTGTGCCACGTAGAAGGACTTCCTGACTACTGTGGCAATGTGACTATCAAAGGAGAGACTACTGTCCACCTGGGTCCCAAGGTCTCATCACGCATTTGGTGTTAAGCAGATTTCTGCCTATGTGGTAGCTCATGGGTACAGAGTTTTTACCAAAGGGGATGACACTGCACTTTTTGGCATTGAGCTTGAGGCCATGGCTCTGACACCAGGCATCTGTCTCAGAGAGGCATTCTGTAGGATGTTCACATCATTTGGGGTCTTGACTATGGCTCTTAGTTTGCAGTCATCTGCGAACTTCGTTAGCCAGAGGACTTCTGTGTTAGCCTGTACTTCAGAGAAGTAGATACCAAACAGGAGCGGTCCCAGGACGGAACCCTGTGGTACTCCACTTGTCACTGGTTTGAGGACAGATTTGGAGTCTGCAACTTTTACAGTGTGGGTTCTGTCAGTGAGCCAGTTGGCAACCCATCTTGTGACGTAGGGATTTATGCCTAGTTTGAGTTTAGCTATAATTTTTACATAATATATGGGATAAACCATTTAGATGTTGCATCTGTCCATGTAGTACAGGGGGCAGTCCTTTTCTGTTTCCCACCCACAGATCTAAGTTGTGCTCAAAAACGGACAGGGATGAACTTTGTTTTATGTGGATGAGAGTCTGATCCATAATAATAAATACTTACAAGGTAACCATTCCTTCATACACTGGGGTTCATTTAACCTTTGATTATGTTTATATATACTGCTCTCCATATTTCTTGCAAACATTTTCCTTGACCATTTTATAAGTGTTCTATCACTTACAAATATGCTACTGACTCCCAATATTACTTTGTACTTACGCCATTAAGTATTGTTTCCATCTCTAACAATCATACAATTAAATATTTATACTGCCACAGATGTTTGTTCAACCTTCCCATATGCTTCCATCTTCTATTAATTTCACCTGATTGTCAAGACTTTAAGCTGACCAACTTACCTTGGAATTTCAACAAGATTTAACTATCGTTTATCTTTACGAATACAGTGTAAAGTTAAAAAAAAGGCTCTCGTGTATAGTCACTTAACAATGATCGTAAATCTGACATAACCAGCTAACATTCTTTACATGTTAAGCTCAACTAACAGTCTTCATTCATGACAGTCAGATTTACATGTCCTGAATCAAAAGCCAAACTTATTATATAATATAGTTTAATATCTGCATTCAATGGCTATTAGTTTGTAATTAATTATTTCTTCCATCCATTATTTAAAAAAAACTCTTAAAAGGGATTATTGTAACAATATTTTTATATTACATGTAAAACAAAATCATTGGAAGTATAAATCTCTCATCACATCTCTGACTGCATTTATCTTTGAGATTCACAACCAGCAAACTGCATCCTTAAAGGCAAACTATGTCATGACAAGCCTCTTCTATAATTACTGCTATGGGATGGCAGCCTCAAAAGCATCAACTTAAAATGTAAATTCAGAACACAGAAACACTAGTAATCTTTGGAGTAACTATAAAAACAACCATTTCTCAAAGCAATGCAACAATCTGTTATAAACTATAAAAATGGGGACTTCAAACTGAGATGCCATCTGTGTAGCTTGCATGTTTACTCTACCCTGTCTTCCCCAACTTAGAGAAAAAAAAAAGAACAAGACTTGAATCTCCATTCATAAGCAGTGTTGATTAGTTGCTAGAAATGTTCATGACTGTATCTATACTGACTTCCAAGAAATACAGAGAGAAGAAATACGTCTGTTCCACTTTCTCCAAAGGGGCTGCTCATAATGAACATGACAACAGGGACTCAAGCCTCCTTAAGACAGTGTGGATTCTGAGACCAAAAAAATTCAGCTTATTATGGTGAAACTGTGTGAAAGCAGACATTTGGCTAAATAATCAGACAAAAATAATGTTAAAGGACAATGAAAAAACTAGCAACTAAAATGTAGATACGATGAACAGGGTAAACACTAATGAAATGACTACTGAAGCTATGCAGTTAAATATACAGGATTTGGTAGAGTGAGTGCAGGGCAACAAAAATTTTCATTTCAAGGGAATCCCAGATCAAGAAGGGAGTGACTTCGATGTATATAAAAGTCCTTGCAGAGTGGTCTAGTATTTCCTCTCAAGAAATGTTAACTGAAAGGGTCAACAAGGCTTTTATGACAGTCGCAATAAGGATTATGATGAGACCAGTGCTGCTAAGATTTGCCACATTTAATCTTAATTAAAAGTCAGGTGAGATTTGAGGTTACCAGGCAAAATAGTTAAGATGTGCATGACTAGGGTGCTATGTGATGATTACAGTGCCCGAACTAGAAAAATGTGAGCAAAATTTCTGCTGGCAATAAGGACAGGAAGGCAGCATAAACTTAAATTTAGATTCCTATATCCTGGATTTGAATCTTAGTAGGCTGTATTATTTACCTATAGTCACTCCCCTTACACCTTGTGCCAGAGATAAATAGTGCCATAGTTGATCACTAGGCTAATGACTTCAAGGACCTTTTTACATCTTGCCATGCTTCTCCAAAGGTGAAAATCAACCCTGTACCCTGTGTCTGCAATGTAAGCACCTTAACCACTGTCAACCCCCAACCCTCTTTACCAGCCCCCAACCCCCTTTATCCTTCTACTTTTGTGGATGTTCTACATGGTGGGTCAGTAGCTTTTTCAGACATGGAAGAAGCAATGAGAATACTGTAAGAACTAGAAAGACTGGATTCCTCAACACCTGGAGTTGGATAGGTCTCTAGCTGACTAGGTGTCTCACTAGTCACCATTTCCCAAGATGAAAGAACACTTTAGAACTCTTCCTGTTCTTTTCAAAGAGGATGAAGCCAAGAAAAAAGTCTCTATCTGAGATATTCTGGAAAGGATATTCTACGAAATCAAAAATAAAATTTTATATTTCTGTAATGTCATGCTGAGGTTGTGTTTAATTATAAGATATTCATTTGAATACTTCTAGCGGAGAAGCTAGTTTTGTATAATTTTTTTTAGTGTTGTTGACATAACTGCTCTTGTTAATATGACATGAAGATGCTGGAAATAAAGAAGTTATGTACTTACCATAACGTTCCATGTGAGTTGTTCATCTCGCCTTCATTCTTTACTGATGGGTTCAGAGCCTATCCCTCGCCTCCAATACGGCCAACTGCATAGCTCGAGGTCAAATAGCTCGAGCCCAAGTCCCTATCCCATGATGCACCTGTGAATTACCTCAGATCTTGTTTGCTGTGTATGCTAATACCATATGTCATTGTTACATTCCTAGAGAAAAGGAAGAAAAGGTTTGAGTAACCAGGAAGGATCCAGCATCTCGGTCATCTATCAGCCCAGGAGGGGGTAAGAGGGAGGGATGCAAGAATGAAGGCGAGATGAACAACTCACATGAAACGTTATGGTAAGTACATAACTTCATGTGAAGTTGTTCAATCTTGCCGTTCATTCTTTACTGATGGGTAGTGTCACAAGCACCATCAATCTCGGGTGGCTCATGGGAGTATATTTCTCAGGACCATGGATCCAAAGGAGGCCCTGTCAACTTTGTAATGAGTGATAAAGGTATGAGGTTTTGATCAAGTGGCTGCTGCACAAATGTTATCAATGGGAAGTCTGGCAGAAAAGGCAGACGATTTAGAAACTATTCTGGTAGAGTGAGCTTTAATCTTCTGTTGCAAAGGCATATTGGCAGCTGAATAGGCAAAGGTGGATTTCCTGAAATGTGAAGTTGTGATGTGAAGTGTTTCAATTATATTATTATGGTTCGAGTCGGAGCTTTGGGCGGCTCGAGTCGGCTTTTTTTTACTTCAGCCAAGAGAGAATAGCTCAAAGCCAGGCCGTCTTATCCCAGATCTAGTTTGCCGCTGCAACCGATCGCAAGGTCTACGGAGAGCTTGGGCCAATTTTAGTCTTCAGCCTCTATTTTACGTTATTGTTGTACTCCCTGTTATTTTTTTTTTTTTTCTTTGTTACTAGAGTATGCATTTAAAATTACTGTTCTTCATTGTAGATTATACTCGATTCCGACCCTTCCTCTCGGGGCTTCGGCGCAGATGACCTCGGCTCCGTCCTCTGGTTCGGAGCCCGCTGTCTCGGCGCCGGAGAGGTTGCCGGCTTCCTCGGGTCAAAGCAAAGGTGTCTTGATGCCATGAGGAGGGTTATGTCGTCTAAGACACACACATCATCAGGTCCCTCCTCTTCCTCCCCTAAAGTGCCGAGTTCTGTCTCTACATCACAGGTTCCTGTCAAGCATCGAGACCCAGAGCCACAGGTACCCTCATTGGGTGACCCCTGCTCTACTGAGGCTTCACCAGAAGCCCCCACTGATGAGGTTCCCAGAAAGAGATTATGCAAGAGGAAGCATATAGATTCCCCTCAGGAATCATTGACATCAGACACAGACTTAGAGGAATCAGAAGGGTCCCCACGGTCCCCCTTGGAGGATATCTCCTTTGCGGATATCCTGGAAGTCCTAAAGCAGAGGGGTGACTGTCAGTCCGTTAGCCCTACTGAGGATGAGTCGGTGCTCCTGAAGGCCTTTGGGTCTCAACCTTCCACCTCCTGGGTTACTCTATCCTTCAACAAAATGATGGATTTGGTCGCTCGAAGGGCATGGGAGTCTCCTGATTCTATGGAACTGGTCCCTCGGAGGTCTAACAAATTTATCACCTCCCCCCAAGACAAGACGTTTCTCACTAAGGGAGTCCCCGTTGATACCATGGTGATGGCAGCGGCAACCAAGAAAGAGATGTCAGAAACCTTTTCCTCTGTCCATCCTCCTAATAGAGACTCTAGGACGATGGACAGAAACGGGAAACGCATCTTTAGTTCTGCGACATTTGCCATGAGCTCGCTTAACTATTTAACCCATTTCACCCGTCTTCAACGAGATCTCCTCAAAGAGCTTGGCGATGCTCTAAAGGGCAACACAGATGAAGTTGTCTCTGAGAAGGTGACGGCACAGTTTAACACCCTTAATTCCATTGTGAACTCGTCCATGCGGCTCATTTCTTATGCAGCCGATGGATCGAGCCGAGCAGCAGGTTCAGCGATAGCTCTGCGGAGACAATCCTGGATGCGCTTAGGTTCCTTTGCGGAAGCCTTCATGTCTTCCTTTGTCAACACCCCATTTCGTGGCTCTTACCTGTTTGGGCCCAAAGTCGAGGAGACTCTCACTAGGTGTGAGAAGGAGGGAAAGAATATCTGCCATAGGAGTCCGTTTTTCCACCCCTACTAGACCATACCCCAAAGGACAGAAAGGTGGGAAAATGTGGTTCTGAAAGTCAAAAGGAGCTTTCCAGAACACACGTAGTAAACCCCCCTCCAGAGGCAGAGGAGGGGGGGCAATAATGGAAGATGCCGACCTGGCGGCAGAGGGGATCCGCAGAATCAGGGCGACAGGGAGCAGTTTTTTCGCAAGCCCTACCAGTGCTCCTGAAAGGAGGCCTGACTGTCCTGCTCTGGAGACAGTCGGGAGTCACTTGGCTTTGTAACCGGATGCCTGGCTAGGAATTGCATCAGATTCTTGGGTACAAAACATAGTTAGCAGAGGATATGTTATTCCATTTCTATGAAGCCCGTCTGTCAGCACAAAAATCCCAGATGTTTCACCCAGTCTCAGGGATCAAGCAGCCATAGAAATCCAGAGGCTGCAGGAAAAGAGAACGTCATCTAGCCAGCCCCAGCAGGCCAGTTAGTATCCGGAACTTACTCCAGATTCTTTTTAGTCCCAAAGATGACGGGGGACTGGAGTCCCATCTTGGATCTCAGCAGACTCAACACATTTGTAAAGAAGTAGTTCCGGATGGTCACGCTTCAGTCTATCCTTCCATTCCTTGGAGTGGGCGATTGGATGTGCTCCGTAGATCTCAAGCATGCATACTACCACATCAAAATGGCCAGGCCGTCCAAAGATCATCTGCGTTTCTGGCTGGAGCCAGTCACTACCAATTCCAAGCGCTGCCCTTTGGACTCACAACAGCCCCCAGAGTGTTTACTAAATGCATGGCAGTGGACACGGATCACTTGAGACGTCTAGGATTCCAAGTGTTTTCATAGCTGGACGACTGGCTCCTTACCGCTGCTTCCAGGCATCAACTAATTCTGTCCAGGGATCACACTCACAATCTCTGCTCTCAGCTAGGCATCACTATCAATTTCGAAAAATCTGCGTTGCCGCCATCGCAGCATATCTCCTTTATCAGAGCAGAACTAGATACTACCACCGCAACAATAAGACTACACCTGGACAGAATAACCTCTTTACGAACTCAGGTCTCAGACATTCTGCACAGGAAAAAAGTACCTGCTCATCAAGTTCTAAAACTCCTAGGCACCATGGCAGCTACGATCATAGTAGTTCCACTGGGATGGATGAACATGAGGATTCTTCAATGGTTACTATTCACCCAGTGGTCATACCAACAACTTCCCATGTCGTCCTTAGTCATGATTACAGACTCTTGCAAGAAGGATCTTAGCTGGTGGTTGACCAGTCAACAGCTACAATGGATCGTCCATTTGTTCTCCCCCCGCTGTCGGCCATGGTGACCACGGACGCTTCCCTGATAGGGCGGGCTATTTCTGGGAAGTACTGCCCAAGGCACCTGGTCGGAGACAGAGTCACAGTTGCACATCAATGTCCTGGAGCTGAGAGCGGTGCTTTTGGCACTGCAGCACTTTCACGACTCTCTGCCTCTAGGGAAGATTGCCATACAAACGGACAACATGTCAGTAGTCTGGTACATCAACAAACAAGGAGTATCTAGGTGGGAGGTTGGCATAATGGTTAAGGTGTTTACCTTACATACACAATGTGAAGGGTTCGATTCTCACATGGGCTAGGCTTAAAATGACCCACAAAGGGCAGTTAGCTTAGTACTGATCTATGAACCTATGAACCTATTACCCCCTGTGTCGAGAGGCCTTGAGAATTTGGCAGTGGGCTGTGTCCACCAGGTGCTTTCTGATAGGAACGCATATCGTGGGGAAAACCAAACTAATAGTGGACAAATTGAGCAGAGCCATTCTGTTACCCCACAAGTTGTCCCTCAAAAACAAAGTTGCAGAGAAGATTTTCCGCAGGTGGGGCCAGACTTGCTGTGACCTGTTTGCATCCCCTATGAATGCCAAATGCAGAAACTACTTTGCCCTAAATCCCCCACCGGGAGACAGCCCAATGGACTCGCTCGTGCACGATTGGCCCCCGGGACTCCTGTATGCCTTTCCTCCTATTTCCCTGATTCCAAAGTTCTTACAGAAAGCCAAAGCCCTCGGCAGGATGGTAATCTTAATAGCTCTGCTTTGGCCTCTTCAGATTTGGTTCCCCTTTCTCCGACTCTACCAGCTGGAGGAACCTTGGATCCTGGACCCAGTTCCAGACCTTCTGACACATTCGTCAGGGACCCTCCACCCCTCCCTTCATTCCCTCAGACTGACAGCTTGGCTGCTCCAATTCCCTTCCTAGCCAGGTCACATGATTTTTCTTCGGAGGTACAACACATTCTTGTATCTTTCCATAAAGCTTCTACCAGAAAATTATATGCTAGTAAATGGAAGCATTTTGCCCTTTGGGCTTCTCGAAACAACGCTGATCCCTATGTGACTCCTATTGCTAGTATTCTGGAGTTTCTCTCCAAGGTTTTTCATGAAGGTGCTGTGACTGCCACAATTAGAGTCCAATTGGCTGCCATCTCGAATTTTCATCTTAGACCTGAGGGTTCTAAACAATGTCGCACAAATTATGTCGGGCCTTCCTTAAGGGCACCATTCATCTCAGGCCTCCTGTTTGACAGCCCTTTACTCCCTGGAATCTAAATTTTCTACTGTCCAGCATTATTCTTCCTCCTTTTGAGCCTGCATCATCCTGTCAATTGAAGTTCCTATCCTGGAAGACTATTTTCTTGGTGGCTATTACATCAGCATGCAGGGTATCTGAGCTTCAAGCCCTGTCAAACCACCGTATTTGGTATTTCATCCAGACAGGGTTTCACTGAGGACTAATCCTTCATTCTTGCCAAAAGTGTGCTCTGAGACCAATCTGAGCCAACTATTGAGCTTCCAACTTTTTTCCGTAATTATTCTAGTCAGTTGGAATACATGTTGCATAAACTTGATGTCCACAGACAATTGAGATATTATTTGAACAGGACAAAGGAATTTCGAAGATCTGACCGTTTTGTATCTTAAGCGGACGCCAAGAAAGGATTATCAGTTTCTAAAGTTACCCTTTCCAAATGGTTAACTGGCTGCATTAAATGTATCTACTCTTCAGCCAACCAACCAGAGTATGGTGTGAAGGCCCATTCAACTAGAGCTGTCTCCACATCTTCGGCTTATACGGCTCATTTACCTTTGGATACTGTATGTGCAGCTGCCACTTGGTCCAAGCCTCATACCTTTATCACTCATTACAAAGTGGACAAGGCCTCCAGGGACAGGGCTTCCTTTGGTTCCACTGTCCTCAGGAATATACTCCCGTGAGCCACCCAGGATTAGGGTGATTGGGACTTTACCTACATATAAGATTAAATGGCGAGATTGAACAACTTCACATAAAGAAGTTATGTAGTTCCATGTGAGTTGTTCATCTCACCATTCCCCTCCAGGATCTCGAAGAACGGGTAGACTTGGGGTCTGGTAGTCTTTTCTGGGATTCTTACTCTGGCTGGAGTACTACTGAGTTACCTTTTATTGTTGCTGAGTTCAGCAAACTAGATCTGGGATAGGACAGAGAGCATCATGGGATAGGGGACTGGGCGTGATCTATTCTGAGATCTTTAGCTAGTAAAGCGGCAGACTTGGAGCCGATGGCTCGGCTCCAAACCCACGTGTAAAAATAAAGGCGAGATGAACAACTCACATGGAACATTATGGTAAGAACATAACTTCTTTTTCTATCCAAACAACATCTGAGCTGTCTGTGAACATCAAGTTTGTGCAGCATATACTCTAAATTGTTAGAATGACTGGAGAAGAAAACTGGCAAATTAATAACTTGGTTGAGATTAGTTTCAGTGCAAACTTTGGGCAAGAATGAGGGATTTGTTTAAGTGAAACTCTGTCAGCATGAAATATCAAATAGGGAGGCTTGATGGATAAAGCCTGAAGCTCTGACGCTCTGCAGGCAGAAGTGATAGCTACCAGAAAGATGGTCTTCCAAGACAAAAATTTGAGATCACAAGATGAAGCTGGTTTAAATGGCGAAAGAATTATACGTGAGAGCATAAACTTTAGATTCCATGGAGAATAGGGAGATTTCACAGGTGGCCTAATATGAAAAGTCCCTTTGAGAAATGCTTTGGATAACTGACATGATATTCAAACCTTCAAATCCAAGATGAAAAATAGAAATAGCAGCCAACTGAACCCAACTGCAGCTCCTTTGTTGAAAATCATAGTCAAGAATTCTAACATGGAAGGCATAGGAGCTTGGTAAGGATCAATATTATTTTTAGAGGCCCATATAAAAAATTTCTTCCATTTGCTCAGATATAGCTTTCTGGTAGAAGATTTATGAGAGGACAAAAGGATCTGTTTTGTCTCATTGGAAAGGTTATGAAACCTGGCTATGATGGGAACTGGAGCAGCCAAGCTGTCAGCTTCAGGGACTGCAAAGAAGGATGAAGGTCCCCCGACGGATGTGTCAAAGTCTGGAACTGGGTCCAGGATCCAAAGATGCTCCACAAGATGAAGTCGAAGGAAGGGGAACCAACTCTGATGAGGCCAGTGAGGGGCTATAAGAATGATGGTCTTTCCCAGGGATTTTGCTTTCTGTAGAATTTTGAGTATCAACGGGATTGGTGGAAACGCATAGAGGAGACCCGGAGGCCAATCGTGTACGAGTGTGTCCCTTGGGGATTCTCCTGGAGGGGGAATCAGGGCAAAGTAGCTTCTGCATTTCGTGTTCATGTGACTGGCAAAAAGGTCGCTGCAAGGCTGGCCTCACCCGGGGAATATCCTGTCCACTACTTTTCTTGAGGGACTACTTGTGGAGCAACAAGATTGCCCTCCTCACTTTGTCTGCTATTACGCTGGATCTCCCCGGGATATGCATTGCCAACAGAAAGCGCTGGGTGGAAACAGCCCACTGCCAAACGCTGAGAGCCTCTCGACAAAGGGGATAAGATCTGGTTCCTCCTTGTTTGTTCAAATACCAGACCACCGACATGTCTGTCTAAATCGTAATCGTACCCAGAGGAAGAGAGTCCTGAAAGTACTGCAACGCCAAAAGTACTGCTCTCATCTCTAGGACACTGATATGCAAATGTGTCTCCTGATCAGTCCATGTGCCTTAGGCGGTCTTTCCCAGAAAATGCCCCCCCCCCACCCCACCCTATCAGGGAAGTGTCCGTGGTCACAGTGGCTGCTGGTGGGGGTAGCACAAATGGTTGTCCTATCGTGACATGAAGTGAGGTCAACCACCACTGAAGGTCCTTCTTGCATGAATTTGTGATCATTATAGTGTGATTCATGGGTAGCTCTTGGTAAGACCACTGAGTGAACAACAGCAATTGAAGAACCAGCATGTGCATCCGAGCTAGTGGTATGGCTAGAATTGCTGCTGCCATCATGCCTAACACTTTCAGAACTTCCAATGCTGGTGCTTTGTCTTTTGATAACAGGATGCTGACACATTGATGAATGAGAAGGACTCTTTCCATTGGAAGTCTTAGAGTGGTAGTGGTGTCCAACTCTGCCCCAATAAAAACAATATGCTGCGATGGTGACAAGGCAGATTTTTCTGAGTTGACTGTAATGCCCAGATGATTGCAGAGTGACAGAGTGGACTCCCTGGCCTGAATGAGTTGATGCCTAGTGGTGGCGGTAAGGAGCCAATAGTCTAGGTACAGAAACACCTGGAATCCTAGATGCCTCAGGTGAGCCGTGACCACTGCCATGCATTTGGTGAACACTCTGGGGGCTGTAGTGAGACCAAAGGGCAGGGTTTGGAACTGGTAATGATTGGCTCCCAACAGGAAGTGCAGGTGATCCCTGGATGGCCTAGCCATTTTTATGTGGTAGTACGCATCTTGAGATCTGTCGAGCACATCCAATTGTCTTCCCTAAAAGAGAAGTATAGACTGAAGCGTGACCATCCGAAACTTCTCTTTCTTTACGTATTGGTTCAGTTTGCTGAAGTCCAATATGGGTCTCCAGTCCTCCATCTTCTTTGGAACCAAAAATAATCTTGAGTAAGTTCCGAATCCCGTTTGGTCTGCTGGGACTGGTTGGATGACTCTTTTTGCTAGCAACATTTGGCCCTCTATAGTTGTCTGTTCCCTGTAACTGGGTGAGACGTCCAGGATTTTTCTTACGATTGGGGGGGGGGGGGGTGAATGGAATGAAATGCTCTCTGGAAATGATACTTTGTACCCAGCTGTCTTTTGTTATTTTGAGCCAGGCATCTGGGTACAAAGACAAGCGACCCCGACTGTCTCCAGAGCAGGACAGTCGGGCCTCTTCTCAGGAGCACTGGTAGGGCTTCCCAGGGAAGTGATCTGTCACCCTGGTGTTGCGGACACCCTCTGTCACGAGGGTGGCGTCTTCCATTATTACCCCCTTCTCTGCCCCTGGAGGGGGGTTCACCACGTGTGTCCTGAAAGGCTCCTTGGGCTTTTCGGAACCACATTTTTCCTCCACGTTGACCTTTGGGATAGGGTCGGGTAGGGGTAGAAAAACGGACCTCGATGGCAAAATCTTTCCATCCTGTTCACACCTAGTTGAGGTTTCCTTCACTTTAGGCCCGAAAAGGATGAGCCATCAAAGGGAGTGTTCACGAAGGATGACTTGAAGGGCTCCACAAAGGAACATAAATGCATCCAGGAATGTCTCCAAAGAGCGATTCCTGTAACTGCTGCCCTACTCATTCCATCAGCTGCATAGGATATGAGACGCATGGATGAGTTGACAATAGAATTTAGGGTAGCAAGCTGGGCAGCAACTTTGTCGGAGGCCTCTGCAGCTACTATACCCTGAAGAGTATTTCCCCAACTCCTTAAGGAGATCTCATTGCAACTTAGTGAAATGAGTTAAGTAGCTCATTGAACGGACAGCAAAGGTCGCTGAACTGAACATGAGCTTCCCATATCTATCCATAATCCGGGAGTCTCTGTTAGGAGGATGGATAGACGAGGAAGTCTCAGACATTTCCTTCTTGGTGGCTGCCATCACCACCATGGCATCAACATGAACACCTTTAGTTAAAAATGTTTTGTCAAGTGGGGCAGAAATAAATTTATTAGGGCTCCTAGGGATAGGCTCCATAGTACTCGGAGACTCCCACACCCTTTGTGAGTCCAGCTGCATCAGCTCATCGAAGGGCGGAGAAACCCAAGAGGTGGAGGGCTGAGACCCGAAAGCCTTCAGGAGAACTGACTCATCCTCAGTAGGGCTTTTGGACTGCCAAACACGCCTCTACCTAAGGATCTCAAGTATCTTAGTGAAGGAGATATCCTAAGAGGGGGATCGTGGGGACCCTTCTGACTCATCTAAGTCAGTGCCCGATGTGAGAGACTCCTGAGGGAAGTCTAGGTGCTTCCTCTTGCACAATCTCTTCCTGGGAACCTTATCAGTGGGAGCCTCTGGTGAGGTCTCGGAAGAGCAGGGGCCACATATTGGGGCTTCCTGAGGCTCTGGGTCTCTACGCTTAGTGAGGACGTGTGATGCAGAAGCAGACACGGGCACTTTTGGGGAGGAGGAGGAGGGCAGACCAGATGTAGAGGATGTCTAGGAGACATGACTCTCCTCATGGTATCAAAAGCACCTCTGCGCCAATGCAAAGGAGCCGACGGAGCCGAAGAAACCGTCGACACCACTGACACTGGAATAGTGGGCTCCGAGCCCGAGGTAGGAGCGGAGCTCATCCGAGCCGAGCAACCAAGAGGCAAGGTTGGAACCAACAAGTTGGTCCGACTGTCCTCCCTGGACCCAACCAGTGTGTGTCAGCTCCTATAGTCCTCGATAGGCACCGAGGACATCAGAGTACATGGAGCTGAAGACACTGGAGCAGGCGTCGGCTCCGAGGGTTCCAGTAACATCAGGTCTGCCTCCTCCGGCTCCAAAGGACCAGTATGGCTCAGAGGAGGAATAGTAATAGTCGGTGCAATGGTCTTCGGCTCCGAAGCCATTTGGGTCAAAGCCGATAACATTTTGGCTAATGCCGGTGCCAACAACAGCTTCTGTACCACACAATCCACATCCAGATCAGACAGGCTGATAAATGATCGAGACGACCATACCGAAGGTGGTACCGACTGAATAATAGGACACACTGGCACTTCAGAAACCGGCTCCAAGACTGGGGACCAGCTCCGAAAGGAAAAGACTGTCGGCTCTGAGGGCAGTGAAGCCGAAGTCGATGATTTCTTTGATTTTTTTTTTTTAGTCTGATGTCTTGGAAGACTTTGAGGATCTACTGGAGCCATCCTGGTCACTCAAAGCTTCCTGAAAAGAAGGCTTCAACAAGCCTCTATCGATCAGTTTCCTCTTCCTTTCCTGTAGGACCCCAGAAGAGAAGGAATGACAAATGACACAATTGTCTTGCAAATGCAGAGCCCCTAGACAAGAGAGACAGTTAACGTGGCTGTCTGTGACTGGCATTTTCTGGCCACACTTTGGGCACTTTTTGAACCCAGACTCGGGGTGCTTATCTTGATCAGCCATAGTAAAGATAGAAAATATTAACTGTTACCACATAAAAGACTACAATAGTAAATTTTCTCAATAAAAAAGTACAGGCAAGCCTTAATAAAAGAGGGCTAAACACGCAGACACAAAATGTGATACCACACAGACTACGCAAAAAAAACAGATAGCTGCTGATAAAGAACAACCTTATCCAAACAAGTAAACAACTAAGTCTTATCTAAAATACAGAAGGTTGGATAGATCACACAGAACTCTGATAAATACAACTATCTAAGAAAATGTGACAAAGGTCACTAAATAAAACAGCAAGGCAATAACCTATCTATATAACTAAGGTTTACTGTACAAAGCCTTATATAAAAACTCAAAGGCTAGACAGAACACACCAAGAAAGAGCTACTACTAACTAGGCCTGAAAGAGGCCAACTAGAATTATAAGAAAACGCAGTAAATAAAAAGGGAAAACACACCGAAAGCTATAAGAGCTTTATAAACAATGCTAACTAACTACTATACTAGCTAACAAAACATTTTTTTGAGAAAATATTTAATGAATATTTTGCTTATCTGGCCAGAGCTAAATCAGAACCTCTGATCTGTTGCAGCAGCGAACTAGATCTGAGGTAATTCAAAGGTGCATCATGGGATAGGGACTTAGCCTTGAGCTACTCGAAGACCTCGAGCTTTGCAACTGGCCGTATTGGAGCCAAGGGATCGGCTCCGAACCCATCAGTAAAGAATGGACAGCGAGACTGAACTTCACATCAGTAACTACAATCTGAGGTACACGTATTAATTCTAGGTGTATTTAACATCTTCAGTTGCAGCTATTCAGATATTAAGTTAATGGATTTTAAACTGCTGAGTGCATATTTAGTATTTTTCCCTGTTTTACTTTACAAATTTGGACAAAGCAGGGAAATGTGGATACAGAGGCACTGGGGATTAAAACAGCCTTGGGGGTGGGGAGTAGGGCAAGATAACTAATTTTACTTATGAGATGGATATCCTTGCATCCTAGTGCAGACTAATTTTGCCTCCTTGGAAAAAAAAAAAATTTAGTGTACATAGTTATGCAACTGAAGTGTGTATATATATATATATATATATATATATATATATATATATATATATATATATATATATATTTTTTTTGTGGTTGACTACTTTTGACTTTGTTACAGTACTTGCTAGATTACTTAAGAATGGAAAGATTGTTGACCTCTCTGAGAAGCTAAAGGGAGAGGAAGGCACAACCCAAGGGGCCTTTTTTTGAGTGATAGTATTTAAGCTCTTTATTACAATTCATGAACCCAGCCACTGGGGATGCACAAGCCAGTGCATTTCTTTGTGCCGGTCCCACGCCCGGATAAATGGGGAGGGTTGTGTCAGGAAGGGCATCCGGCATAAATAAAATTTTGCCAAATCATACATGCAGACAACAGTACAGAAATACATACTGGATCGGTCAAGGCCCGGGTTAACAATGACGGCCAACAGGGTGCTGGCGGAAATTGGGCTACTGTTGGCCGAAGGAGGAGAAGAGGGGGAAGGCATGCCTGAAGGTAGGTAAAGGCTAGGACTGTGATAGTGAGGGTCGGAATCTTGAATTTTGGCAGTATGACTGCTTAGGGAGAGAGCTAGCTGATATGATGGACCGAAGGAAGGTTGGTATATTGTGTGTGCAAGAGACCAGATGGAAGGGGAGCAAAGCTAGGTGTATTGGAGGCGGTTTCAAATTGTTTTATTATGATGTGGATGGGAGGAGAAATGGCATAGGCATTATCCTGAAGGAACAGTATGCTAAGAGTGTTTTGGAGGTGAAAAGATTGCTGGATAGAGTGATGTTTATGAAGCTGGAAATTGATGGTGTAATGATGAATGTTGTTAGTGCATATGCTCCACAAGTTGGGTGTGCGATGGATGACCAAGAAAAATTTTGGAGAGAGTTGGATGAAGTGGTGATGACTGTACCCAAGGGTAAGAGACTGGTGATTGGAGCAGATTTCAATGGGCATGTTGGTGAAAGGAACAGAGGGGATGAGGAAGTGATGGGTAGGTATGGTGTTAAGCAAAGGAATGCAGAAGGTCAGATGGTAGTGGATTTTGCGAAAAGGATGGACATGGCTCTGATGAATACATATTTTAACAAGAGGTAGGAGCACAGGGTGACATACAAGACTGGAGGAAGATGCACACAGGTGGATTATATCTTATGTAGAAGGGCCAGTCTGAAGGAGATTGGAGACTGTAAAGTGGTGGCAGGGAAAAGTGTAGTTAGGCAGCATAGGATGGTGATTTGTAGGATGACATTGGCGATCAAGAAGAGGAGGATGAGTGTGAGGGCAGCACCAAGGATCAAATGGTGGAAATTGAAAAAAGGTAATTGTGAGGTGATGTTTAGGGAAGAGTTAAGACAGGCACTGGGTGGCAGTGAAGAGTTACTGAACAGCTGGGTAACTACAGCAGAGCTAGTAAGAGAGATGGCTAGAAAGGCGCTTGGTGTGACATCTGGAAAGAGGAAGGAGGACAAGGAGACCTGGTGGTGGAATGAAGAAGTACAGGCGAGTATACAGAGAAAGAGGTTGGCGAAGAAGTGGGATTGTCAAAGAGATGAAGAAAGTAGACAAGAGTATAAGGAGATGAGGTGGTGAAAGCTAAGGATAAGGCGTATGAAGAGTTGTATAAAAGATTGGACACTAAGGAGGGAGAAAAGGACATGTACCGATTGGCTAGACAGAGGGACCGAGCTAGTAAAGATGTGCAGCAGGTAAGGGTGATAAAGGATAATGAGGGAAACATACTCACAAGCGAGGAGAGTGTGTTGAGCAGATGGAAAGAGTACTTTGAGGGGTAGATGAATGAAGAGAATGAGAGGGAGGGAAGGTTGGATGATGTGCGGATAGTGAATCATGAAGTGGAATGGATTAGCAAGGAGGAAGTAAGGATAGCTATGAAGAGGATGAAGAACGGAAAGGCTGTTGGTCCAGATAACATACCTGTGGAAGCATGGAGGTGTTTAGGTGAAATGGCAGTGGGGTTTTTAACTAGATTGTTTAATGAAATCTTGGAAAGTGAGAGGATGCCTGAGGAATGGAGAAAGTGTTTTGGTACCAATTTTTAAGAATAAGGGCGATGTGCAGAGCTGTAGTAACTACAGAGGGATTAAACTGATCAGTCACAGCATGAAGTTATGGGAAAGAGTAGTGGAAGCTAGGTTAAGAAGGGAGGTGCTTAGTGATCAGCAGTATGGTGGAGGGGTTCAGAATGACAACTGTGATTCTACTGGATCATGCCCTGCTAGTTCTGGAACTGTGAGTACACTACTGCTAGGCAAAAAAAAAAAAAAAAGTTAAATTACACTGAAGCATTCCTTTATGAAAGAAGATGCATTTAAGAGATGCTTATTCTAGCAAAATGCTCATCTAATGGGGGGGTGGAGTGCCCAGGTTATATAATGGAGACATCTGACTCTTAAGACGGATTTAAATGGTAAACTAATTTGCTATACTATGCATAAAAGAAATCAGTTCAACATGAGAATAGTCAAGACAAAAACTCAAAAAAATCCGTGTAACAGCAAGATAAGCACACAATAGTAAAAGCTCCAAAAAACAGTATAAAATTATTTACTGAATCTGAGCGCTTTCGCAATGAACAGCACTGCTTCAGACAAAAAAGATAGCACTGAATCCTCAAATATACAATCAAGCTAAAAGCAATAAAAGCAATTATCCAATCATACTTGACAAAACTCCATCCAAAACACTCCCTTGTTAAAAATAGTCAAAGTTAGAAGTACAGATCCAGTAACTAACAAAAGGTCCTAAAACAGAGTGATGAGGACTGAGAAACCTATTTACCGGAAGCTTCAACAGCCCTAGACTCCTTGATGGAGCAAATGTTTTAAACATTTGAACAGCCCTAAAACTTAGGAATTTTGTTTTTTCTTCTATGGCACAAAAAACACTGGCATACAGTCTCAGCTGACAAACAGTCTCTGGTCTGATCACAGAACTTATGAACTCAGACTCTAACAAATTAGGGAAAAAAATGTCTGGAAAAAATATTAGATATACTTAGAAAATATTACAAATTCTTATACAAGTCTGAGCAACCCAGCAGTGCTTCACTGTTAGACATGCTAGGTGTCTTCCAGGGTCCTGAAATACTGCAACTTCCAAGTGAAAACAAAATCAACAGTTGGCCCTAAAAACTGAAATGGAACTGATGAAGCCCTACAGGCCACAAAAGTGGAAAGTCTGCAGCTGCCCTCCCAACAGAAATTAATAAAATGGGAAAAAACATGTATCTGTGAATTACCATATAGGTGGCAGTACACTAAACACCGAAAGTGTGATAAGAGACTTAGGGACACAGGTGGACAGTGGTCTCATCTTTGATAACCACATCGCCACAACAGTCAGGAAATCCTTCTATGTGGCACACCTCATCACTAAGGGCTTTTCATCCAGAAAAAAGGAGGTCATTGTCCCACTGTACTCATCCCTCATTAGACCCATTATAGAATACAACGCCCCGTTTGGTATGTACCTCTCAAGACATCTGCAACAACTGGAAAGGCCACAGAAATACCTCACTAAAAGAATCACAAGCCTAAAGCAGATGCCCTATGCTGACCGCCTTAAAAAACTCCAGCTATACTCTGTCACATATCGTCTACTCAGAGGCGATCTCTGCTTAAGATACAAGGCCATGTCAAACCCAGAGCTGCTGGACATGCTACAGTTAAAAAAATCCCAATCCCTCAGAGCCACACACTCCAGGGATCTAAACCTTGTCATCACAATAAACAAAACATGCTGGAGGGATAGGTTCCTGACCCAGAGACTCCCCAGACTCTGGAATAGATTGCCTATACATGTCAAGCAGGGTGCCTATTTGGCCCTCTTCAAAAGGAACCTTGACGATTGGATGGAAGAAAGGACATTCACCCCAGGTATCACGTCAGTCACCCTGCTAGACAGGGGTCCAGGGAAGTAAATAATGTGGGAAGAAATAGCCAGGGAATTGTTATGGCTAGGCTTGTATAGGCCCTAGGGCTGACAGCCTAGTACCAACCTATGAACCTATGTTGTGTTTAACCAAGATTTCTTACAGACAACAAAATGAAGGGATTCTCAGAAAAAAGGATTCTCTGAAAGTTGGTATGTCACAATCTCAGTAATATTAAAACCTGTTGATTACCTATATTTAACATCTTTGTACAGACAGATATCTATTCTTAACAGTGATTATAAATTGTTTATGCTAATATCAGCACACTGGCTAACCCCTTGACTTTGTGATTTAATCCACCTTGATTAGATAATTTCATTTTGTCAAATGTTTAAGTGCCTACTTGTTTTAGAAGATGAAAGTAGGAGGGGAGCACCTTTAGTTATGCTAAATGTGGTGCTAATAAGGAATTCAATAGACTGGAACAGAGGTATTTATTTCAAACATTGCACAGATTTG
Source organism: Protopterus annectens (assembly GCF_019279795.1). Taxonomy (NCBI): domain Eukaryota; kingdom Metazoa; phylum Chordata; order Ceratodontiformes; family Protopteridae; genus Protopterus; species Protopterus annectens. The sequence goes on along the minus strand of NC_056731.1, from coordinate 1,667,658,557 downwards.
ATTTTCTGCTTGATGTACAATTTTACTTGTGGAGATTGTGAAATTCTTCAGCAAGGGTGAAAATAGGGGGCCACTTGTCTGATCCATACAACATATTCAAAGGAACATGCCAGAATTGTCCATTTCCCCCCCTTTAGTGTTTGTCTTACTTGAACCTCTAAGCACGCAAGCTCATATCACTGAATGCAGATGGATATAAGTTTTACCAGTCTTTATATGCTAATGATCTTTTGATGTACTTGATAGATTCTGAGACTCAGTTAAGGCTAAAAGAGCCCATAAAGAAATGTGGGTGCTCTCTCAGAGTATAAACTTAATTAAACTAAGACAAACATTCTAAGAATGTATTATCAATCAGCTGATTTTATCAAGCAAGAATACCCACAATGGTGGGATGTTAAATTGAATTATCTGGGGTGCTGCTAGCTGAGATGCCACAAGATTATAAGCGATTCCCTGAACAGTGTAAGGACTATTTTACTAATTTTATTAACCTTTTACTGGATTTTCAACAGCATGTTCAAGCAATTCAGTGGTTTATTCTTCCCCAAGTGTATTGCAGGGATTTCCACTCCCACTTCTGGATTGTGTCTAGAAAAGGTTAACTGAGCAGATCGCCATCTTCATATTGACTCAATAGAAACACAATCATATGGAAGAAGCTAGAACTTTCTAAGGAAAAGGAAGGACTGTGCTGGGTATGGATTTATGTAATTATGTGGCAACTCTTAGTCCCTTCTATATGTGTTATAAAAATATTCATGCAGCACGCAGGAAGAAGACTGTCCTAAATACATGTGCTACAGGGCTATATAAGGAAATATTCCAAAGAAATAAGATAATTAAAGCTTTTAATGTTAGTATGTGGCATTATACAGCTAAATCTTTTGGCAGCGCCTGAGTAATGTTGTGTTACACATCTGGAAAGTGGAACTACAAAGCATTAAATCTACTCCCATTTGAAAGATGGGGGAGAGAATAATCCTCTGCTGGTTGGAACAGTTAAAATCTTAAACTGGGAGATCTTGAAAGGTACATTTGGATCTCAACATGTAGACTTACCCAAGTTTAGAAGTTTGACCACTCAGTTTAAAGAGTTGAAGGTAGAAAGGATGAAGCCAAATCTGACATGAATTAAGATGTGTTTTGAGGCAAAATGTTATACACTTATCACTTGGCATATGATTACTAAGGGGCATAAGATCCTGCAGAGACAGTATTTTGAAAAGGCTAAAACAACTGATAAGAACAAAGGAGAGAGATTTGTTGATCCAACTGCAGGACAAAAAGTGGAGCAGGATATTTAATATTGTAGAAATGCCACAATTTCCCAAAGATACATGTTCTTCAGTATGCAATGTCTATTTTATACACCCTATAGACTATACAGAATACTTCTAAGTCTATGCATGTATTGTGATGATGGGGTCCCCTGGAGGATTGGCACTGCATTTTTGCAACTTATATGGAGCTTGATAAATTTAAAGGTGACCTATGAAAATTACTGGACCAGTTCTGGCCCAGGAAACTGCAAGCAGATCCTTCACTGATGATGACTTCTCGTTTTAATTATACCGATTGGGCAAAACATGATGCTGACCTCTTCAGTTTGTTAAATTTCTTATAAGAATGCATCGCAAAGTACTGGAAAAGTAGAATCTCACATGTAGCGACATAATTACATTGATGAATAAGTTATATTAAGCAATAAGTGGCAGCAGCTAGGGTGGAAATAAAGCAACAAATGAGACAAAATTTGATTCCTTGGGTGTGTGTTTTTGATATTTCCCGCTGCCAAAATGTTTGAAATTAGTTAAGGCTAGATTTAGACCTTGATGGTGTGTTTCACTTAAGGAGTTCATTTTTATATATTGGCATAAATAAATAAAACTAAGATAAATTTCAACAGCTACTTTTTAGATGGTGACAATAACTCCTGTTTCTCTGGGTCTCCTGTTTTTTTAAGTTGTTCAGTTTTATGTTGGCTAGCTTGAGAGTTTGCTAATATTGAATGGTAATTTTCTACTTATGTTCTAAATTACTTAAACTTTATACCACGGCTAAGATTTTTTTGGGAACATTAAAAAAAAAAATATACAAGTGCAGATACAAGTAGCCGCACCCTGAAAATGTACAATCACTACAGGACTCTCACAAAATGACACTTCATTGACCATTCCTATGCAATAAAAGGCCCCCCAAAAATTGGAAATTGATGGTCTCCCAAACAAAACTCCTCAAAAAATGCTGAATTTGACGTAAAATTAAAACCCACCCATAGCCAGGGACAATCATCTAGAACCCATGTTTATATTGCTGGGTGGATACTTAAAACCCACTTACAACAAACATCCAAATGCCATGGTCTCAAATTAAAAACATAAAATCAGCTACCCAGATTCTTCAGACCACATCACTTAAACAACCAGCATGCTAAGTAGTAAAAGTTAGTACACTACTTAACCGCCTCAATCATCCCATCTCCCTTATAAAAAAAAATCCCAATGTGGCAAGATCACCTGCATACTCTGTCTCACACTCCTATACTTTCAATCTAGCCTACTCTTTACAAACAAGAACTTACCCATTTCTATCTCGTATTGAACTGTTTACACAATATCTGTGGAAGTATATGCAACCCTCACTTGTAGCTTATATGTAAAAATCCCATTGCTTAAACTTAAGTTTACATTATTATATTGTTTCATTTCTTCTGACATTAACTTTCTGTACCCAAACATTATAAGTATGTCAACTTAGTCTATTTCTTCTGTTCATGTTCCTTAGCAGAACCTGAAACTGATCTCTTGAATCAGTGCTCGACCTCAGTAAACAGAAGCATGCATATATACATTTTCAAATATGTTTCTTGGTTCTTCTTTGACCCACATGATCTTGGATATAGCTACAACTCTACAATTCCAACATAACCCAGCTGGCATTATTATGCAAAGCAAAGGCTGTTATCCGCCCACTGTTGTCACATGGCCCATCAATGGTACAGTTTTGGAACATTAGTTCCATTACACGGCAAACTTTTTTCACAGCTTGCAACTGCCATATTACTTAGTCACCCAGTCAAGAAAAACAGTTCTTTGCAGTCAATGCATACTATCCACAGCACTAGTTTGTACAGCCTACTACATAACACCTGAGGGCTGTCAGCTGGAGGAGATTAAAGTACAGCTTTGGAAAGAACTTACAATATCAGTAAACATTCTAGCATGACAACTGCTGTAACAATAATAAAAGTCTTCTGATGCTGAAGGCCTGAAGCTCAGCCTGACTTCCAAAAACTGCAACCTTCTCCCTGCTGGCCTGGCAGATGGTGACTATGCATCACCAGTAGGTCTTATCACAACCAAACCCCCAGGTAAACCTTCCACAGGGCAAACAGACTGCATTAAACTAGGGCCACCTGGCTCCAATCAGAAATAAGGATGTTACAGGCACAGTAACAGAGGTGGATGTGGAGTTCAAACGGAAAAGTAACTAGGTGCCCTCCTTAGTCCTAAGATGCACTAAGGTGAAAAAGGAAAGGAAACAAAGTACAGTTGTGTACCTACCATAAATACAGATGTTCGAGTGTATTCACTGTTGCAGTCATTACAATTGGGTTATCCTGCTGGCAGGCTACCCGCAGTCGGCCTGAATTCCAAAGTCCTGGTCCGGCGTCGGTTGCTGTAGCCTCTTGCCTCATGTCAGTGCACCAGGGGTATATAAGATGCAGCCAACGCCATTTTCTTCAGTTTTTCTTGCCCCAGATGTCAGGTGCCCCCAAAAGGGTAGGCTATACACATTGCTTATAAAAAGCATACACTAAAATAAACAATACCTTCATCTACAAGCAAATACACCACATAGGTTGTATAGGATAGAGAAGTGCAGATAAGTCCCAGCAAGGAAAGGGGGATGGTGGGTGGGTAACCTGGACTGCAACAGTGAATACACTCGAACATCTACGTTTATGGTAGGTACACAACTGTACTATGTTCATCGTGTTTCACTGTTGCAGTCATTACACTTGGGTTGAATCCCAAAGCTGAGGTTAGGCGGCTGGGTCTAAATAGGAGTGGCTATGAGGCCCTGCAGAACTGCAGTGGCAAAGCCTGCTCTGGATTTAGAGTAGAGGTAAGTGGTAGTGCTTGGTAAAAGTGTGCACTGAACTCCAATTTGCAGCCTCCAAAATTTCCTTGGTTGGTACTCCACTGAGAAAGGCTACTGATGTGGCTGCTGCCCTGGTAGAATGTGGCCTAATGTTCTTAGGCACTGATTTGCCATGCTGTGCATAGGAGAACCGAATGCAGTGTCCTATCCATTTTGAAATGGTCTGCTTTGAGATAGCCTTTCCTTGTGATCCTGCAGCATATCCCACAAAAAGTTGCTCAGTCTTTCTGAAAGCTTTAGTTTTGACCAAGTAGAAGCGTAGCTGCCTGTGTATGTCCAAAGAATGCAGAAGTCTCTCCCCTTTATTCTGGGGATTTGGATAAAAAGTTGGCAAATGAATGGTTTGGTTAAGAGCCACACTGCATACTACCTTTGGCATAAATGTTGGGTTTGTCCTTAGAGAAACCCTGTCCGGATGGAAAATGATAAAAGGTTCCACTGCCATTAATACCTGTAACTCTGAGACTCTTCTTGCTGAAGTTATTGCTAGGAGCAGAGCTGTTTTCCATGATAAGAATTTTATCTCAGCTGTATTGGCTGGCTCAAAAGGAGGCAGTGTGAGCTTTTCCAAGACAAAGTTGAGGTCCCATGTAGGTATTGGTGCTCTCCTTGGGGGTCTTATGTTTTTGGCCCCTCTGAGGTACTGCCTTAGCAGTGGATGTGAAAAAATAGGAGGTTCAGTATTGTAATGAGCTGAAATGGCAGAGGCATGGATCTTAATTGATGAGGATAGGCCTTTGTCCAGCATCTCCGTTAGGTATTGTAAAATCTGAGGAATATTTGGAACAAGCGGTTCAAGTCCTTGTGCCTGATTCCAAGCACAGAATCTCTTCCATTTTTCTGCATAAGATTTTCTGGTGCTGGGCCTCCTGGCTTCCAAAATGACATCCATAACTGCTTTAGAGAGAGGTTGTTCTGAGTGGTTATATTATTCGCCATGCAGCCAGATTTAAGGTTCTAAGTTGGCTGTGCAGAATCTGATTGTTTTGTTGGGTCAGAGGATGAGGAACTTGAGGTAAAGTCCAGGCTGGGCCTGGAGACAAGCTCTTTAGGATTGGGTACCAGTGCTGGCGTGGCCAGTCTGGGGCAATCAGAATCATTTTTGGCTTCTCTTGTCTGACCTTTAGGAGTACCTTGGGGAGGAGAGGCAGTGGAGGAAAGGCATAAACTGTCAGGGTTTTCCAGCTGAATGATACAGCATCCACCTTCCATGCTTGTGTGTGATAAGTCCTTGTGCAGAATCTCTGTAGTTGGCAGTTGTGAGGGGAGGCAAATAGATCTATGTCTGGGCATCCCCATTTCCTTGTTATCATGCTGAAGACTTGTGGATCTAGATTCCACTTGTGAGGGTCCATGAGGTTTCTGCTTAGTCTGCCAGAGTATTTCTTTCCTGGCAGGAATTGTGCCTGCAGATGTACTTGATAGGTCAAAGCTGTGTTCCACAAAGTCATGGCTTGCCTGCAGAGGGGGTAGGAATGTGTGCCCCCTTGCTTGTTTATGTACCACATGACTGTAGTATTGTCCGTCTTTAGCAATAACTGTCCTGGATGGAGTAGATCCTTGAAGGCTGTCAGGGCATTCTGTACAGCTAGCATCTCTTTTTGATTGATATGAAGATGCATTTGGTTTTCGGGCCACGTGCCCTGAATACATTTTCCCGCCATGTGTGCCCCCCAGGCATAATCCAATGCATCTGTTAGTGTCTGCCTGGCTGTGGGTAAAGTGAATGGCTGTCCCTTGTTGTGGTGACAGGCCAGTGCCCACCACCGAAACTCTTGTTGCAGGCAGGGAATGAGAGTAATTATTGTTTCCAGGCTGTGGCAATGTTGAGTCCAAACACTTTTTAGATACCATTGTAGCTTCCTCATATGCAGTCTTGCATATGGAATTAGCAGGATGCAGGATGCCATGAAGCCCAAAGCCTGCAGAATTTTTCTTGCAGGTAGCTTGGTCTTTGTTGCCATCATTTGGAAGTAATGAGTCAGTTGCCTTTGTCTGGTGTGAGATAAGCCATCTGGGCAGTTGTATTTAAGCTTGCACCCAGGAATATTATCTCTTGAGAGGGCACTAGTTTTGATTTATTTTCGTTTACTGTGTACCCTAGGCAAATTAGTAATCTTTTTACAAACGCCAGATGCTTTAGTAGAATGTCTTTGCTCTCTGCTTGAATAAGGCAGTCGTCCAAGTAGGAATATATTTGAATTCCTTTTTGTCTGCAAAATGTAATTACTGGTGCCAGGCATTTTGTGAAGACCCTGGGCGCAGTAGATAAGCCAAAGGGCAGTGCAGAGAATTGGTAGTGCATTGAGCCAGCTATGAATCTGAGGTATCTTCTGCAAGATTGTATGATTGGGACATGCAGGTATGCCTCTGAGGTCCAAAGTAACGAGCCAAGCCTTCTTGCCCAGCATGGGTAGAAGTTGTTGCAGTGTCAACATTCTGAATTTTGGAACGTCCAGGAAAGTATTTAGAGTAGGCAGGTCCAGTATTGGTCTTCAGGCTTTGTCCTTTCTGGATACCAAGAAAAGTCTTGAGTAAAATCCTTGCCCTTGCTGTGGTACTCTTTGAATAGCCCTCATGTCCATGAGGGAAGAAAATTGCTTTTGTGCCTCTGCCCATTAATTGTGCATCAGGTCTGGCATACCTTTTGCCCTTGGGAGGGTGTGAAAGTGGAACCTGTAACCCTGAGAAACAATATTCAGTACCCATTTGTCCTGGGTGATCATGTGCCAATTTTGTGAGAAAAGTGCTAGTTTTCCTCCTAAGGGTGCTGCCAAAAGGTAAGTGCTTGGCATTGGTAGTGGGAAGTCATTGGGACCGTTTCCTATATGGTTGTGATTTGTCTTCTCCGCCTTTGGAGGCTGAAGCACCCCATTGTTTAGGCCTGTATGAGCCTTGGGGCTGAGATCTGCCTCTAGGGCGTCTATCTGCCTCTTTGTGACCTGTCTGACACTGGAAAGGACCAATTTTTAGAAGGCCAGTTCCTGCTAAATCTGGATGGCTGAACCTGTAAGAAATCCTTTACTGTCTGCATTGATTTTGCTTTATCCTCCATTTTCTTTAACACCTCTTCTGCCTTAACACCAAACAAAGTATCATGCTGTAATGGAGCATCTAATAATTTTGCTTTAACATGACCAGGTAGAGACTGTTCCTTTAACCAAGCATGCCTTCGAATGGCAGAACCTGTAACTGCGGCCCTGAAAGAAGCCTCTAGTGAATCAAAACCACATTTGCAAAGTATGCTTTCCCACTTGTTCAGCTGCATGCAATAAATCCTGCATTTCCTTCTTTTCAGGACATTCAGAGTTTGTCAGCATTTTCTGTTTTAGCAAAGACATTGGGTATTGCTGATATTTACGCATGTGAAACTGGCAGTTTAAAGCCCTTACAGCTAAAGTAGCATAGGTGTAAACTTTTTTCCCCCATCTGTCCAGTGCTCTAGAATCCCTATCAGAGGGAACAGGGTTTTTTGCAGTGGAAGCCTTGACTCCTTTGGGACCCTGAGATATAGTTTCTGGATCAGCAGCAGGGTTTTTATAAAGAAATTTATGTGAGTCTGGAACCCTGTAGTACCTATCTGGCTTATCTGGTGCAGGGGGTAAAGAATCAGGAGACAGACTGGACTCAGAAAATACATCATTTACAATGTCTAGCACAGGAGGGATAGCAAGAGGTCTGTGCTGAGGCAATAAAAGAAAGTCTCTGAGCCTTTTCTTTGATTCTGAATAATCCTGGCTCTCCCAGTGGAAATGCTCCCTCATGGTGTGCAGGGTTTCCCCAAAAGAGTAGTCCTCAGGAGGAGAGGCTGAAGGGATAGATTCTTCAGCATCAGAGTTCTCATAGGGAGGAAGAGAATATTCCTGTTCTGAAGAGGAATCAGAAGAAATAGAAACCTGGTCAGATGAGTCATAGTGTCTTGCCTAGGCTTTTTATCAGGAGGGGGATGGGAACCCCTGATCAAAGTAATTAGGTCCTCGGCCATTTTAAGCATCTGTTTCTTAGGCATGGATGACTGTCCAGGAGAATGCTGTACTTGTTTATTTGTCTTTAAAGGTATTTTAGACTTTGCCTTGGCTGCTGAAGTGGTCTTGATAGTAAGCTGTGTAGGTCTGAAAACACCCACAGAAGCCGATGCCTGCTCAGCGGCTCCGGACCCATCTGAGGGAATAGTTTCCGTAGGCCCAATACCTTGAGTTTCCAGAGGCCTAGCTGTCTCCACGTGGGAGTCGGAGGTGGCCTGTGGCTCTGAGGTAGCGGGTGTCAGGGGCTGCGAAAGCGCCTCACTAAGAACTGGCGAACCGGCGACTGGCCTAGAAGAGGCTTAGTCGGTTTTGGACCTCGGATGCCTGTCCTTTTCTTTTTAATTGCGCTTTTTATGAACTCCGGTTGTCAGTTGTTCTGACGGCATTATATAGTTAAATCTTAGGCCAAAGTAATGTAAAGCAAAATCGAACTGACGCTTAATAGTGCATTGGTTAAATCTAGCACAAAACCGACAACTAGGAATGTCGTGGTCAGGTCCTAGGCAAGGAATACAGTAAGAATGAAAATCCTTATGAGGTATTTGCTTTCCACAAGAAATACAATTGTTAGCTTTTACTGACATTGGTCTGGAGCAAGAAAAAGTTTCCCCAACGGGGTACTTAGCTTTATTGAAGACTTTGAATCTGAAATTCAATTTCGAAAATCTCAGGAGTCGGTCGACCGGCACTTGCGAGCTGCTTTTGCTTCGGGCACTGCACGGCAAGAAAGACTGAAGAAAATGGCATCGGCTGCATCTTATATACCCCTGGCGAAGAGGCGACAGCTACCGACACCAGACCAGGACTTTGGAATTCAGGCCGACTGCGGGTAGCCTGCCAGCAGGATAACCCAAATGTAATGACTGCAACAGTGAAACACTATGAACATCTGCACCAGTGATCTTACTCTAACATCTACTATTATGGTAAGTTCCTTACACAGGTGTACTATATTCATAATTTGTACTGCCGCTGCAGTATTAATAACCAATGTGAAGATTGACAAAGATTGTAGATCTGAGTGTAGGTTAGCTTCCAAAAGGAGGACACAAGAAGCCCTGCAGAACAGCAGTTGCAAAATATGTTCTGCTTCTAGACATAATGCCCAGTTTGTAGTGTCCTGAACAAGTGCAGACCGAGGACCAAATTGCTGCCTCAATAACGGCTTGCATACTCACCCTCTCTTTAAAAAGTTAAAATAGCAGCTTTCGCAATTTTAGTATGAAACCTTGTGTGCCCTTCAGGTTTTCTTGCCATCAGCTGATATGCCAGCCATTTGCAGATATAGTTTCATAGTTTAGTACTAGGCTATATGCCCTGGGGCATTTGTAAGCCTAGCCATAGTGATGTGGCTTTTGCCACCCCATAAAATGGTACAAAATGCACAGAATAGATTTAGAATACTGTGCCTCTGTCTAGTAGTGACACAGTGAAGGTCCCCTTATATAATAGAATTAGTTTACTGTGCCCCTATCTAGTAGTGACACAGATGTGACCCCTGGGGTAAACTTACGATCTCCCATCCACTCATCAAGATTTCTCTTGAAGAGAGTCAGTGAGGGGCTCTGCCTAACATGAACTGGGATCTTGTTCCAGAGCATGGGAAGCCACTGGGTTATGAATCTATCCCTCCAGCATGTCCTATTCATACTTGTGCCGAGGTTCAAGTCTTTAGCTCTCGTGGTTCTGATGGATTTGGATTTTTTGAGGTGGAGCATGTCCATCAGTTCCTGATTGGACATGGCGTTGTACGTCAGACAGAGATCACCTCTGAGCAGGCGGTATGCTACTGAATAGAGCTTGAGTTTCTTTAGTCTGGCAGAATAAGACATATGTTGGAGACCCTTGATCCTCTTGGTGAGGTACTTTTGTGGTCTCTCCAGCTGTTGCAAATGCCGGGTGAGGTACATACCAAATGGGGCATTGTACTCAATCATGGGTCTGATGAGGGAGGAGTATAGGGGTACAATGACATCCTTGGATCTGGATGTGAATCCCTTCATGATAAGGTGTGCAAGGTAGAATGTTTTTCTAACCACTTTGGCAGCATGGGTGTCAAATGAGAGGTCGCTGTCGACTTGGATCCCTAGGTCTCTGATTACTTTTTCCGTACTCAGTGGGTTGGTGTCTATGTAATAATTTGTGGGTACTTTGTTTTTCCCAAAGGGGATGACTATACATTTTTTGGTATTTAGTTTAAGGCCATGACTCCGGCACCAGTTGTCCGTTTCTGTGAGGCCTTTTTGTAGGATGTATGTGTCCGCTGGTGTATCGACTATGGCGCCTAGTTTGCAGTCATCTGCGAACTTTGTCAGCCACAACCCTCCCATGTTTGCTTTAACATCTGAGAAATAAATACCGAACAAGAGGGGTCCCAGGACAGATCCCTGTGGGACACCACTTGTGACTGGCTTTGAGTCTGACATTGCTCCAGCGATTTTAACTTTATGGGTTCTGTCCTTTAGCCAGTTTGCAACCCATCTAGTGACATAAAGGTTACATTTAAGCTGTTGAGCTTATCTATGATGCCTGAGTGGGGTATTGTGTCGAAGGCCTTAGCCAAGTCCAGGTAGGCTGTATGGACTGCTTTGCCCTCATCAATGGCTCTAGTGACTGTTTCGAAAAAGTCAACCAGGTTCAAAAGGCAGGATCTGCCCTTTACAAAGCCGAACTGGGTGGGGTCAAGTGTCTGTAGGTCCCCAATGTCTCTGTTTATGAGTTCCATAATGATTCTTTCCATAGCTTTGCAGACCAGGCTGGTTAAGCTTATGGGGTGGTAGTTCCCAGGGTCTGTAGAGGTACCCCCTTTGTGGAGTGGGACCACTGTTGCTGTATGCCAGTGTTCAGGTACATCTCCTGTAGTAAGGCTAAGGTTAAATAGCATTTTTATGTGCGGGTTTAGCTCCTCTTGGAGTTCACGTAGCACGCAACCCGGGATACCGTCAGGTCCCATTGATGCTGTGTTTTTAGCTTTGCTGAGGGCGGCTCTCACCTGGACATCTGAGATGACAGGGAGATTACATTCAGCTGGGATAAATATTTCTTCTTTTGGGGGTGAGGGAGGGGAGAAATTTGCACTGAACCTGTCAGCCAGAATGTTGGCAATATCTGTGGGTTCAGTGTATTTTTTATTGTTGTGAACTAACTCTGAGCATATCTGAGGGTTTCCGCCCAGGTTTCTAACATAGCTGAAGAAGGCTTTGTGGTTATCTTTAGTGTCCTTAGCGATTTTTCTCTCAAAGTTGGCCTTGGATGTTTTTATGAGAGAACGTAGTTTTCTGCTAGTGCTGATCAGAGATGTCTTCCCTTTATGGGATTTTGCTCTGTCGTGCAGTAGCTTCCTTCTTTTGTTATACAATTTGTTTATGGCTGAGGTCCACCAGACAGAACGCTTGCCTTTGGTGGAGAGGAACTTGGATTTTTTTGGGATTGCATGATCCATGCATTCTTGGAGATGTCCATAGAAAGCATTTGTGAAGGATTCAGCATTGTGGGATGTGGTATCCACTGGCCCAGTGGGCTTAAAGGATACCATCTCAGTCTTAAGAAGAGTGAAGTCTGCTTTTGAGAAGTTTTTCACTGTGGTCTTTTGTGCTGGGGGTGGAGGTGGGATATGTTTATCCAAGGTGATTAGTTTGTGATCAGATCTCACTAGCAAGGGGTATACCTCCAGTGTGGAGCATTTTGTCCCCATGTTTGTGATGATCAGGTCTAGTATATTATCTCCCCTAGTGGGAGAGGTGACTAGTTGTTCCAGTGCATTTGAATTTATGAATTCCAGGAACCTTTGGGCTAGGGTGTTAGGGCTAGAATAATGTACCCAATCTATGTTAGGGTAGTTGAAGTCTCCCAGTATGATGGTATTTTGTGATACATTCATATCCTCCAATGTCTTCAGGAAGGCTGAATGGGTTTCCTGAGATTGGGAGGGTGGTCTGTAACATGCTACCAGTTGTATAGCAGTTTTGCCTATGGTTAGTTGCACCTGTATGGTCTCCGATGCTTCATGTGTTGCTACTAACCTGGAGGTGTGGGTGTCCTTGATGAATATGGACACTCCCCCTCCCTTTGTGGTTCGGCCTGGGTTTTGCAGCCGAAAAGCATGATACGAGGTATAGCCTGGTAGCGCTGGGGTGCTCTCAGGAGCCTTGAACCAGGTTTCAGTTACTGCACAGATGTCGATGTTCTCCATACTGAGGAGTGCATCGAGTGCCTGCATCCTGAGATTTAGACTTCTGGCATTGAGCAGTATTACCCTTATTTTTTTCCATTTTTGTTATCTAAGGAGGTGGGTTTGTCTTTTGAGTGAGTCTGGAAAATTATTCCTTATCCCTTGTAGATGCAAGCAAAATATCGTAGCTGCCTAGGCACATCTGACGGACTAAAAATCCTTTGTTTATGTTGTATGGGTTTATAGAGACGACTGGCAATGAAACAGACTGACATTAATAAATTTCTATGGTCATTTTAGACATAAAAGGAAGAATGTGTATACAGCCTGACCACACCCTTGTTTCCTTGCAAATCGGGAATTACAGTTTAGACATTCTTTTGGCTGACGTGTTAAAAAAGCAGAACAGAACAGCTGACTTCTAGGTTAAAAATATGAAGGGCACAGATACCCCTGGTTCAGATGGGATCTTGGTCAACTTTTCCTAAAACAAAATTCAAACCTCATGGTAGAGTAACATCCTTTTTAGTTGGTCTCAAAGCAATGATCCCTACAAGCAGGGAGGCTAGTGTGGTATTCCTTAGGAATACATGCTGATATAGCAGAAATATGTGCTCTCACTGAGGCATTAATCAGTCCTGAACTGTACAAATCTCAGGTTCTGCAGAATAAACAATGATGCTGAATGAGGCACAGATTCCAGCTTTGGCACCACAGGGTAAACCTCATCCATCTAACTAGGCAAGACTTCCTTACTGGAGGCTTCCTAGAGTCCCTCATGATGTTGATGATGATCCTCTGAAAATAACTGTTGAAAGGGTACCAGTGTCGAATCATTCATTCATCCACGCTGTTAGGCTTGAGACACCATGAAATGAGTCAAGAGGTTCACATCCTGATAAATGGTTTATCCTGTGCTTTCTCTAGGGGGACAAAGAACCAATGTTGCCAGGACCAAAACACAGTTATCAGAAGCATCTTTAGCTCCTCCTTAGTTTTCTACATCACCACGAAGAGTATGGGGATCAGAGAATATACAAAGAAACAGACTAGTTGAACTGAGTGAGAAAGTATTCAATGTTCAAGCTACTTTTTGTGGAGTTCAGAAGCAGAATTCCTTTAGCTATCTGCTGTTCAGAGAAGTAAAAGGTCTTTCTGGCACACTCCAGATGTGGAGAAACTGTAGAAACACACATGACCAGCACCCATTCATGAAGATCTGTCAGGGGGTTCTGATGCAACAGAATGTATAAGGCTCTAAGATGTATGCTTGACTCTATTGCCAACTCTTAAGCATCCACTGACTGACTGCACAGAGGGTATGAATGAGCTCCTTCCCAGTTTGTACATCACATCACAATGCAGGTGTAGATTATTAAATGTAAGAAAACTTTCACAGAGGCTCGAAACCCCAAAGGACCTAGACCACTGCTATAATTTCTGTTATATATGCATATTATTGTATCTGTATTCAAATTAATTATTCTGTACTTTGAAAATCTTGCCTGCACTATTCATCGTTGGATGTTTTTTCTTATACTGTTTGTTTTGTGAACTTGTCTATGTTTACTTGCGTACTCCAAATGTACGACCCAGATTATTTGTCCTCTGAATCTAGCTTTTGTATCATTTTTATATAATTTTTGTATAACTTCTACTTTGGATCTTTTCTCCCTGCATCTCCGCTGAAAAAGGGCACAAGCTCCGATGGACTAACCCAGTCAACAAATGTCAAATAAATAAATTCATTTATTTTGTGTTGATATGCCTCATTAGTTGCTTGGTGTCCCAGGCACCCTAGACCTTGAATTCTCCTGTATGAGCTCACCAAATTCTGTCAGACACATCTGTGGTCAGAGTTTCATTGATAGGGGCTTGTTTGAAGGGTATCCCTAGATTTCTCGGGATTTAATGCATCCATTAACAGAGCTGAATGCAAAACAATGACTGACTGGACTGACTCTGAGCGCTGAGGCACCACTAAAGCTTTTTCATAAGCAATCTTACCAGGGTTTCCATCAAGAACTGTAGAAGCCACGTACCCCCCAGAATGTGTTGACATTCTTAGACGTCTATAAGAAAAATCTCAATGAGGATTACATCTTGTTCTGATAGAAAGGCCTTCTGGTCTGTTCAGTCCAGAATGGATCCCAGTACTACAACCAATGGATAGGATTAAATAAGACTTGGAGAAACAGAGAGAGAGAGACGTCAGACTGCCCTACAGCCTGGAAGAGAGAGTAAACTGCATCATTTCACTCCTGGAACTGAGCCTGGATAACGCAGCCTTCCAGATATGGATAGCTGTGAATATTCTTGGTTCTGCAATACACAATTACTGGAGCCAGCCATTTTGTAAAGACCCTGGGAGCAATAGCCAATCTAAAGGCAAAGAAGCAAACTGTTAGCGAGAGCCCCCGATGCTTACCTGAGAAAGTATCCGTGGTCTTTGTGATGGGGATATGCAAGTACGCATAACCAAGAGCCAGACAGACCATGCATGCTTCTTAGCAAAGAAGGGGTAAGAGGGCCAAAGCACGGTTAGCACTTTGAATTCTGAAACCTTCAGAAATTTGTTTAACCTTGACAGGTTTTACAGGCCACTAAGGACATTCTCTCTTTAGCCCAGAAAAAATCCTGAAGAGGAATCTGTATCCTCTTCTTCTTTACCACTATCTTTGTAGATCTCTTGGTTCTCCTGGAACTTGAGGAATCCCTAAGGATTTGTTTAAAGTGGAATCTGCATCTTTGAGATGCTACTTACGAAACCAACTAGGCTTGCATAATCTCTTGTCACTGATCTGCAAACAAGTTCACTCAGCCTCCCAAAATGTTGATATCATTGCCATCTATCAGAACTGGGTGGCAGTTTAGGGTAGAGGGGGAGCACAACTCTCATGGCTGCTCCCTTTCTGAAGAATGGCCCCGGGGACCACCAGAACTCCATTTCTTTCTTATCTCTGTCACTTCTTTTAAGAGCCCCCTTTCCTTCTGCCAGCTTACCTTCCCCTGATGATAATAGGGGCAGCTTACAGAAGGGTAATTTTTGTCACATCATGGAACAGTGAGATGAAACATCTCCTTGACAGACTGCATATTTTTCCCTACTCTCATTTTTTTTAAAGCTTCCTGAGCAGTGGATCCACTATCAATTTAAAGAAGTATTAAGGATCTGTACTCTGACATACCTTGGCAGGGGCTAAATCTTCAGCCAGGCAAGCCTCCAAATAACTCTGTTCATGGCAGCAGCCACCCACAGGATCTCAGACACGTACAACAGAATATGTTCCCACTCTAGAAACTTGTTAGGCGAGTTGTAAAAGTTCGGACTTCCAAGTAGTGTCAGGCACATTATCTGCTTTTGTCTTTGGTTCACTGAGGATTTCAGCTTGGTACTTTATTGTGTGTTTGACAGCTGACAGTCATGAAGGCCAGAGTTGCTGCTGTACAGACCCTCATTCATAAGTGATTTAAGATGCTACCTTTTCGGTCACTGGAAAGTGTATTACAACCAATTTAGATCCTTTTTCCAGAGCCATGGGGGACTGCAGTTTGATCTGCAACTGAGTTATATAGGCATTCTTGAGAATCTTAAACATGAGTAGGGGACTGAGTAATGTTCTAAGGATGCTGCCACAAAAGCATCCCATAAAGTCTCTAAAACAGGAGTGAACCAGCTACTAGATGGTCGGTTAGTCTTTCACCCGTATATACTCAGGTAGGACAACTGATATGCATGTTGGGATCGCTACGGACTTCCACCAGAGTTTACCCTAGTTTCACCCTGCCCAGGCATAGTTCACCATCTTTCGGGTCCCACCAGATTCGCTCATGCTCCACCTCACTGATGGGATGGGTGAGACAGACTGGCGGTGTGCCATTTTTTTCAGATTTCAGCTTTTTTTTTTTGGTTGCAGCTGCCACATCATTTATGAAATTAACCAGAGGACTCTTAGCCCAATGCTGTCTGTCCTGAGACGGGCCTAAGGATTCTGTCTGACTTCCAAAGGACCAACTCACACGTGCTGGGCTCCTCCTATGATCTCCTAACAGATCAATTAGTTTGTCAACTAGAGGGACCACGCAAGTAGTAGAGGGGGTCAAGTAGTACACCTCAGCAAGAATATTTTCATCTTGGGGGAGGGGGGGTGGCTGTGGACCAAGATTTCCCTCTGTTGCATAAAATCATGGCTTTAGTGTGATGCCTTCTGGAGATTACCAGGGGAAACATTACTGATCCTCTGAGCCGGTATCTGAAGTAACAAACTGTGATGGTGAATCAAATCAATGCATCTCCTTTTACACATCTTCCTTCCTGAAATGGGTCACACCAGTTGTTTAGCAGTGACTTTTGAGGTCTCACCCTTGGCTCTGACCCATGATTGCATGCTGAGATTATTTTATTTTATTTATTTTACATTTGTTGACCGGGCTAGTTCAACTGGATACATGTCCATTTTCAGTGGAGGCCCGGGGAGAAAAGCTCCAAAACTAAAACATACTAAAAACTATACTAAAAGTAACACACAAAATACATCTAAAAACAAAAATACACTTAAAAATATATAAACATGTGATGCTAATGATTAGGAGATGGCATTAATATAGAGTAATTCTTCTTCAGTTTAACATAGTATACAAAGAGAAATGTAAGTACAGTATCTGGTAGGTTTTGTGCATGGTAAGTAGTACTAAGTAGTGACTGAGATAGGAATTGAGTGAAGATTTGAGTATAGATTGGGTACTTAAAGATTTAAGGTAGAAAAGGAAAAAAAAATTTGAAACAAAGGAGTGGGAATCATACGGTGGAAACAACCCAGTAGAAGTCTGCACATCTGTTCTCAGTGGAAATTAAATAATCCCCCTCCCTCCCATAACCTGAAAAGGCATACCAATCTCTGCCTGATCTTTAGACTGCGCCAAAATCTGCACCAGGGAAGGAGCTAATACAGAATATGTTGGGCCAGCCCTATCTTGCCCTTAGTACTGAAGGGGACAGGAGGACTTTCATCTCGATTTGCATCTCAAGGATATGCTTCTGTAAGACCCCAGGAAACAAACGGACAAGGATGGTGGTGGTCAAAAAGGGATCCAGGATAGTGCTCTCTAAGTCCTATTCAAGAACCTTTCTGGAGACTTGCTGGAAATAATGATGGGCTCAAACAGCTGTGCAGCTGAAACTGGTGACTGCATTGGGAGTCTATTCTGAGGTGAATTCAGTCCTAGGGACAGTCAATGCTGATGACAGTTCTGAATCCTTCAAGATTCAAAGTCCTTTGATCACAGTGAATGCTCGTCTTTCTCTGAAGCCTTTTTGGGTTCTCTGCCTCAGTGTCTTGGGGCAAAAGCCTTTTAATTTTCAGCTTATTTTTACTTCCTCTCTGAAAAGGCTCTAACCCAAAAAGCTTTACATATCATATAAACATCCAAGAGATCTCCCAATCTTGAGCACACTAGACACAACTTGTGGGTGCCTTGGGTGGGATTTTATGGCCACACTTCTGGCACTTTATAAAACTTCTCCCTCTCTCCCTTTATCTATGAAAAGGTACAACACCACAACACTAAAATAAGAAATCTAAAACAACTACCACAGAGAAGATACACCAGTAAGGACAGGATAACCAAACTACCTAAAACAGCAGATACCTAGGCTAGGTTTACTATCATTTGTGCAAATGACATTCTGTTGGCAGTTGTGCTGCCGAAAATCAGAATGTCTGCAGAGGTTGAGGTAGCCCTAGTGGAATAAGTTCTGATCCCCTGTGGGGTAGGTTTTGCATGACGTTTGTAGCAGAAATGGATGCAGTGTGGTATCCATTTGGAAATGGTTTGCTTTGAAATGGCCTTGCCCTCGGTCCCTGTAGCTAAGCTGACTAGCAGCTGGTCAGATTTTCTGAAAGGCTTTGTCCTATCAAGGTAGAACCCGAGTTGTCTGTGCACGTTCAAGGAGTGCAGGATCTTTTCCCCTTTATTCTGAGGATTAGGGAAAAAGGTTGGTAAATGGATGAATTGGTTTAGAGCCACACTGGATATCACCTTGGGCATAAAAGATGGGTTAGCCCTGAGGGAAACCCTGTCAACATGGAAAATAATGAAGGGTTCCACAGCCATTAGTGCCTGCAACTCGGACACTCTTCTTGCTAGAAGTAAGGCTGTTTTCCAAGAGAGGAATTTTAACTGTGTTGAAGCAGCAGGCTCAAAAGGGGGAAGCATGAGCTTCTCTAGTACAAAGTTAAGGTCCCAGGCAGGGGGGGCGCTCTCCTCGGGGGTCTTAAATTGTTAGCGCCTCTCAGGAACTTTTTGACCAGAGGGTGAGGAAAGAGAGGTGGCTCAGTATTATAATGAGCGGAGATGGCTGAGGCATGAATCTTAATAGAAGAAAAGGATAGGCCTTTGTGGAGCAGCTCTGCTAGGTAATCTAAGATTTGAGGTAAGGTGGGTACGGCTGTGTCCTTTCCTTGAGACTGGCTCCAAGAACAGTATTTTTTCCATTTTTCTGAATAGGATTTCCTAGTACTAGGCCGTCTGGCCTCAAGGATGACGTCCAGCACCTGTGCTGAGGGTTGTTGGTGGAGTATTCAGGGAATGTCAGGCTGCAAGGTTCAGGGTTTGCAGCGGAGGATGCAAAATTTGTCCCTCCTGCTGTGACAGCAGGGAGGGGGTCTGATGTAGGTGCCCGGGTAGCACTGCTGCCAGACTGCGTAGGAGTGGGTACCAGTGCTGGCAGGGCCAGTCTGGGGCAACAAGGATTGTCCTGTTTGATCTTGAGTAGTACTTTTGAGAGGGGGGGCAGAGGGGGAAAGGCATAAATTGAGAGGTCTTCCCATGTAAGGGATAAGGCATCCACTTTCCATGCTTGACTGTGGAGATTTCTGGTGCAAAATTTGCTCATTTGATGGTTTGGGGGGGAGGCAAATAGGTCCACCTCTGGTGTCCCCCACCTGTGGGTTAGAAGTTTTAATGAGTTGGGTTCCAGGGACGTCGTAGTCTGGGTCTAAACAGGTGATGCAGTAAGAATGAAAATCTCTGTGAGGTATTTGCTTTCCACAGGCAAGACAAATCTTAACTTTTTATGACATCAGTTAGAGCAAGAAAAAAGAAATCTCCAACGGGGTACTTAGCTTTAGAAGACTTCAGGTTTGAAACTCGAAAAAACGAAAATTTCAGGTAGCGTCTGACCGCCACTTGTGAATTGCATCTGCTTCGGGCTCCCGCGCGTCAAGAAAAGCTGGTGTAATGGCGTCGGCTGCATGTTTTATACCCCTGACGTCATGGAAGAGGCGACAGCATCCGACGCAGAAATCCCAAGACTCTGGTATTCGGGCTGATTGAGGGCTACCTACAGGCAGATAACCCAAGTGTGATGACTAAAACAGTGAAACACGAAGAACATCGATAGTAAACCCCTAGGCTAAACTAGCTATGATCAAACAGCAATCCAGCACAGTAACAGTCACCGCATGCTGCAGGGATCAAATAAAGTACAGCAAAAAACAAAACAAAAAAAAAATCCAGCAACCAAGGACCAGAAACGCAGCATTGAAGTTTATAGCAGTGCTAAGGAATGGAGTAAGACTTATAAAAACTGGTCTAGATTTGCCACAACTGCTGCAGAATAAATGAAGTGATAAAAACAGATTTCTCGGATTCCAGGAGTAGTAAGGCTAACAAAGCATGCTAAAAAAATGTCATCAGTACAGGTACTCCCACGTGCACTGCAGAATGAGGCAATTCTGGGTACACACTGCTGGTGCTCAGAATAGCACTCTTAGCAAGCATTAAAGACTGGAGCAATATAAATTCCAAGAACATTAACTACATCCTGAATTAGGAATGGTACCCATTCCTGTCACAGTTCAAGAAACTCAAACATCTGGAGAACTTAAAAAAGGGAGCAAAAGACTGCACTCTACATGATCTGGCTAGTAATAATTATCCTCAAAATGCACAAAAGTCAGAAAGGAACTGTGGACACCATGGACTGTAACCCTCAAGGTAGATGCAAGAATTGCACTTCACATTCCTGTCTTCACTGGCTAGTGACAGATTCAACCTTGAAGGGTAACTCTCAAACCAAGAGGACAGCACAGCCATCTTAAAGACAGATTCTGCAGGACAGAAGGTTTTAACAAGTGTCTGACCTCAAATTGAATCACCTTCTGCTGTAAGCCTGTTACTAAACCCTGGGTGACATGCAAGACTCCTACCAGTCATTATGCTGGTTATCCTCCAGAGATGTCTTAGTCAAGTAGCTGATATTAGCCTCAAGCGGTTCTCCTTCCCCAAGTGAAACGCCAGTGTGGCTTCTGACTTGTGATATGGCAACCACAAAATAATTTGAAGATCTGGCATTTTAGGCATCAAACCTGGAACTTTCCTATAAAAATGTTAGGACAGATGAGACATTATGCAAGCAACTGGAAGAAATGGGTTGCAAACTGAGAAGCACGAGCAGAGTGCACTCTCCAAGTAAGGAATGTAATGCCATGATACAAGATGCCTACAAGGTACAGACACAAAGGAAAACTTAGAAACATATCAAGCCAAAAATGTATGACAAGAAATCTCAATAACCAGTGCAGAAGGCATTTGCAATAAATATGCATATGTGCATGTATTATATATGTAAAATAAACATATATACATATATGTATATATATATATATATATATATATATATATATATATATATATATATGATAGAAGCCTCCCAGTTGAGCAGTACGATATATAAAAAGAAGCCACCCAACGGAAATCAGGAGCACCAAGCAACAAGTAATTACAATAACTGTAATGATGTTCACTTCTTCCAAAACTCAGTATCGGTAGCGATACAATCTTTAAAGACAACCCTTCGGTTAAGCAGTCACATACCATACAGACAGCTACTAAATCCTTGGAGGCATATAAATCCAAAATAACGATGTAATTAAAAAGAACAAGACTTTATTCGTTAGCGCTTTCACGGCAAATTATACAGCCGCTTCTTCAGACAAACAGTGATGCGCTGGTAAAGCGCCAAATTTAAATACAATGTATCCTCGTCATCCAATGAAAAACAGTTCAAGATTTAAAGTGCGACTTCAGTAAACTCAGTGTACTAACATCGAAATACATACTACGTCAGTGTAGAGAAAGGTCATAATATTACATCATCATTTCCTACTCTGCAAAAACTGATATTGTACATTCTATACACACAAACCCTCATATAGAGACTAAAAAGTATAAAATACGTATAACATAATCACTTACTGCTCTACAAAAACAAACAGTATATATATACCAAGGGGCTCACATACACAAACCCCTCACATGGAAACTAGATAATGTTCAGTAATAAATAAAAATATATGTACCTATAGAAATATATACCTACAATTAATTAATTAATTATGTGTAGTCCTATAAACCCATATACATATACAGAAATACATATATCTACTATATACACTAGAATAAAACCAATATAGAATGTTCACTTAAAGCTACACACTTATAACACATAAGTAATGCATAAAAAATGTATAAAATGTTATCAGATATAGAGTGCTAGGTCTAGACTCTAACTAATGTTCTATAGGTGCATCATCTGAGGGGTTTGCCTTTCAAATGAGGTTTGATAGAGAGTACCTCATTTAACCCTCGATCCCTATGGGCCGCTAGTCTGCAAATCCATCTCAGTTCAGCTTGTTCTGTAAGGTTAATAATGTCTCCCAACCTATCACTAGTTCTAATAACCTGTAAGACTTGAAATAAGAATTTATGTGTCCCCCCTTCCCTTATGGTATGTTTAGCAAGTGCACTATATTCTTGTCCTCTGGCTAAACAATACCCGTGGTCACGTATCCTTTCCCTAAGGGTCCTGTTGGTTTTTCCTATATAAAAGGAAAAACATTGGACACAATGGGCCACATACACTACATTCTTAGTGTTGCAGTCACTATTGCAGTTAATTGTCCACAAGTGGCCCGTAGTGGGGTGTCTAAAATAATGAGATTCATCTATTAGAATACATTGTTGACATGATCCACACTTACGTGTCCTTTCTAGCCCTGTCCTGGTAATAGGCACTAGACCACTTGTTCCACATAGAATTCTCTTAAGACTAAGCATATTACTATATACAAAGGAGGGGGTTTGTCCCACTACCCTTTCTATCCTTTCATCACTAGTCAGTATATTCCAGTGCTTCCAAATGGAACTCTGGATACTACTGATACCACAGCCATAGGGTACTACAAATCCCATGGATCTTTGATTAGTTCTGGCTTCTAAGTCCTTCTGCTGATCCACCACTTCATGTGAATAAAATGGCTTAGCTCTACTGTTCCTGAGATATTCCATTTCTCTGAGTACCTTCTGTATTTCTCCCTCTTCATAGCCTCTAGTGACAAAGCTCTTGTGGAGATTCTCTATCCCCTCCTCATAATCCTCCACTCTAGTGGAGAGTCTGGAGATCCGCATTGCCTGACCTTTAATTATGTTGTTAAAAATGTGCGGATGGTGCATACTTTCTCTATAGAGAAAGGACGATCTATGGCAAGGCTTACGATGAACTTTAGTGTTAATAACATTGGAAGTCTTGTGTATCGTAACATCAAGAAAATCAATGCTATATAAGTCATGCTTCACAGTAAATCTCAAAAAGGAACTACTAGAGTTCAACATAGAATGAAAAATATGTAGCTCGTCTATCGTACCTCCCCATAGAAAGAAAAGATCGTCCACAAAACGTTTATAGAACAGAACATGGGGATTGTTTACTATGTGTAGAACCTCAAAGGTCGCCATGACTAGATTGGCATAGCTGTTGGCACAGCTAGTGCCCATGGCGACCCCTTTGGTCTGTCTATAACATGTTTGACCATACATGAACAGGTTGTTTTCCAAGACCATCTCCATAAGCATTGATAGAAAATCAATTTTGCTATCAGTAAAGCTCGAATGCTCAGTCAAATACCTGTGTAAGAATGAAATACCTTCGCTGTTGGGTATACATGTAAACAGTGAGGTAACATCCATGGTAACAAATATCATGGACTCAATTACAGTATGAGAAAAAGTAGATACTTTAAGATACAATTCTCTCAAGAGATGTTCAGAGTCTAACAAAATATAGTTAGAAGACAATACAATTTGTTTAAATTCTTGATCCAGATATATAGACATAGGCTCTATAAGCCAACCGGAGCCAGCTACAATAGGTCTGAGCTCCGGTGATGTTTCATTCTTATGTATTTTTGGGAGTCCTGATATTGTAGGAATCAATGGATGCTCTACCTGCATGTACTTGAACAGTTCTTCCGACATAGAACCTGCTGAAACACATTCTGATAATGTTTGATCTATATTTGCTTTCATATGGTACACCATGTCTACAGAAACTACCCCATACGCTTCATACACTAAGCATCTCCATCATTTTTGTGTGATAGAAAGAGGTGTCTAGGACAACAATAGAGCCACCTTTATCTGCAGGCCGCACTGTTATCTGGCTATTACTCCTGAGACTTTTTAAAGCATCCTTCTGAGAGGTAGTTAGATTATTAGCTACATCATTGCTGCACAGTCTGTTCAAATCATATAGCTCTTTCTCTACCGCTTTAACAAAAATATCAACATTGCAGTTCATAGGCGGCATATACACACTATTCTTCTTGTACATAGACCTAGGATATTCCTCAACATCCTGAAAACAAAGTTTCAGACAAAGATTTCTTGCAAAAACTCTCAAGGAAATAATAGCTTGACTGTAGTCAATGTTTGATGTAGGTATGAAGGACATACCTTTATTTAACAATTCAAGTTCAGACGTAGTTAATTCATAACATGAAATGTTATGCACTAGATTTCCTACCCCCAGAAACTCTGAAGTGTTTGTTGTTGGTTCTGGGGCTGGTCTTTCCGTTTGGCCCCTCTCACAAAGTCGTTCTCTAGCGATCTTTTTCTGTTCAGGCGAATAGGAAAAGGAGCCTCAGTGGGATTGTGTGTTTCAACCCTTTCTAATTGTATTCTCCTTCTCACTGCACCCGCCAAACTAGAAGAAGAATGACCAGTTGAATTGGTGGCTAACATCTCAGTGTGCACTACATCATTCACCCCTTCATTAGGAGTTGTATACAATGAAGGGGCAACGTTCTCCTCCGGAGATGTAACGTTGTGTGGCAGAGAAAAGTACAGTTTTGTACCTACCATAAATGTAGATGTTCGAGGATCCACATTGCTGCAGTCCTAACCATTGGGTAGTCCGCTGTCCAGTCGGCCCGAATACCAAAGTATATGGCTGACGTCGGTCAAGGCGCATTAGACTGACGTCAGTATGTCAGGGTACTAATGCGCATGACCGACGCCATATCTTCAGTCTTTTCTTGCCCCAGATGTCAGAAGACCCTAAAAAAACAAGGCCCAAACCAAAACACCAAAAAGCCCTGCACCAAACTTATATACAATATATATATATATATATATATACATATATATATACAGATGTACAATAATATACAGCAACTCACACCACCACCCCTAAACATAGAGGGGAAGGCAGGAGGGTAAATTGGACTGCAGCAATGTGGATCCTCGAACATCTACATTTATGGTAGGTACAAAACTGTACTATGTTCTTCATTCCACATTGCTGCAGTCCTAACCATTGGGTAGAATCCCAAAGCAGAGGTAAGGGAGGCTGGCAAATCATAAAGAAGCAGGAGCTGCCAACATGCCTTGCAAAATGGCTGTGGCAAAACCAGCCCTAGATTTAGAGTAGAGAGGAAGGTGGTAATGCTTAGAGAAAGTATGCACTGAACTCCAAGTAGCTGCCTCTAAAATATCCTTAGTTGCCACCCCCTTAAAATGCTGTTGAAGTGGCAGTAGCCCTAGTGGAATGAGGCCTAATCCCAGCTGGAATCTCCTTGCCATGATGGGAATAACAAAAAGAAATGCAAAACCCAATCCACTTAGAAATAGTTTGCTTAGACACAGGCTTGCCCTGAGAACTCAAAGCAAAAGAAACAAAACTGCTGAGACTGCCTGAAATCCTTAGTCCTGCTTAAATAATAACGCAACTGCCTATGTACATCTAAAGTGTGCAAAATCTTTTCCCCTTTATTTTGGGGATCTGCATAGAAAGTAGGCAAATGAATAGTTTGGTTTAAAGCCACACTAGAAACCACCTTGGGCATAAAGGAAGGATTAGTACGTAATGATACCCTATCCTTATGGAAAATCAGAAAGGGCTCTACTGCCATAAGGGCCTGCAACTCAGAAACCCTTCTTGCAGAAGTAATAGCCAACAAAAAAGCAGTCTTCCATGACAAATATTTTAAATCAGCAGTACCCGCAGGCTCAAAAGGTTGTAGAGTAAGTTTTTCCAACACAAAATTGAGATCCCAAGCAGGAGTAGGAGCTCTACGGGGGGCTCTTATATTCTTTGCCCCTCTGAGAAACTGCTTGAACAAAGGATGCGAAAACAATGGTGGGTCACAATCATAGTGAGCTGAAATTGCTGCAGCATGAATCTTAATGGAAGAGAAGGACAAACCTTTGTCCAATAACTCAGTAAGATATTGAAGAGCCACACTCAAATTAGGCTCAGAAATCTCCAAATTCCTTGCTGCACTCCAAAATAAAAATCTCTTCCATTTTTCTGCATACACTTTCCGTGTACTAGGTCTTCTAGCTTCCATAATCACATTTAAAACTTGTTGAGGAAGTTGAGACCGGCTGTCTCTCAAAACAGAATATGCCATGCTGTTAGATGAAGAGAACGAAGCTTGACATTGAGCAGGTGGCCTTCTCTCTGAGACAAAAGGTGTGGAATCAAGGGTAAAGGCCATGGAGGCTTCTTTACTAGACTCCTCAGTAATGGGTACCAGTGCTGCCGAGGCCAATCTGGAGCTATTAAAATCATCCTTGGCTTGTCTTGTCTGACCTTTAGAAGCACCTTTGGAAGAAGAGGCAGAGGTGGAAACGCATACACATGAAGATTTTTCCAACTGAAAGAAAGAGCATCCACTTTCCAAGCTGTGTGATGTAACCTCTTTGTGCAAAACTTTGGCAGCTGGTGGTTTAGTGGGGAAGCGAACAGATCTATGTCTGGAGTCCCCCAGGACACGGTCAACCTTTGAAATACATGAAGATCCAGTTTCCACTCGTGGGGATCCATGATTTGTCTGCTTAACACATCTGCTAAGGAGTTCTGTGCTCCCGGCAGAAACCTTGCCTGAAGAGTTAGTTGCAAGCTGAGCGCAGTCTCCCATAAAATCATTGCTTGCCTGCACAATGGGTAAGAATGTGTTCCCCCTTGTTTGTTGATGTACCACATGACAGTTGTGTTGTCTGTTAGAATCAACACCTGCCCTGGAAGAAGTAACTCCTTGAAAGCCATTAATGCAAACTGGACTGCTAACATCTCTTTCATGTTGATATGTAGATGCTGTAGTCTGGCAGGCCACTTGTCTTGTATCCACTTTCCATTTAGATGAGCTCCCAAGCAATGTCTGAGGCATCTGTCGTTAGAATCTGACTCGCCTCTGGCCGGGTCACAGAGAGTCCCTTGTTTAGGTGACATTCCTGAGCCCACCACAAAAATTCCTTTTGAATGCAAGGTATTATTTGAATGACAGTGTCCAAATCCTGGCAGTGCTGTGTCCATACATTCTTGAGATACCATTGCAGCTTCCTCATATGCAGTTTGGCATTGGGAAGCACCAGAATACAAGATGCCATGAACCCTAATGCTTGAAGGACTGTCCTTGCAGTCAGCACGGACTGATGAGATAGTTGATGAAAGTAAAGGGATAGACTCTGTTGTTTGTCCGGGGTTAAAAAGGCCATCTGGGCTGCTGTATTCAGTCTCACACCCAGAAAGCACATGTCTTGAGAGGGTACTAGACTGGACTTTATTTCGCTCACAGAATACCCTAGACAACTTAGCACTGGTGTAACATATCTCAGATGCTGTAGTAGGACCTCCTTTCCATGAGCCAGAATCAGGCAGCCGACCAAGTAAGGATATATTTGAATTCCTTTTAGTGTGAAGTAAGCTATCACTGGTGCCAGATCTTTTGTGAATTCTCTGTTCGCAGTAGATACGCCAACGGGCAATGCAGAGAACTGATAATGAGAATTTCCAGCTCGAAAACGCAGATACTTCCTGCAACTTAGTCTTATAGGCACATGAAGGTAAGCTTCCTTGAGATCTAAAGTTACCATCCAGTGGTCTTTGCCCAGCAGAGGTAAAAGCTGTTGTAAAGCCAACATCTTGAACTTGGGAATGTCCAGATAAGTGTTGAGGATAGATAAATCCAAAATTGGTCTCCACGTGTTCCCCTTCTTTGGTACTAGGAACAGGCGAGAATAAAATCCTAGGCCCCTTTCGATACAGGGACTGACTGAATGGCCCCTGTATGGAGTAACAGAGAAATTTGCTTGTGAGGCCGTTTCCTTTGTGTAGGAGCAACGACTGGCATGCCTTTGGAAGGGCGCAATGTATGGAAATAAAACCTGTAACCGTGGTGAATGATATCCAACACCCATCTGTCTTGAGTAATTAAATCCCAATTTTCTTTGAAAAGAGACAGCCTTCCTCCCAAAGGAGCTGCCAGACGAGAATCTACTGGCAGCTGAAAAGCAGGTCATTGGGTCTGTTTACGAAAGGACTGACCCCTGCCCTCACCAGAAGTCTGAGCAGGTGAACTCCTGATCTAGGCCTAAAAGAACCTTGAGCTCTGCCCCTACCACGCCTAGACCTACCCCTAGACTGGGAATCATACGCAGGATATGTCCATCCCTTAGTAGGCCAATTTCTACTAAACTTCGGTGGCTGCACCTGCAAAAAATCTTTAACAGTTTGCATAGACTTAGCTTTGTCCTCCATTTTCTTCAGGACTGCTTCCACAGGCGAACCAAACAACACATCAGACTGTAAAGGAGCATCCAAAATCCTTGTCTTAACATGCTCAGCTAAATTCTGATCCTCAACCAGGCATGCCTGCGAAGAACAGAACTAGTGGCAGCCACCCTCGAGGAGGCCTGCACAGCATCAAAACCACATTGCAAAGAATGCTTACCCACTTGTTCAGACACATGAAGTAAATCCAGCAACTCTTTACACTCTATACCTTCCGCCAAAGCATCCACCTTAGATTTCAATTGTGAAAGGAGATAATTTTGATATTTTAGCATGTGAAACTGACAATTCAACGCCTCATGGCTAGAGTGGAAGAAGTATACACTTTCTTTCCCCACCTATCCAAAGCCCTTGCCTCTTTATCAGTGGGAACAGGATTTTTAACCACAGAGGCCTTAACACCTTTAGGCCCCTGAGAAACAGTTTCTGGGTCCGCCCTAGGACTCTTAAACAAATACTTATGAGCTTCGGCACCCTATAGTACCTATCAGGTTTAACAGGAGCAGGAGGCAAAGAGTCAGGGTTCAGGGAAGCCTCTGCAAAAACATCTTCCACCACATTCAACACAGGAGGTATAGCTAAGGGCCTATGTTGTGGTAAAACTAAGAATTCCCTAAGCCTTTTCCTGAATCAGAGTAATCTTGGCCTTCCCATTTAAAGTGTTCCCTCATGGAATGCAGAGTCTCTGAAAATGAGAAATCCTCAGGAGGAGAAGCTGTAGGTGTGGAATCATCCACATCAGAATCAGAATAAGGAGGAAAGTCCTGTAATTCTTCCGCAGAAGACTCAAGCCTCTGAATACTGTTCCAAACTCTCAAACTCAGGTTCCACCCTAGGCCTCTTATCAGGAGGGGGCATAGAGCCTCTAATCATAGTAATTAAATCTTCTGCCATTTTAAGCATATGTTTCTTAGGCACAGAACCTGAAGTGCTAGGAGAAACCCCCACTGTAGCTGAACTTGGCCTACCTCTGAAAGAAGTTTTGGCAACAGTAGGAGAAGCTCTAACTAACTTGGGAACAGAGGGAAGAACAGTTACCTGAGAAGCCCCCTCAGCCTGGCCTACCTCCTGAGAGGGCACATCCTGTAACAATAAAGTGTCTGCCTGAGACTCCAAAGAAACTCCTGGCAAAACCTCTGGCTCCACAGAGTTTCTAAAGAACCGACGTCCGGGACTGCCGGTTCATCAACCCTAGGCTTCGCTGTTTTGTCTTTGCGCTTCTTAGACGAAGCGGGCGTCGGAGCATCCGACGGCATTTTGTAATTACAACGCTGCCCAAACACTAACGTGGCACAGTCTAACCTTCTCTTAATAGTGCTTATTAAATCTAGCACAAGAGCTGCAACCAACAACGCCGTGCTCAGGCCCTAAACAAGGTATACACAGAGTATGGTAATCCCTATGAGGTATCTGTTTCCCACAAGAAATACAGTTATTCACTTTTTCTGACATCCGTTAAATACTGAGGCAAGAAAAACAAAATGCTCCCAACGGGGTACTTAGCCAACTTTGATTCGGTCTGAAACTCCGACTTCGGAAATATTTCAGAACGCCAACCTGCACTCGCAAGAACTGCTTCTGCATCGGACCATGCGGTAAAAAAGACTGAAGATATGGCGTCGGTCATGCGCATTAGTACCCTGACGTACTGACGTCAGTCTAATGCGCCTTGACCGACGTCAGCCATATACTTTGGTATTCGGGCCGACTGGACAGCGGACTACCCAATGGTTAGGACTGCAGCAATGTGGAATGAAGAACATCAATAGATTCAGCCTCCCCTAAGGTTACAGTGTCATTGGAGGGTATATCGATAGTGCTAATAACATTATTAGCCCCTTCTTTGTCAATCTTGGCACTACCATCGACATTCATTGTATTGGTATTGAACTCATTGTTCACAACACCTATTCCACAAGTCATATTAATATTAGCTCTATCTTGTGTATGTCTTATATAAGTGCCCTCGGGCCTCCTACAACTCCTAATGAAGGGGTGAATGATGTAGTGCACACTGAGATGTTAGCCACCAATTCAACTGGTCATTCTTCTTCTAGTTTGGCGGGTGCAGTGAGAAGGAGAATACAATTAGAAAGGGTTGAAACACACAATCCCACTGAGGCTCCTTTTCCTATTCGCCTGAACAGAAAAAGATCGTTAGAGAACGACTTTGTGAGAGGGGCCAAACGGAAAGATCAGCCCCAGAACCAACAACAAACACTTCAAAGTTTTTGGGGATAGGAAATTTGGTGCATAACATCTCATGTTATGAACTAACCACTCCTGAAATTGAATTGTTAAATAAAGGTATGTCTTTCATACCTACATCAAACATTGACTACAGTCAAGCTATTATTTCCTTGAGAGTTTTTGCAAGAAATCTTTGTCTGAAACTTTGTTTCCAGGATGTTGAGGAACATCCTAGGTCTATGTACAAGAAGAATAGTGTGTATATGCCGCCTATGAACTGTAATGTTGATATTTTTATTAAAGCGGTAGAGAAAGAGCTATATGATTTGAATAGACTGTGTAACAATGATGTAGCTAATAATCTAACTACCTCTCAGAAGGATGCTTTAAAAAGTCTCAGGAGCAATAGCCTGATAACAGTGCGGCCTGCAGATAAAGGTGGCTCTATTGTTGTCCTAGACACCTCTTTCTATCACACAAAAATGATGGAGATGCTTAGTGATGAAGCGTATGGGGTAGTTTCTGTAGACATGGTGTACCATATGAAAGCAAATATAGATCAAACATTATCAGAATGTGTTTCAGCAGGTTCTATGTCGGAAGAACTGTTCAAGTACATGCAGGTAGAGCATCCATTGATTCCTACAATATCAGGACTCCCAAAAATACATAAGAATGAAACATCACCGGAGCTCAGACCTATTGTAGCTGGCTCCGGTTGGCTTATAGAGCCTATGTCTATATATTTGGATCAAGAATTCAAACAAATTGTATTGTCCTCTAACTATATTTTGTTAGACTCGGAACATCTTTTGAGAGAATTATATCTTAAGGTATCAACTTTTTCTCATACAGTAATTGAGTCCATGATATTTGTTACCATGGATGTCACCTCACTGTTTACATGTATACCTAACAGTGAAGGTATTTCATTTCTACACAAGTATTTGACTGAGCACTCTAGTTTTACTGATAGTAAAATTGATTTTCTATCAATGTTGATGGAGATGGTATTGGAAAACAATCTATTTATGTATGGTCAAACATGTTACAGACAAATCAAAGGGGTCGCCATGGGCACTAGCTGTGCTAACAGCTATGCCAATTTAGTCATGGCGACCTTTGAGGTTCTACACATAGTAAACAATCCCCATGTTTTGTTCTATAAACGATTTGTGGATGATCTTTTCTTTCTGTGGGGAGGTACCATAGAGGAGCTACATATTTTTCATTCTATGTTGAACTCTAGTAGTTCCTTTTTGAGATTTACTGTGAAGCATGACTTATATAGCATTGATTTTCTTGATGTTACGATCGACAAGACATCTAATGTTATCAATACTAAAGTTCATCGTAAGCCTTGCCACAGACAGTCCTTTCTCTATAGAGAAAGTATGCACCATCCACACATCTTCAACAATATAATCAAAGGTCAGGCAATGCGGATCTCCAGACTCTCCACTAGAGTGGAGGATTATGAGGAGGGGATAGAGAATCTCCACAAGAGCTTTGTCACTAGAGGCTATGAAGAGGGAGAAATACAGAAGGTACTTAGAGAAATGGACTATCTCAGGAACAGTAGAGCCAAGCCATTTTATTCATATGGAGTGGCGGGCCAGCAGTTAGACTTAGAAGCTAGAATCAATCAAAGATCTATGGGATTTGTAGTACCCTATGGCTGTGGTATTAGTAGTGTCC